>NC_140581.1:544603810-545053810 GCF_964204655.1 Triturus cristatus | reverse complement strand
GAATCGAGAGAAACATGAGAGATGGCAACAGGGATAGACACCTGCAGCAGAAAGAATCTGAATATATCATTCTGCGCGGCAGCAAGTTCCCCGGAGGACTGAACAAGAGTGAGAAGCTTCATATACACATCGGCTGATGTGGTACTTTACTAAAATTATTTTCCGTTCCGTTTCCCCTTCTCTGTACTGTCCTTTCATTAAATGCTAATTTGGGGGTCCATTACGGACCCCCGAGCCCCGGGGACCACCACCCCCTGGTGCTGTGGTTTGGATGGGAGGGGGGCTGCACTGCCCCTCTCCTGGAGCCAGTGATGGCCCTGGGGACCGCCACCCCCCAGGGCCGGCTCCTGCAGTGTCCCGGGGTGCCCACCCCTGGAACACTGCTATTTGTTATGGCAAGGTGGAAGCTTCGGGGCTCCCGCCCTGTCATAGCAAACTGTGGTTTGGTTTTTGAAAGAGAGAGCAGAAAACCTGCTCTCTCTTCCAAAAACCAAACCAGATTGCTTTTCCACACGGGGAGCTGCATCTCAGCAGCTCCCCATGTGGAAAAGCAGTGCCGGCTCCCGCAGGAGGTGGGGAGCCTGCAGGGACCATGGGGGCATTGGGTCTCCTCCACAGTCCCCAAAGGAGAGGGCCAGCCCCTGGAATGGGGTCCCCGGGGCTAGAAGTGGCCCGGGAGGGGGGCCACGTGGCCCCCTCCTCAAAATAAATTAAAAAACAATGACCGGGCCCCGGGGGATGGGGTCCCCGGGGCCAGAAGTGGTCCGGGAGGGGGGCCACTCAGCCCCTTCCTCCAAAAAATAAAAAAAAATAAAAGAAATAAAGGCCGGCCCTGGGGGATGGGGACCCGGGGCCAATAGAGGCCTCAGGAGGGGGGCACAGCAGCCCCCTCCAAAATTTATTTTTATGTGTCCATGCCCCGGGGGATGGGGTCCCTGGGGCTGGAATTGGCCACGGAAGGGGGGCCCACACGGTCCCCTTCCCGTTCAATTTTTTTATCTTAAATGGGGGTAAAGCCCTGGGGGATGGGGTCCCTAGGGCCCCCAAAAAAGTACTAAGAAGGGGGGCCACACAGCCTCCTTCTAAAAATACATAACAATACAAAACACTGTCATCGTGCCGGAGGCCCCGGCCCCTCCCAGCAATACTCTGCAAACGCACCCTGTGGCGCATTTTACAATGGGGAATTAATTCCTCTTCAATACTGGGGATCCCTGGGGGCCAACTAGCCCACCCGGTACCTCCAGTAAGCGCCACAGGGCTGTGTTGCAGAGAGGTGGTCCAGGCCACACCCCTTTTTACACCTCTCTCCAACGCAGCTCTGTGGCACTTACTGGAGGAACCTTGTGGGATAGTTGGACCCCAGGGACCCTCAGGATTCCAGGGGACTTAATCTCCCAACTTAAAACGCGCCACGGGGCACGTTTGCACAGTGATGAAGGGAGGGGGCAGGGCCTGAGGTGACATGTGTGCAAACATGCCCTGTGGTGTGTTTTAAGTTGGGGAATTAATTCCTCTTCAATCCAGAGGGTCCCTGGGGGCCAACTAGCTCACCAGGTACCTCCAGTAAGTGCCACTGTGCTGCATTGCAGAGAGGTGGGCCAGGCCACGCCCCTTTTTACACCTCTCTGCAACGCAGCTCTGTGGAGCTTACTGGAGGTACAGTGTTGGCTAGTTGGACCCCAGGAACCGTCAGGATTCAAGGGGACTTAATCTCCCAACTTAAAATGACCAGAGGGCATGTTTGCACAAATGTCACCTCAGGCCCCCCTCCCTTCACCACTATGTAAACGCACCCCATTGCACGTTTTAAGAGGTAGTTTTAATTCCCCTCCCCTATTATGTACTAGGGCCTTACAGAGGAGGTCATGCTAATCACAGGGGTACCCCAATGCATAGTGTTCCCTAGTTTATGTAGGTGTTTTTACTGTATTCTAAGTGTCTTTTAGCATAGCACTGGCTCTAGGCCTGGTTAGTCAGAATCAGTTACCACCAGTACCCGTCTGAAAAAGTTGTGGGCACAGGATGATTTTGCAACAAGGTCTCTTTCTGCTCCTCTGATGGTTCTTTCTGGACATGTCTTGCTTCTTCCTGCCCTTTTCTTCGTCTTTGTGGACTTCTGTTGCTTCTTTCTGCATTTCTTTTGCTTATTTCTGTGCGTTTTTTCTTCTTTCTTCACATGTCCTACCTCTGTAGGCATAGTTAGAAACTAGCATTTGAAAAACCTTAGAAAGTCACTGAAAAAATCATAGGTTTCAGGCATGTTATAGTTAGAAATTAGCATTTAAAAAACCTTTGAAATTCACTGAAAAAACCATAGGTTTCAGGCACGTTATAGTTAGAAATTAGCATTTAAAAAACCTTAGAAATTCACTGAAAAAACCATAGGTTTTAGGGAAAGTTATAGTTAGTTGGACATTTCACTCGTACAAAACCAGAGAAATTCCCCTGTTATAGTTAGTTCACCTAACTATAACTCGCGCTCCCGCAATGCACTGCTGATGACATCACATATTACATCGCTCATGACATGGTCAGTGACATCACTGATGACATCCACTGATGACATCTCAAATGACATCACTCATTACATCATCCATGTGATAATTTGATGCATCTTCTCACACCCTAATATATCCTTTGATACACCCACTCTAAATTACAGACTGCCATTCTCAAAACCATAGACACTCCAACAGCAATAACTACATACACACTCACTGATTCTTAGGTTTACACACACATCCACTCACTTACCCGTACAGTCACTCATACTTATGGTCACTCAGTACAAGACCATCATATGCACTCATACACTTATATCGATACTCACACACCACCACTTATCCATAGAGGTACTTACACACTTAGTCAGTCATGCAAATAATTAATCACACTGCCATTTACTCACCTATACAGTTATACACACACCAGCTCAATCACTCATACAAGTACTAGCACATTCTTACGCTCTTATACAATCACTGATACAAGCACACACTCATCATACAGCCACTCTAACAATCACACACTCTCACTTATAGCCATTTATATACTCTAACACACATATATACTGACTTTCACATATGTAGTTACTCACACATGTACCACTGAGATATACATTCACTCACTAACACACCCATACACACACTCACCCACTCATACAGTCCATCACAGATGCACTCTTGAAACCATACACCCAGTGAATCACCCACTCACACATCTATGCACAGAGTCACACACACCCCACCCACATAAACACTCAGGCCCCCATACAGACACTCAGACAACCAATCAATAAATCATATAGACACTCATGTAGCTATTTAAAAAAAACATACAGCCGCTTACACACCAACAGACAGACGGATACAGACATTCAGAAAGTTTAGTCACTAACCCATGCATTCAGTAAGATATGTTTAATCACTTAGAGTCAGTCAGGCATCCACTAAATCATCCATTCAGACACTTATACACCCACTCATTCTTCAATACGCTATTCCCTATCTATATTAAACATATTTAAACTTTACAGAAACACACAGTCACTGGATGATGTCATCAGTGATGTCATTTGAGATGTCATCAGTGATGTCACTGACCATGTCATGAGTGATGTAATATGTGACGTCATAAGCAGTGCATTGCGGGGGTGGGAGTTATAGTTAGCTGAACTAACTATAACGGGGGAATTTCACTGGTTTTGTACGAGTGAAATGTCCAACTAACTATAACGCCCCTGAAACCTATGGTTTTTTCAGTGAATATATATATATATCAACGAAAAGCAGGCTGTCTTAGTACTTCCTCTCGGCGAACATAAGACAACACGAATCCCTAAATCCTTAGGCACGATTATTTTATTCTTCGAGCTGCAAAATCTGACGCGTTTCGGGCGGATGCCCTTGCTCACAGATTGTTGGTTTATATATAAAGACCTAACCTCATATGGTGCTGAGGCAAGGAAAGTCTGCACACAACGCTTCAGTTTAGATTTGATTTATTCAGCAATGTGTTTCAACCTGAAAAGGTCTTCGTCTCAGCCTCATTTGCACATTGTGCCCATTCGCCCATAGAAATACATTTCCAGGTTTGTGCAACATAGGAAAATACTTTCACGATTAGTCTTCACGAGAGAAAATACTGTTATAATACAATTTATACCAGATCATCCATATAGTGTGATTTATAATACCCAATTAATATGTTTGGGAATGCTCTTCTTGCAGAGGTAGGACATGTACTGAAAGAGGAAGAAGATAAAACTACCTCTAATATTTATATTGATATTGATTAAACAATATTATATACTTTTCTGAAAATTGCAATTCTTTTTTTTTTATAAAAGTGTTATAATTAAGGCTCCCTGTTTTCCGTTTTTACTGATTTTTACAGATAAATACAGACAGAAAACCATTTATTTGCCTGTCTGTATTTATTTTTAAATGTGGATAAAAATGTAAATTGGGCTGTTTTTGAGTGATTCTTAATGCTGTCAGTCATGACAGCCAGGACAATAGTTCTGCTTATTGACAGGCAAGGAGATTAAAACAATATAGGGATTTTAGTAAAGAGACTTAAACAGAGGTACATTTGCATAACCTTGATACTAAAATGAACATATTTTCTTACAAGTGCATATTTTATCAACTGAGTGTGTATATATCATTGAAACCTGTCAGGTATTCAGACACGAGTGCACAATAACTGGTTAAATAAATACAGAAATATACACATTTCAGCTTCATATTTGCACAAAACCTAAAAAAAATATGGATAAATACAGGTAAAATTAGCAAAAAATAAATATGGATAAATACAGACGGAAATGACAAAAATATAAATACCATAAAACCGGGAGCCCTAGTTATAATGTATAATTATAATTTTTAAAATGTATTTTAATATAATTATGTAATCTCTTTTTTTAAAAATTATATATTTTTTTCTCCAATTTTTTTTGGGGAGTCGCGCATCCAAAGTGCCTCTAAAACTGCGGGTGCACATATTCTAGCTGCCATTTTGGAAAAGTTGTGAAGGATCCGTGGACGGGTGCGCGGCTTCCAGTTACATCATATACGTATAATATCACGTGGTATTCGCGATAGGTATGCGACTGATGCGCGACTCCTTCTCCCGCGTATTCGCGACAAATGTGCATTAAGGTACGCGAAGTTTGCGCGGTGGTGGGCCCCGCGTGAGGTCATATACGTGCTGGGGCACACTGGGCGCGCGACTCCCGTAAAAGTTTTTATATTCTAAAATAGTATGTATGTGTCTTTAATGTACATATTAGGGCAAGAGATTATCTAAGGTATTGATCAAAATAATATATTTGTACTTGTAATAAACTTATATTATTGTTTAATATATTTTCGCGAAGTCGCGTCGGGTGCGTTCATCGTGAGCGCAGGGTGCACGAATCCCATGTTACCTTAAAAAAAAGGATTTGATTGGTTTATAACATTTCTCATTGCAACAGTTGAAGGACCCCACCCATTTCAGTCATTCTGTTTGGACCAATTGATGAGAGACATCTCTTCTCCCTCAAGAGCTGGTTTTGCAATTTTTTGGGTGTTTTTCAAATATTGAATTGGAACAATGGCATCTGGTTCAGAAGCTCCTCATCATTCTTCAGATGAAGATGTCTTGGAAGAAGATCCACCCAAGCAGAGGCCTAAGTCAGTGGCCTGGAAATTGTTTACCTTTCCTGCCGGACAAAAAAAGGTAAATGCATCAAAAGTCACATGCTCGCTGTGTGACAGGATCCTGTCGTGATGCAATGAAAGAAAATACTCCAGTGGAACTGCGAGTATGTACAAACATTTACGTACCATTCACCCCCGGAATCTGGCACAAGAAGAGATGAGACGTGCAGTAAAAAATCCACCACCAGGCATTGCTAGCATCTCCGGAGCGTCCACATGAACAGCTCCGATAGACATTTGTCCAGAATTGGCATTTCTCCAGCAGCACTGCACTAAGTGCAAAACCATCCTCTGCTATGGTGAACAATCAGTGGATGCTGCTTGCACAGCACAGCACAACCATAAATGCTAAATTCAAAAAAGCTACCTGTATACTTTGTTCCTTTTTTTGTTCAGTTTTTAGAAAAACACCAAAAAAACTACAAAATTGTTCAAAAACTACAAAAAAAAATACAAAACAAAAAAAAGAAATAAAAAAGTTCTTGTCAGAACTATCTTATCTGGTTAAAAAAAGATCTATAATTGCATGGTAATGTCTGGAAGTTTGTTTGAATATATGTGTAGAGCATGAATGACTGAAAGAATGCATTAGCAGTGTATGGTAAATTTATAGGGGCAGATCTATGAGGAAGTGCTGTAGTGTGGGACTGCAAGCCCTTTGGCTGTACCGCGCTGCGACACTTCCGAAGCACAGGGGTGCGACATATTTACATGAATATGTTGCATCTCTGTGCTTCCCTCTGTAGTGGCGCACAAATTGTAGCCATGGTGCAAGGATGCCTACGTTGTGGGGAGATTGTTTTTGTGCAGGAAGGGACACCTTCCTGTACAAAAACAATCACAAAAGGCATTTTCCTCCTTCAATGCATGCTGTGGAATGCAGCACGCACCGAAAGAGGAAAACATGAAGAGAAATTAAAACATTTCTCCTCGTTGCGCCTTGCTACGCCACCTCTACGGTGGTGCAGCATTCACACTCATCTTCAGATTTACGATTTCTCGTAAATCTTGAGATGTGTCTTGTTCCATGGGTGTTGTGTGGGAACATACACAGCAACACCCATGGAACGCACCTTCAACAAAAAGTGCTACATGTGAAGGGGCCGTATTTACAAGTAGAAGAAAAGCCATGCACGGTGGCTTTTCCTCTCCTTGTAAATATGGAGGTGCCCCCAGTGCCACAACTACATCACAAAAAGTCATGTACTGGTGGCGCAGGGGGCTTGTAAATCTGCCACATATGTGCTTAGGTATTGACAGAGTGATATGATAAGAACATAGTGCTGGATGGGTGATTGAGGAAGTGCATGAGACTGACAGGAAGAATTCTAGGCTGTATGAGTACTACTTTAGTATTTAGTGGAGTGTACCAATAGTATGTATGTGCTTAGATGTTTGTAGGGATTACGCACTCAATATTGTAGGTGTAGTTGTGTTAGTGCCTAGGCCATTCCACAAGAACATCACTAGTAATTGGAATTATCACTAGGGGTGGGCGGAATTTGCGAAATTCACTTTCGCAAACTATCGCGAAAATGTTGAAAATCTCCGCAAACACGCCGGAAATATCGCGAAGACGCGGAAGTTTTTTTCCCGCCTGTTCGCGGTATTTTTTGCGTGATCGTGGCTCGCCAACTTACCCATGCGGTTGCTCACCAGCGTGGTCATCTTGTTTTCACTTGTCCCGCCCTCTTGCGATGCTTACTTCCTATTCCGGGTCGCGCAATGCATGTTCGCGCCCGTTCGCGGTAGATATTTCCTGTTCGCCAACGCTTTTACTTGATCGCGTTGCTTTTTGCTTGCTCGGGGAGAAAATATCGCACTAACTTGCGCACGTGGTCGCAATGGGCGTGGCCATCTTGTTTTTCACTCAATTGCATGGTTCTGGGGCCTGATTTTGAATCCTCCCTGCATCTTTTCAATCCTTTGTTTGAAGCCCCTTTTTTTTTAATCTTTCTTATTTATTATTTCTCTAACTATTTTCCTGCTTCTATATTTTTTGTTTTTGTCTTCTTTTTTTTTGTTTTTTAGCTACTTTTTCACTCTTTCTATTGCCTGCTATTTATTTCCTTTACTTCCTTTAATTGTATTACCTTTTCTTTCCCACCCCGTCCCAGAACCATGTCAAAGGGTAGGGCTCGTCGTCGCAGCCAGAGCCGCGACCGCCTTCCATGCGGAAGGCGGCGACCACAAGGGGTGCAGGCACGGGCCTTATTTGGGGAGGTTTAGTTGGCTGCACTCATTTTCTTTGTGCAGCGCCACGTCCCCTCAACCCTGGCAGCAGGTGGCAGGCCTGGGTCTGGGTATGGCCTCCGGGAGCGTCGACAGCGGTGGGGGAAGGTGTGCTGGGCAGTGTTGCGCTGCTCTGGGGTCCGGCGCAGCCAGGCGCAGTTGACGCACAGGTGGTCCGACATCCTGGACCGTGAGCAGGACCTGCTGGACCTGCTAGGAGTGGAGGTCCCGGGTCTTGGTGAGTAACTATTTAATAATGACTACTTTGTGTCTGTTCTTCTGCTCTGTGTTATATATTGCGAATATCTTTTTTTTCTTCCAACCAGCTAGAATGTTGTTGCTTACATTCCAGGTTAATTACGTTTAAAAGTCTTCTGTGATTATGACACAGGTGCTCCTCTGCGCTACTACTAATCTTACTTGTTTGCAACTTTGCGTTTGCGCTCACTTAGCGTGATTCTGTAAGAGTTTATTTTAGAGAAATTAAGTTACGTAATGCTACAGTGACTCTAGTCCTTACTTTGTCCTGTCACTAAGAGATAGGGGCGGATTGATACTTAGGTTTAGGTACTTTGTATGAGTTTGTAATTTTTTTGTGGTATGCATGATGCCCCCTCAGTTACGTCACGTGCTGCTAGTACGCTAGTCTTTATTAGAATCTTTTCTAGTTTGTTAAATGAGTGGTGGTAATTGGCTTAGCAGTGGTACTAGCAGAACATCAGCATCAATCAATCAACCCAAAATTTGGTGTATACAAAAAATGTAGTCATGTGTCCTCCATTTGACCATATGCATTGTTGAGGAATAAAATAAGTGGAAATGCATACTTAATGTACAATTGGCATGCCTGGAATAGGTGGGCTAGGTCGGGTGGTACGTCGTACTTAGGCTTAGTTGTAACTTAGTATTCTGGAATCAGAATGGAAGACTGGATTACTGTTGATAAATAGTAACTTAAGTAGTCGATCCGCAAATTCCCCGAAACTACTTATTGACCAGATGAGATCGGTCAATTTAGTTATTGCAATTGTTGTTTACATGAGTGTTTTTTGACCGTTCTTTAAAAATATTGTATTTGTTTGACACCATCCATCAATGTTTGTCTTTTTCTTATATCTTTCCTGTTCATCAGCACCCAGGGGCAGACAGACAGGGAGTGGGCAGTCGGCGGGAGAACAGTCAGAACACCACCACCAGGAGGACACCAACGAGGGCCCCTCTTCTGGCCCCAGTAAGTCTTGTTTTTAATAATATTTCTTATTCCATAACTTTTACTGCACCATATTTTTCACAAACTATTGTTTCAGTTTCCCATTGCTATTTTTTACCAACAATTATCCTTCGATCTGTACGGTTTCAAAAATCTTGTTATCCCTGCCTCTGCTATGATGACTCTCTGTACTACTACTACTATCAGTCTGTCTGTACTGTAGTAGCTAAGCTTGCCCAGTTGGCCAGTGCCACTCTTTATTTGAAAGGTTGTAATAAAACTCAGATTCACCAGTAGCTCTAGCTATTGAGTCCAGTCATTTGGGTCGTCCTCTTGTACTACTTCTAGTCTTATTGATCTTGAGTCTTTGTTAATCTTGAGGCTTTGACAATTCACATCAACAAATGCCCAACCAGATTTATTGCTATTTTTATATGATAGCCTATAGGACAAACTACTGTTGTAGGGATCTTGCACATACAGAACTTTGCACAAGAAAATAGGATGTTGGTGATGGTAGGTTGGACCTTCCTCACACACCTCAATCAGAAATTCAGAACCCACCACAATCCCCTGCTCGACTCTAGTACTGTCTTGTCATAACTATTAGGACTCCGAACCCTCCCCCCAAGATACCCAACAAGTAGACAACCCAGAACATAACATAACACACCCAACCTCTCAGTCGTGGAAGCAATGCACATGCACACCCTTCCTTTAATTTGCTCACTCGTGTAAGTTAGTCCACACCACATACCACCAAGTCTATGTAAGTTCAAAATGTTTATTTTGAATTGAGAAGCTCCGTACATTGTTCTATTATATAATGCAGCACCAACCGGAAAATCAATAACATTAAAACAATAAACATTGTTACACTTACTTACAGTTGGGAATTAAATCATGATAACTGAAAAGGCAGCACCACCATCCCCTAGGAATTTAGTTTATATAAATGTATAAAGGAAGATCTCTGAAGGGACCCCTCACCTTAGAAGAACCTAGTACTGGTAGTTGTTGCATCATTCATAAGCTCTGCAAAGCTCTGGTTCGTAGAAGGGAATCTTCCGTCTGTAATGCGAAAAATGAAATGGTGCGCGTTAGTATATTGCAACTTGCAAGCATTTCTCAGCCGTGCCAAAAAGTGTAGCATTTATGGATAAGCAATATGGACTAACAGTACACCAGTACTTCATAAAAAAGTGGCTTGTTAATGTTTTTGTTGACCGCTTGTACGCAGCGCGTAGACAGTAGCAGTGTGAGGCAGGTCATGTGGGCTCAAAGGTGTCTTATACAAAAAGCTGCAAGGTAACGTCACATGTGCAAAAATAAAAGACACAAAGGTAAAATGGTTGCATGGCTCGGGCTAACTAAGCAAAGGCTAGAATGACCCTAGGGGGGACCATATATAACTATAAGTGTCTACTCTACCACTACCTGATTTGTACTAGTGATGTATGTTAGTATTAACTCATTTTTCAATCTTGCCACTGACCAATAGGGGGAGGTGTATATGACGCCTAATAAATGTGTTATGTTTTCTAGGCGCACTACCGACCACCATTGCCGGGGCCAGCAAAGGCGACGCGGAGGGAGAGGATGTGGCAGTTGCTGCAGATACCGACGATGGAGCGGTAGGGGGAGTGCCAGCACCAGTGGCTGGTGGTGGTAAGTTAGATTCATAATCCTTAACTATTGTTGACAGTACACTCACTGCAAGGGTGTACTGTATGTATACTGTACTGTTGAGACTTAGGGACCCATTAGGATGGAGGGCGTATTGCCCCCGCCGGGCCAGCTGTATTCACCGCCGACACCGCAGGGGCAAACCTCCCGCCATCCCTGTAGAAAAGAGTCAGACCCCCCCACATGTCGACCAGGCGGAAAAGTGTTCAATATGGTGGTGGTGTCTCTCTAAACACACCGCCAGCCATATAATCTGCATTTTGGAATGCCTTTGCGTGGTGGCATTGCCGTCCGCCACGGAAAGGCATGCAGACATTGCAGAGTATGCTTGGGGGCCCCCATGGAGGGTACCTATGCTATGGTACCCCCCTGCCTTGATGGAGGGTCTCGAGCCACCATTTAATAAACTTAAATGCCATTCCCTAACCTACCCTGACAAGATGAAGTGCTAATGGCCCGATGTCCACTGAGCATAGTGCATACACATAGAAGCCCATAGAACCTGTAAACCCAACAAACATAAGCCCAAATGGGAGGCCCAAGGCCCAAAGCCCACCGCCCCGCGACATCAATATGTAACCTTCAGAAGCTACTAGGCCCAGGATTGCCAGAGCTTACATTTCAGTCGCACCAGAAAACACGAGACAGCCCAAGCCAGTAGAGAAAACACAGTAACTTTCCACTGTTACAAGGCCACTGCACACCCACACGTAGGCAGATAACCAGCTGGTACCAGTTGACACATTGTTTTTCATCGCTGAAGTCCTATTTTTGGAAGGTAGCTTGCTCAAAGATAAACCACAATGTCTGATGAAAACTGCACCTGCCTTGTGGGCATTGGTCACATGCATTCTGTAAGAAATGTACGTGATCACAACATTTTCTTTGTTTATACGTTGCGGTCAGGCATGACCTACCAACCGTTGTGCCACCTGGCCACCTTACCCCACCCACGGTCTTAGAACACATGCGGTTGACCCTTTCCTGTATCCTGGAACACATGTGGTCAAGCCACCTGTTGGCAAATGCGTCAGAAAATACGTCAGGTCCACCCCTGGTTCCCCATATCAAGATATTTAAGATCCAACACGACAGTTAGAAGGTAGAACTTTTCTGTGCTGTCCACAGGCCTGTTCTCCAGCCGGCTGCCTATCTGATTTGGGACCTTACAGCCTATTTCAGGTGGTACATCCCCCATTTGGGGATTTTCCTTTATCTCTTAAAGATATCCTTCTTAGCTCTGTATTTTTGATCCACACCCATTCCCTTGCATTTCAGCTTTTAGCAACTAAGTTTTAGAGGATTATTTGTCTTAAATTGAGGTTGCCTCTGGGCACTATGCTTCCCTAGGATAGCTTCTGCTTCCATTTAAGTGTCTCAAAACGTATTTTCAAGGTCTTAGCCGTAGCAAACGTAGCCACTCTGAAATGTTTTAGCTACCTAGATCTTTATTCACAGACATAGCTTTATTTCAAACGATTATCTGCAAAAAGAATGCATTGCATGAGCATCTAAACCTGCTGAGGGTTTAAATACGCCATATCATTAATCATTAAGGAATCTCCAACCGATTCATCTTATCATCTATCTTTAGTCAGTATATTGCTGAAAGGTATGTGCTTATGATATTTAAATGCTTTCCCTGGCAGAGTGAAGCCAGGCTTTTGCTGAAGGTTTAGCCTGTATAACGTGAATCCTCTTTTAGCATGCTGAGTTAATTAAATAAAATGTGCCACTCCAAAATAAATTCCACGGCGTCATCTCACTTCTTTGTTCCTCATTTCAGTAACTGTCGAGTTGGTGCCTGTGATCACCCACGGAAGGTATTTCGCATTCTTGAAGGGCAGTGACCACGCCCTTGGGGCTCTGATCAAAGATCTCCCTTTCACATCTGGCGCCCAACGTCTCATCGTACCACAGCCTACGGTGGAGGGAGTGCTCCTCCGGGGGCAGCCATCGGGGGTCCGCCCGCACCAGTGCAGACCTCGGGTAAGCCAAGGTTTTTTTCCCTTGCATTTCCTTGGTCACGCCTGGTTGCCTGCGAGTACCGCTGTCGGTTGGCACTGACTGATGCACCCTCCCACCCTACGGCACTCTCTCTCTGGTCACGATCTTCGAACTCTCTTTCCTTCCTGTGTGGTCCTGCCCTGCTTCGTTTTCTTCTGTTCATAACTTCCTTTTCCATTTTTATCGCCTGCAGGCTTGCGAGTAGTAGTATTTTTTTTTTATCATTGTAATATTCTATACTGCTTTACTGGGCCATGAGGGCACACAGGATTAGCCCTGTTGTGTGTAGCCATAGTGTGTGTGTCTCACGCCTCGGTGACTGTGAGACAGTGCTTTTTGAGGGCACACAGGATTAGCCCTGTTGTGTGTAGCCATAGTGTGTGTGTCTCACGCCTCGGTGACTGTGAGACAGTGCTTTTTGAGGGCACACAGGATTAGCCCTGTTGTGTGTAGCCATAGTGTGTGTGTCTCACGCCTCGGTGACTGTGAGACAGTGCTTTTTGAGGGCACACAGGATTAGCCCTGATGTGTGTAGCCATAGTGTGTGTGTCTCACGCCTCGGTGACTGTGAGACTGTGCTTTTTCTCAGGACACCCAGGATTACCCCGGGTGTGTGTAGCCCTGATATGTGTGTCTCACGTCTAGGTGACTGTGTGACGCTGCTTTTATGAGGACAGGATTATGCATGGATTTGTCTATGGCACAAGGTCTCACTCTTTCTCTTGATCCCTTGCGCCTCTCCTTCCGAGGTTGAATGCCCTATGTGTTGATTCGAGGTTTTTTCACTCCTCATTGTGTTTTATTTGTATTGACTTTGCATTTCGCCGCTGCCTTTTGCATTTTATCTACAGTGTGTTTTTCTCTTCCATAGGATCCCTTTTTCTATGCGTGCATCTCTTCTTTGCCCGTTTTATACTTTCGGTTCACTTTATTTCACAGGTCTCTCTCTCCTGTCTTCATCTCTTCCCTTGACGACCTCATTCTGCATGAATTGGGTGTGACATTCTTCTCTTTTATTACACGGTTTCTTCTTTGTAAATATCGTGTCTTTCCCCGACGGTCCATTTTTGCTGCGCAGCTCACTGTTGCGGAAAAGGGGAAGTCACTTGTGGTCACTGCAGACTTCACCCTCCTTCTTCCCCCTTCGTGGGTTTTCAGCACGGCTGGCTCATCTGCGCTGTCATTCGATTATAACTTTCTCCTTTTCTCTTCTACTTTTCTCTTTTATTTCTAAACTCCTCTCACCCCTTATCGTCTTCTTCTCCTCTTCCCCCCTCCCTCGCCCTCTTTCTGTACACGCAACAATATACGCTGCTATCATCTTCCCCTCTCCCTTTTTTTGTGCTCACTGTCTTCTCCTCGGCTTCAGATCTCTGCTCTCCATGCACCTTCTGTGTCCTCTCTCTCTCTCCTCGGTACTGTGCACACCTCTCTCTATCTCTCCCTTTTTTTTTTTTGTTTTTTTTTAACTCGTGTTCTCTTGCACTGCGCTCCCATTTCTAGGCCTCTAGCGAGATTTAATATCTAGGTCTGTTTACTGTACTTACTTCTATTTTTCACGATGCATCTTCTATATTATTACGTAATTTATTTTCGAATAATATGTCATGTTTAATGTTTGTTTTTATGTTTCATGTTTTTTGTCGTCACTTTGGCCATGATTGTACCGTCTTTAGTCTTGTATTATGTTTATTGTGCATGTCCCCCGTAACGTAGCGCCTAGTCACGTCCCACTCCCGCCTCTCCTTGTTGCTGTCCTGACATCTTCCCATGCCCCCTAGGTGTCAGACCGCCAGGTACTAAGTCTTCCTGTTGCTGCCCTGCCACTTTCATTCCCCCCTAGCCTTGTGTCTTAACTCCCACTCAGTGCCAGTTAGCAGTAGTCTGGGTTGCCCTCACACTCCGCATCGCATCTTCCCTTTGGCTTTCCGCTCACTAGGTCACTCTCCCCCCCCCCCCTCCGCCCCGTGAGTCTCTTCATCTTGTCTTCCGTTCATATCCACACATTCATTCATTCATTACATATTTGTCTATCATTTGCCTTGGCAACTGATAGCCAAACAGGGGGAGAAGTATTCCTCCCTCTCACCTTGCAACCCTCATCGTGCCCTCTCTCACCGCTATATCCAATACCCCCCCCACTTATCATCAATTTCAATATCCATCTAGTGCACGGCACTGCTCTAGCCGTCCATAACACTGCCTTTAATGAACTAACTGAACTTACAGACTATCAACGCGACATCCTCTCTGCCACGTGGGAAATTCTCAGGGTCACCTTCACCCCCCATATTCAGGTCCGCTTCTCTACGCTATCCTTGCCCGACCTATTTGCCGCCCACATACGTACATTTCTAGCCCCGCCATCTCCAGACACCACTCGCCCTAACTTGGTTTGGCCTGGCCACTTATCTAACTCTTCCACCCTATCCACCCCCACTCTGCTTCTTCTGAGTATTCCGGTCCGTCAGAATGTTCCACTACCTCCCCCATTGTGATTATCGCTGACGGGGAGTCTTCACTAGACTCCATAAAGTCTGTGGCTTCATCCGAATCAGCCACTCTCCCACATTTAAGCGCCCCTGCTTCTCCCACACTCTCTGCCTCCGCCTCTTACCCCTCATTTGACCACGCACATTCTCTGGATCGCCCATCCCCTCTTTTAAGGGCACTCCTGCACGAGTTTTCACAAGACTCTGCGTCCCTGCCTGCCCTTGCAAGCCCACCCCCTTGCTCCAGCTCAATCTAAAAGGGAATGACCGACAATTCCCACGACGACACCCCACCACATTGTTCCTCTCAGGCTTACATCGTGTGATTCCCACACTAGTGACCCTATGAATAGGATAGTGAACTCTTTTGTATATAAAACAACGACTGGCTTTCACATATATTTTATCTTACGACTCGAAAATTGGGAAGGCACGACCAAAGTAACAAGTTATTGGCCAAGACACCCACTTCTGTCTAAGATTGCCGACTCCTGCTTTTGGTGGCCAGCTCCACTTCCCTGGTTGCACTCCTGCTCAGGACCACGAATTACAGGATGGTATATACCTCCGTGTCCTTGAGGGTGTAGGAGAAGAACTGATACTGGATCTCAATTGCAGCCACTAAGAGAGAGAAAAGCATAGGCAGAGTTGTTTCACAGTGACTCCCTCCACTAAAAAGCTTACAAAGGATATATCAGACACAGTGATGGTAGCTGCACCTGTCAGTTAGATGACGGCAGTCACCACATTTCCCCAGGCTGCCATGAACGAACTCGCAACACACAGCCTGCCCCACAACGGATGCAACCACACCCCCGTGCAATACATGTCAGCACAGCCTGCTTACAGCAATGACCAACAACATACTTACAACAACAGAAAGAATGCCAATGGGAACACAGGTAGGCAGGAAAGAGGGAATGGAATGGGACAACAGGGATTCCAACTGCAGTCAGGGCAGTACACCTGTTTCTATTGCCACAAGGTAGGCCACATGCAAAGAGAGTGCCGTACTAGACTTCAATATCAGAACAAACAATCCATGGGTCCCGCCCAACAATCACCACACCGATTCCAACGACAGCAAATTCACCCACAGCGCCTCCAGCCCCAAATACTGTACTCTCACGCCCAACCTACCCAGCCACCGCTCCTGCAAATACAGATTCCCATGCAACAGCAGCAGCAGCCACCTGCATACCAGTATTACAGGTGGACCTCTGCCCATTTCAGATCAGATAGCGGACACACAGGAATATCCCATGGGCCATAAGCCCATTGCCTACTTCAGCGCATGTTAGACTCTGTCATGAAAGGTGCTTACAAATGCGAGCAAGCTCTTGCCGCACCAGCATTCGCTGTTGAGAACAGTACCCCCATTGTCATGGGATCCCCGTTAACACTGTACACTGAGCACACCATCTTTGCCATAATTCAGAAAGTTAAGACCACATTAACAACACAAAGAGTGTCAGGTTCTGAAGTGATACTGTCATTTGCCTTCCTTGAAAGTTGTCAAATTTCACACAGTTAACGCTGCCACATTCTTTGCACATCCCATTGCAGCCTCAGATGATGACACCCATGATTGTGCCACATTCTCTCTAGATGAGTCAGGAGCAGCAAAAGAGGACCCATTGCCAGGTAGCACTATATATTTTGTTGATGGGTCCTCCACCATTGATCAAGAAAAAGGGGTCAGGTACAAAGGAGCCGCAGTGGTTAGGGCCCGACAGCATGAGTCCTCTGATTCCCTAGACATTGTACAGCAGATTGCATTACCTCCACATTATTCAGGCCAAGCAGCTGAGTTAGTGGCACTTTTTGCCGCTTTAAACAATGGGGCTGACAACTGCATCACTGGTTATTCAGACTCTGCATATGTCACAACAGCAACACACTACAGCATCTTGCGCTGGAAAAGGCATGGATTTCTTGAATAAGATGAGACGCCTGTGATTCACAAACAGTTATTAGAAGAACTTAGATTTGTGAATTGTTTTTTATATATACCTGTATTTGAAGCCTGTCTGGCAGATGCTGATCTATTGATTTATTAGCGAGACCATAATATCTAGGTGCATCTTGATTGTCATGATCTTGATTGTCATGTTGATTCTTTTTTAATATATGCAAATATTGACTGTATGAGCAAATGTTGTCAATTTAAAGTTGACTGGCCTTATACCAATTCCGTCATTTAAGGGAAAAAGCCCGCTAGTTAATGTTGCTGTCATCTGTATCACACCAGTCATTAGCCTTACAGACCGCCGCTAGTTATTTGATGCTGTGGTCTGTAGTACACCGCACCACTCCTTCCCCTCATCAGGGTACGTGCCCAGCACACCCACTTTGACTGAGGCAGGTTCAATTTGAGACCACGAAACTGGTTCGCGGTGCATCCAGTGTATACTGTGTCTAACTATCAAGTAGCTGCCTTCAAGACTGTTAAATGGAGTACCCTCAGTTCCTTGACCATCACACCACACGCTTCTCATCTCACCTTTCTGGCGTGCTTGGACACTTAATAACGGATCCTCCCACTTGAATATTGAGTCAAGTGGTAGTAAGAGGGGGATGAGGGTTTTCACAGGCATTAATTGACCACGTCACACAGCAACCTTTTTACGTTTTCTGGTTGCTATTACGCCCTAGACTTGGCCCAGCAGAAAAAGATAGGCCAGCCAAGCAAAGATTACATAATAGGTTGAGCTCAAGGACTGCCATCCCTTACCGCCCAGAGCCCAATTATAGAAGATGTAATACCAGGTAAAATGGAGCTATTCCCTTTGATATCTTTGGATCCTCATTCTATTCAACATGCCCCTCAACATCTAGAGTATGGACAACAATAGAACAAAGATTGTAAAAATGAGTAAAGTGCCTTGCTGGTAACAATCAAAAAATCTCCTTCATTGTTGGAAATAGATCCTTACACAATAATGTTCAATGGCCCACAATGTTAGAAGACTAAAAATGCCATCAATATAAGTAATATAGTTTCCTGGCAGAAAGGGAAATACTTTCAGTTTCAAATGCTTATGAATATCTCTATTTAGATGACCAATTATAAGTCATAAAATAATTTTTCATTATAGACCTGACGAATATCTTTAGGCATCAATACTTCAATGTACACAATGCAGCAGCCCACCTGGTCAGCTAGATGCTAGATTAACATAGTAAGATTACACAAAATACTGTAGCCCCGATATACTAAATACAGAGTGATTTGCTCCTACCTGCATCCAAATTCAGTGCCAGCCAAGGCAGGCACAGGCAATGGCTCAGATGCAGAAGCCGATCTGGAAGGGTGTCGCAACAGAGCACACACAGTTGATGTTTGCTATTACAAAATGAGGTTTTGAAATTGTGGCTCATGTTCAAGTTGGTTGGTGCCACTGGCCTTAGAGAAACGTAGATGTCGGAGCGGATGTTGAACATTAAACAAAGGAATGAAATGGACACTAGCTATGCCCCATTTTCATTTTGGGTCAAAATATAGGTCCAATACATTATTGTAGGCCCTTAGAAGCAAAAGACTAGAATATACGACGTTTACACAAGGTGCATGACATACAGAGAACGTGAGCCTGTGTTTGACTTGATAGTCACAGGTTCATATGCTACTAGCTCTATTGAGCATTTCATCCTTCTAAAAGTGGATAGATGCGGGGTCTGATCAGCCCTTCATCATTCTGAAACGGATGAAAGGAGTATCATTGAGTTGAAGGAACAATAAGGATCTGGTATCTAGCACCAAAATACCATTCTGAGTGAAAGTATGCTTCACAAAACAGACGTGATATTAAATATTTTATTCAGCATAGCGTACAATTAAACACAAAACATGTTTTTAGATGTTACGAGGTAACAAAAGAGTTAATAAGCTTTCTCTTGGGCTGCCGTTGATAGTAGCACTCTTGGCCGACCACGGATTCTGGGCGTTGAGCCAGGCAGGAAACAGGCTTCCTGTGGTTTGTAACGATCGGGAGATTGAGGCCACCTTCATGTAAAGATATGTATGTATACAGTTAGAACACAGAGAGTGTAAAGAGAAATAAATTGCCTAGGATCACATGATTTGGTAAAAGGGGGCAGCCGTGATAAAATACAGTGTTTTAGGTTTCACGTTATGCAGTTTAGTGACTGGCTATGCGTGTATTTATATATATACATGCATGCTTCGATCCCTTTTGACAACTGTACTGTTTAAGATAAAGTAAGCTAAGTGTACGCACGTCCATCAGATATTAAAGCAGCATTGCTAGGTTCTTCAAAGCTGAAGAAAATAGTGTTGTAACAAATTAGACTGTAAGGGGGAATCTGCTAGAATGCATTTTAATGCAGTGCATTCGCCAGGGACTACAAAAGATAAATAATATATTGTAATATCATATTTATGTATTAAGGTTAGTAATGAAAACATGAGTATATGTAAATACAGAGGACAGTGTGCATTGAATAGCTGTGCTTCATATTATATTGTATATAAATATGAAATATATAAGAAATTGTATGAGTATAACGCACTGCAGGGTTCCTTTCAAACTCAGGTTTCCAGGTGGAGGAAAGAAGGGCCCGATCAGTACTGAGCTTCGACAAAGCAATAATGAAACACGGATTTTTGGCCCATTAATTGAGGCCCTCACACTTCCAACTAAGGTAGCAGTTGTCAAATGTGCAGCGCACACTAATGGACGAGATTTTGTCTCCAGAGGTAACGCGCTGGCAGATTGGTCAGCCAAAGCTGCAGCCAGAGGCTCCCCACCCGCAATTACGCCGAATACTCAAAACATCCCTATCCTACTTGCCCAAGCAGTAGCTCCAGCAGAGCAGACAGAAGAAAGAGTAGCTCCAGCAGAGCAGACAAACACGCATGAAGGTAGTGTAGCTCCAGCGCGGCACACAGACGTAAATAATGAAACTCTTGACACAAATACTCCCTACCCCATTGACAACACACAACAATATGATCACATTGCCCAACTGCATCTCAGAGAAATACAAGTGCACCACATCAAGAGAAACAGTTATGAAAAAAGAGGGGAGTACAGCAGGACCCTGCAGATATCATTTACAGACAGACCCTGTCAGGAAAGCCCGTTATGCCGCTAGCTTTACTGCAGGTGGCACTAGACCAACTCCACCTTCCTGCTCACGTCTCCCGAGATAACATGTCCACTACATTACAGGCAGACTGGTTCATTCCCAACGCCTACGAATTAATACAACTCTTCGTTAATAAATGTCTCATCTGCCAACACAAATCCGACTCTCAAAACAGTCACTTCCACCATCCCCAAACCCTCTGGCCCCTTCAAAGAGCTCCATATCGACTATGTCGATATGATTGATCGATGTCAAAACTACCGATACCTCATTGTTGTAGTTTGCCCATTCTCACGCTGGATCGAAGCTGGACCATGCGTCCACTGCGATGCCAAAGCAGCAGCCACATTCTGCGCAGTTCCTTTCTGTACAGGTATCAAAGAGGAAGGAGAAGGGCCCCACCGATCCAGAGCTCCCACCAATACGTCCTGGAACATTGATCTTTATCCGAAAGCACGTCCGGCGCTGGAGAGACCCCAAATTTGAAGGACCTTTCCAAGTGATCGATTCCTCCCCAACGGCTGTCCGGACAGCTGAGCGCAAGGCATGGATCCACAGGAAAGACGTCCGGCTCGACCCTGCCCCGCCGCCACAATAAACAATGGACTAACTGAGGAAATAGAAATGGCCAGCGTCCCCCTGAATGAAGACAGCGGCTGTCCCTCCACTGTGGAGGAAGACGATGTGGACACTCACGTACTGATCCACGAGTACAGTGGCCGTGAAGCAAAGATATGTATACTGTCTATAGTACTGTTTTGTATTATCAATGGAGTGGCACTGGCTACATTTAACTGGTATATCTTTTTCCTTGCTGTAAGGAGCTATCATGCTGTAAGCAATAGTGGTACAGGAGCACCCACTGATGCCATGTTACCTACAACCCCAGCAACTGCACCAGCGGTCACACAGAACACAGATATCACGACACATAGCATAGAATTCTCCGGAAACAAGGACACAGCCCCACACCACACGACAGGCCCTGAACTCCCAGCCTCTAGAGCCAGTAACGTACACACCACTTCACCTCCCGAGCCCCCAATGGTAGTACCAGACGACAAAGGGAACACTTGGGATAAGACTGCCAATCTGACGGAAAAACGAGTAGCCCATGGACACCGGTCACGCCGTCACAGAGCCCGCAGATTCGCCCCCATCTCCCCATATATAGGGAAAGCTACAAAACACCGGGTCATCCATGGTCTCCCTATCGACCAGAGACACAAGCCTAAGGGAATGCCATTTAAAACGTTCCAACACCTCGTGACGATACAGGAAGGCCTCGGGCCTATGCTCAGCCTACCCCAATCCATAAGAGAACATTCAGTACACTCCTCCCTGGAAGAAAATTCATGGTACCGGGACATGACAGCCGTAGGGAAAAGAATATCAAACGAGTCCTGCTATGTGTGTGTTCATATGTCCCCCACGCAGTTGGTGCAGACAGACTAGTTTTCCCTAAAGAAGTCCCACCACAAACAGTGATGTGCTTGCTACACCTGTACCTTTGCCGCATTGAGGGGATAGTGCAGCTAGTAGGAGGGGCTGAAATATGGGTTGGAATTGTAAACATATCGGAATGGGACAACAACAATGTGATATTTAAGGTCACTTCTGACAAAGGGGACATAGAGCGGATGATACAAGCAAAGTACAAGAGAAATAGACCAAATATGGATCAGCGAGCAGAGATGTATAGGCGAGCACGTTACATTTCAATTTCATCACCCTATGCGGACTGTGACACACTACCACACCTCCATCACCACTCCCACCCGGGGAATTTCCCTGGCCCAGACTGTCCATGCCAGAACAGAACGCTCCTGGAAGTACAAGCCCGAGTATATTACAACGATAAATGGGAGGATCCTAGCCACATATACTGTAAAGCAGCATCCCTGGGCCCCCCATGGTCTGGCGAAACAGAGTGGGAGGAAAATATTGATTGGGATGTAGAAGATGATTGTGCACAAATTTGGAATGAGACAGGGAGCAGATACACCTGGGGTGGGGACAGACTGTACAAACGTAAAAAAGCATTTAAACTTAAAAATCCTTCTCTTTTCTTCATAGGCAATGGCTCCGTCTCTGTTGGGCGTAACACAGACTGTAACTCTACAATATTCAATTTCGATATGCAGTACGGCACCTCCACCCTGATGGACTACTATTGGGCCTGCGGTGAACACCTGTACCTTCAACTTCCTCCTCAGTGGCTCGGACTGTGCTCATTGGTGACTCTGCATGAGATACATATGGTGGTACCAGCATCAAACGTCTCCCACATACTATCACATCCAATGACAGGTGATGTTACATTCCTGCACCGCCACAGGAGAGCAGCTGAATTTTTCGCAACAGAGACACATCGTAACGTTCCCCAAGAATTCCGCCTCTTCAACGAGGCCCAAATATTCTTTGGAGGAGCATTTCCCTTATTTCAAACAAAGGCGAATGCCCGCTGGCTGGAAGTAACCCGGTATGAGGTCATGAAGGCCATCAACAGTACTAGGGATGGGCTCAATGCAATTAGGGAAGAGCTACGTCCCCTCAGACAAATGGTCTTGGAGCACCGTTACTACCTGGACATGCTGACCGCCAAAGAGGGTGGTCTGTGCCACAAAATAGGGAAGGCATGCTGCACGTTCATACCAGGAAACGACGAGGACAACGGATCAATTGCAAGGGCCATTGAGGAGTTGACGAACTAGGGAAAGGAAATACTCGACGAAGGAGGTGCCCCTGCGGACATTATCCCAGTGAACTGGTTTGACTTTGACTGGATGCCATCCTGGCTAACAGCCATACTGAAACTAGTAATACCTGTAGTTGGAATTATGTTGGTTCTGTGTTGCGCCTTTCAGATAGGGAGTCATTGTATTAGAAAATTGAGCACAAAGGCTGTAGGGATAAATTACGCTAGCACAGGGATTTACCAGGCACCAAAATATGAAGATATGGATAGGCCTCCTGGGGATGGGTCTGGAGTACAGGTACCAATGATCGAGTTACCCCCCATCGCCTCACGCCATGGTGTGCCTACGGCACCTCCGCTCCCACCAGCCAGAAATACATATAACAAAACATCTGCTGCTGTTCGGTATGAGTGTCTGATCAGTGAGCCAGCCCCAGGCTATACGCAGTGGAGTACCGAGACTGATGAAGGAGCAGCCAGGCAGCAAGGGAAACTCCCCGGTAACATTGAATGCTATGTCAACGACACCCGATGGACTTCGCCGGTAGCCGAGAGACCTCTGCTAGCCAGCAGATATTCAGTTAGGAATGTGTTCATGGTGAATGAACAAGAGGAGGGAGATGATGGAGGATCTCGAGCCACCATTTAATAAACTTAAATGCCATTCCCTAACCTACCCTGACAAGATGAAGTGCTAATGGCCCGATGTCCACTGAGCATAGTGCATACACATAGAAGCCCATAGAACCTGTAAACCCAACAAACATAAGCCCAAATGGGAGGCCCAAGGCCCAAAGCCCACCGCCCCGCGACATCAATATGTAACCTTCAGAAGCTACTAGGCCCAGGATTGCCAGAGCTTACATTTCAGTCGCACCAGAAAACACGAGACAGCCCAAGCCAGTAGAGAAAACACAGTAACTTTCCACTGTTACAAGGCCACTGCACACCCACACGTAGGCAGATAACCAGCTGGTACCAGTTGACACATTGTTTTTCATCGCTGAAGTCCTATTTTTGGAAGGTAGCTTGCTCAAAGATAAACCACAATGTCTGATGAAAACTGCACCTGCCTTGTGGGCATTGGTCACATGCATTCTGTAAGAAATGTACGTGATCACAACATTTTCTTTGTTTATACGTTGCGGTCAGGCATGACCTACCAACCGTTGTGCCACCTGGCCACCTTACCCCACCCACGGTCTTAGAACACATGCGGTTGACCCTTTCCTGTATCCTGGAACACATGTGGTCAAGCCACCTGTTGGCAAATGCGTCAGAAAATACGTCAGGTCCACCCCTGGTTCCCCATATCAAGATATTTAAGATCCAACACGACAGTTAGAAGGTAGAACTTTTCTGTGCTGTCCACAGGCCTGTTCTCCAGCCGGCTGCCTATCTGATTTGGGACCTTACAGCCTATTTCAGGTGGTACATCCCCCATTTGGGGATTTTCCTTTATCTCTTAAAGATATCCTTCTTAGCTCTGTATTTTTGATCCACACCCATTCCCTTGCATTTCAGCTTTTAGCAACTAAGTTTTAGAGGATTATTTGTCTTAAATTGAGGTTGCCTCTGGGCACTATGCTTCCCTAGGATAGCTTCTGCTTCCATTTAAGTGTCTCAAAACGTATTTTCAAGGTCTTAGCCGTAGCAAACGTAGCCACTCTGAAATGTTTTAGCTACCTAGATCTTTATTCACAGACATAGCTTTATTTCAAACGATTATCTGCAAAAAGAATGCATTGCATGAGCATCTAAACCTGCTGAGGGTTTAAATACGCCATATCATTAATCATTAAGGAATCTCCAACCGATTCATCTTATCATCTATCTTTAGTCAGTATATTGCTGAAAGGTATGTGCTTATGATATTTAAATGCTTTCCCTGGCAGAGTGAAGCCAGGCTTTTGCTGAAGGTTTAGCCTGTATAACGTGAATCCTCTTTTAGCATGCTGAGTTAATTAAATAAAATGTGCCACTCCAAAATAAATTCCACGGCGTCATCTCACTTCTTTGTTCCTCATTTCAGTAACTGTCGAGTTGGTGCCTGTGATCACCCACGGAAGGTATTTCGCATTCTTGAAGGGCAGTGACCACGCCCTTGGGGCTCTGATCAAAGATCTCCCTTTCACAAAGCAAAACAAATCTCCCTTTCACAAAGCAAAGCAAAACGTGACAGGCTCCGTGCGGGGCCTGTCATGTTGTGCTTGGAAAAGCAGCACAACATGTATTTTTAGCATTGCTTTTGGCACCGCCAACCAGAATGTAAAAAAAACAGGATGCGCCGGCCACTGTGCTGGGTGCATCCTCCTAATTTTCCCCACGGGACCCCCACCCTTTTTAGCGTGAGATCTGGCTGCCATCCGATGTCCTAAGTAAGTATGAGTTGTTGTGAACATTTGAAGAGTGAACTAGAAGACTAGAAACCCTTTAATTGGCATAGGAGCGGGAGTATTGAGTAACCAATGGCCTCATCTATCTGATTTCAACTCCGCTTTGAAAGTTTTATGGAGAAGAGCACCTGGTGCACTGTTCAACTAAAAAGTGAAAGACGGGTGGAAGGAAGAAGGACGGGCGAGATTTAAAATGTTATGTACCGTGCTTTATAGTGCTACTCTACCATGTCACTATGTGTATAAATAATTAACTTGTCTTACTGTTTTTCTAAGAGTATATTTTACAATTGTCTTGTTTTTTCTTTTTGATACACAGCTACTCCTAAAGTCAATCGGAAGGAGTTGGCCGCCAAGGCACGGCACCGGAAGCTGGAGGCAATCCAGCAGGAATACCGGCGGCTGGTGGTCTTGGCAGAGGAGGAGGAGGAGCCTGCAGCAGCACTTGAAGCCTCCTCCAGTGCCCCGGGCCCCAGCCACTGCCCTCCGGTGGTACGGCGCCACCGTCTGGCGGCTGCCCGCCGCCACCGCAATGCCATCTCTGGTGCCCCCCCACTGTGGCTGACACGGCCGCGCCCTCAGACGCCGCGTCGCCCATCTAGAGGAGCAGATGCATGTCCTCCTTCAATCCTGCCCCACACCTTAGTCCCTGTCTTCTGCCCCTTTTTTAATTCTTGTTTGGGTGGGTGGGAACTGGTTTGGGCGTTGGGTTTTCGCTTTTTGGACTAGTATTTTCTGGACTTTCCTACGGACATTGGTTGGGGTTAGGGAGGGGGGTGGGTCAGCTTTTGTGGGTTTTTAGTTTATTTTTGTTTGGGTCAATTAAATATATTTTTCTACGTTATATGCAATGTTGTTAATGTTTTGTAGGTGGGGTTACTGTTTTACATTACACTGTTTCTTTGCTGGTGCAGGGCCACCCATAGCCAGTGTTTGAGTTAAATAATTGGCTGACTGTGTAAGACACAGACAGAAAGATGCGACACCCCTCACTGATTGACTTGTCCTACTAGTACTTTCAGTCTCTCCTCTAGTCTATGCATTCTTTATCTGGACTCAAAGGGGTGTGTGAAATTGAATTAATTGAAAACATGTCCATAATTGATTCTGCCTCCCCCAAACTTCTCTTACCTGTGCTTGATGTTTAACTTAGGCACAGCAATGGCTGCATGGTGAAGATGGTTTCCTTTTTCTAACATGCCATGATTGGGGTGATGGTGGTAGTATAGTAGTAGTAGTAGACACTGGCAGGGCAGCAGCATTTGCAAAAAAAGAAAATGAGACAGTCAACCACCTTTGAGAGACTGTTAGAGGAGTAGTAGAATGAAGTACAGTACAGAACTTACCGAGCAACAATAGTATGCTAAAATATTTTACAACAAAACGTAATGGTGGTTGGGATAGCCTACTAGACAGAGTTAGAAACTATAGTTGTGTCGAGTCACTTGACTAGGCCTACAGCCTAACAGTTAGTGCTGTGTATGAGGAATGACAACAAACAAATCCAATCAATGCTGGCAATTAATGCTGAGGTATATGTTCCTTTGTTAAATAAAATAACCTCTAAAATATACTACTCATGGGTGGGCAAGCAGAAGAAGATCATCGCTCTGCCTTGAAATTGAAGTACTGTTGCTTTTGCCACATCCGCCCCAGCAAGCGTGTGATTAAGTATTGGTGTACATTTAATTTAGTCACATCTCGACAATAAGTCACACAGCCCGGGTGAAGAGGGTTAGGGTTTGTTGAATGGATGGGAAGGGGGTTTGGGGAAAGGTTTGACATTGAAAAACAGTATGCATGGACAAACAAACGACAATCTTTGAAGACTACCATATCCATATGTTAAGGGAGAAAAAGGAAATGCATGCATGATGATGAGAGACCCGGATTACATACACTTCTTGTTCTGTTGTTCCGGCCTTAATACTTTTACAGATAGCAAATAGAAATTTTAAATATTGGTAGGGAAGAATTATAAACAGAGAGCAAACCTAATGATGATAATAACAACAACAAGAACACACTGTTGTAAAGATTGTAGACAAAAAAATGATTCAAATTATTTAAAAGAAGATGAAAGTTGATACTGTTACTGTGTTATCCTGGTCAAAAATGTGGACTGGATTTGCATCTCGGCATTCCTCTTGGTCCTCTCGTCCATCAATCTTGGGTGTCGCCACTCACCACTGCCCGGCTGGAAAAAAAATGTCAATTTATTGGTAAGGTAAGTGTGCATTGTAATGTTTTCCCAAGTATAGGGCTAGGCCCGGCCTGTAATTGCAGATGGAAAAACAAAGGGGATATTGAGAAACAAAGTTGAAACAAATGCACAAGTTATGATGTAGTGCAACAAGAACACTTTCAGAGGTGGCATGTATGCATGATCTCTACTATAGTCTGTTTCCAGCATTGACCTTCAACAATAACAGGAGAGAGCAGGCCCACAGTGACAGGCCTGACGGCACGTTGCTTAGCAGTAGCACATCCTACGTTTAGACTTTAGAGTACTTTTTTTTTTTAAAGAGTTGGACAAAGGCAAAGCACATTATCCATTCCAAACATAGCATTTTACGGTTTAAGTTAGTAAATCAATGCACCGCAGTCATCCCACCGCTACACTCGAATCCACTTCTACACAGACATTTGGGTCTGCTGTGGTTGTTGTTGACGTGTTTACTTTTAGGCTTTTAAGTTTTATGCCACTCATGAAACGTCCTCCTGACTTATTATTATTCCATAAATCATCATCTCCGATACTTGTACTGACTGACTGTGAAGATCGGCCTGCAGTAGAAGTAAAATTGTTATTACACAACAAGAGTAGAAATATTATTGACTTGAGTCACTCTTTAGTGTGTACAGAAAGATAGATTACTAGTACACTTTGACTTCACTTTGTGCACAACAAACAAACAATGAAAACACAAACACCAATCGCTCAGAGTCAGGTGTCCAATGCATGCCATTAATTGCCATTACCTGTTCCTTCTCATCTCAAGTTAACGGACCATCTACTTCGCCATCATCATCATGGACGGTGCTGTTTTCAATCATACTCAGTGCGCAGATTGAATCCCCTTCCTGTATTGAATTAAAAGCAATGTATCAAGCTGCAGGAGAAGTGCAAATTTCTTATTTGCAAGAAGGGGAAAATTCACCTTGAGTTAAGTTTAGTGTGTACTGTAGAAAGATGATTAGTGCACAATGACATAACTTCATGCACAACAAACACAACAAAATCACTCAGTCTGAGACTCTGCGTCCAATGCATGGCATCAATCATTACCTGTCCCATCTCATTTTCAGTGAATGGGCAGTCTCTCTCAGCTCTGAAAGGAGGATAGCTATAGTAGTCATCTGATTCATGCTCCACTTCTTTTCGCGGGACTAGGAAAGTTTTAAATCTTTCTTCCATTTACCATCATCCAATCATCATTCATGAGGGCAATGGATTTAGGCGGGAGATTCAGTATGATGGAGCGGAGGAGCTGGATTCGGAGGACTGTACTGTCAAATTGCAGACACCTGAAACTTGTATATTAAATAAGAAGAGTAGAAGACGGTGGTAATGGATTTGTTGTGGTTCACAAGTTTGTAACCGGAACAACAGACACACAAATAAAGGGGGAAAAGGGAGGAAGACGGTAAACTGCAAGCCTAATTGTCAGGGAAGTATAGCTCATCCTCAAACTCTGGGGGTTCAGCCAGTAGTAGGTAATCATGTGACACACTACTTCCGTCACCTGAGCCGCTGTCCTCATCTTCCTCCCTGGCTTCATGTATTGTGTAATTCGGTGGTATGAAGTGCTGATTCATTTTGATCATTGTTAACCTCTCCAAGTTTTTGGGCGAGAGACTGGTTCTTCTCAATGTTACAATGGAACCAGCAGCACTGAAAACACGTTCGGAAGAGACACTTGCGACAGGGCAGGCCAGATAGCTTATCGCCAGCCTACTGAGCAGTGGCCATTCAGACCTTTTCCTATACCAATACTGCAATGGGTTTTGATCAATGTACACCTCTGTTGGGTCGTCCAGATAGGCCTGGACCATCCGCTCAATGTTCAGGGGTGCTGCTGGTAAGCTTTCGGGCTCTGTTCTCTGTGCATCAGCAGTGCGCTTATTAATGCCTAACTGAACATACCAATCGTCTAACGATTCTACTGGGCCTAATGATCCAGTTATTGTTGCTGTTGTCGATAGTGATGGTGAGTGTTGTGATCCAAACGCACTGCCCTCAGCCGACGAAGTTGCACTTGATCCTGCATGCCCTGCTGCAGTACTTCTTGTGGGTTGATCTTGCAGGCTTTTAATTAGCAGCCATTTGTTTTCCAACTTACTGGCTGCCTCAGCTATACAAGTTTTGTAGCGGGCAACATCAATCTCTGAAAAAGCAAAGAATGTCTTCAGTCCAAATTTTGCACGTGGAACCAGAATTGTGGCACAAATGTAATGTTCTTGTGACAAAATTTTATTTTCTATCCTTGTATTTTCAGCTAAGCGACGGGCTAAGCCCTCCACCAAGTCATAGGCTTCCCTTTTGTCCTCTACACCTTTGTATGATTCAGAAACCTTCTTCAGCTGATGCTCTAGCATTTGCAATAATGGGATAGCTTGTCCCATTGTACAGTCCTCCTTGCTGACTTCACGTGTGAAGACCTCAAAAGGACGAAGCATCTCAGTCAGGCATTTAATTAGGCTCCATTGCTCCATCTCAAGGTTCATGCCTTTAACAGTAGCATCCCCTCTTTTCCAGACATATTCATGGAGTGACCTGCACTGCTCATAAAGACGATCAAGCATGTAATACGTTGAGTTCCAACGTGTTGCCACCTCCTGGATGAGTGCCTTGACTGGCATCCTATTTTCACGTTGGATGATCCTCAGCTGCTTCCGAGCTTTAAAAGAATGGCTGAAATGAGTGCATATTCTTCGGCAGATAGCCAGTAAGTTGCTGACTATGGGTTCTTTTTTCAGAAAGTCTTGAACTATAATGTTTAATCAGTGCGCCAAACACAGAACCCTGAAATAGGAACCAAGTTCCATGGCCTTAAGTACATTACTGCCATTGTCTGTGGCAACAAAACCAATACTAAGCCCTCTTGGGCGCAGCCATTCCAAAACCTTGCTGCGAAACTCTTGCAAAATGTTTACAGCCCTAGGAGATTTCTCCATGGCAAACATGGCTACAGTTGCATGTTTCCGAGTACCTTTAAAAACCGCAGCTGTGTCAACAGCACCTCGTGCAGATAGCTTATCTCTAACCCCCACAAAAGAGACCCAGTGTGCAGTGATGCACATGTAATTTGTGGCTTGGCAACTGGTCCACATGTCTGTTGTCAGGTGGATATTGTGAACAGCGCTCTGCTGCAAAGCTTGTCCAACCAATTCCAGCACTTCATAATGTAGTGCCGGAACAGCAATTCTTGCGAAATAGGACCGGCTGGGAACCTTCCATTTAGGGCAGATGGCTGACACAAATTCAAGGAAATCCACCTCTTCCACAAATGAAAAAGGAAGAAGGTCCAGCGCTAACATTTTAGCCAGCTTCGCATTGTACAACCGTGCCGTTGGGTGGTTGCATGGGAACTGCCCCTCCAACCTAAGCATGCTCTCAATGAGAGGCTGGATTCTTTCCTTTGTGGTGCTGTTTTCATTAACCCACTTAGGCTCAACGACACAGTTTGTCTCATTGCGGTACTCGGTTGCCTTGGTGTCTCAGCCTGACTCTGAGTATGGCTCTTACTGCGGTGCCACTCAGATGTTACTGAGGAGGATGTGGGCGGTACCACTGCACTACTGGGGACAGGGCTATAAATGCCTCCCTCTTCTTCACCTTCCACCGCAATAATATTGCTCCCTGATTCTTCCTGACCAACTACAATGGGTTGAGTTTTTCTACTTTCTTTTAACTGAAGTAGGTGATTCTCCCACACGATAGTGTGGTGTATTCTGAGATGACTTGCTTGGCCTCTGGTACCATAGTTTGTACCAAGCTTACCCCGCCGAACACCTTGTCGACAAATTGAGCATATAGCAACGTTCTCCTCCTTGGTGCTAACAGAAAAGAAGTCCCAAACTGGGGAGGAGAACTTTCTGGCACTGCTGGATGTGCCACTTTCAATACCAGATGAACTGGAGGGTGTGCTTGGAATGTGACCCTGTGCACCTAGACTGTGACTTTTACTACCACTACCTACTGAGATGGTTGAGCTGGATGTAGGTCCCTGCAGGGCCTTGGAAAATACGGCAGCTGGAGGTAGTGGTGGTGTAACCTGTGTTGGTGATATCCGTGCTACATCCCGCTCAGTAGCAGCCTTTCTGGATAGGGTGAGAATGTTGGTCTCCAATCCCTTTGGGGCGGGAGTAATGTGTGTGATGACTGGCCATCAACATCACCCCCCTCTTCTACATCTACCTCCATAACTCTAAGTTTTTCTGGGACCTTCCTTTTCAGAAGCATTGACTTGTGGCGTATATCACTCTCAGACTGAGCTGGTGGATGCCAAGTGGCATCACGATCATCAGAAGCGGGGCTTGAAGAAGAAGATGATGGACTAAGCCTCCTTTTCCTTGCTGGTGGTCTGGAAGACAATAGATCTTCTGAAACAGTGGTTTGACTTTGCTCCACTTTGTCTGCAGGAATCTCGATTTCCTGAAATGCCCCTACGTCAGGAGCAACAACTACTATGGTGGGCTGTTGTTGCGGCTGCTGCTGTTCTTGTTGTGGCTGCTGCTGTTCTTGTTGCGGCCGCTGCTGTTCTTGTTGCGGCCACTGCTGTTCTTGTTGCGGCTGCTTCTGTTCTTGTTGCGGCTGCTGCTGTTCTTGTTGTGGCTGCACACTTATCTGCTGAGTTTGCGCCTGCGTTGATTGTGTACTACTTTGTGATAATGACATTTCAACATCGCTGCTCGTTAGTAGACTGGCTACCTCTGCGACACTAAAGCCCTTGGGCCTAGATGGTGGGGTTGGAACGCTGGTACTGAGGTGCTGCTCCCAGCTTGGTTCCTGGACAACGCTGCTGCAGGCGTAACTTTTTTGGTGCCAAAAAAATCATTGCCTGGCACACCACCAGTCGTGGTTAATGGCACTTCCTTTTTCTGTTCCTTCTTCTCACAGGCAACTTTCTTGGTACTGGACCTGGTACCTTTCTTTGGGGCCATCTTCTTCAGATGTCAGGCAGGATGCAGATGCACAACAAGTTCTGGTCACACTTGGACGTGATGCGCAGCAGGACTTCTGTCTGGCTGGCAGTACAACAGGTAGCCGGGTGATGCTGATGACACCTCCTACTCTGTCTTTTGTGCACCTAAAAGCAAATAAGCCAGGAGAAGAACATCAGTGAAATGTTGCATTTGTTGTTGTGGTTCAGTTACTTAGTACTGTACTAGTGCAAACAAAAGATAATCTAGCCATTTATGACTTTTTTGTTTAACTAGGGCTATGTTATACTACTGTGTTCAGCCACACACTACAATCTCAGGAAGGATAGGACAGTTAATAATAACCACCAAAATAAAATGTAATGGAAGTGGGGTGGACCCTATTTGCCATTAAATTATTTGAGCGTCTCAGCATCCATGGAGCTGCTGCTGGCAAAGGGGGTGGATGGATGGAAGCAGTAAGCCAAATAGCCAATAGGAAAACCATGCAGGCCTATGGCAAAAGCAGGACACTAATAACTCCCAGTCCAAACACAAAAAAAGGCCACCACCCACATGGACACTCAAAAATCTCAAACAAACCGGGGGCCTGAGAAACACCAGGAGCTGACAAAAGGCCTATAAAAGCCAGGTAAAGGATGCATGCTAAAGCACACTGCTCTGCCTTTTTAATGCAACAAAATGCAAATACGAACATTCACAGGCCCCAAAAAGGTCTGCAGGGTGCATGCATTGCACACCAACACACACCAGACACACACAACAAAAGCATATCTTTAGGACAACCAACATCAGAAAGCACACCCAAAACAAACACACTTCCCCAACTCAATCCAATGCCATCCATGCCCTAAATGATCTCTAAATTCAACAGACCACACAAAACAAAACACTTGATTAATAAAGCTGTGGCTACCTGCTCTGATCCTACTGGATGAAAGCAGGCCTGTTGGCAGACAAGGCCAGGCAAACTTGCAGGCCTAGGCTTCAAAATGGCCACCAGCCACATGGCCAGGCCCAACAACATCGGAAAGCCCACCCCAAAAAAACACACTTCCCCAACTCAATCCAATGTCATCCATGCCCTAAATGATGTCTAAATTCAACAGACCACACAGAAAACACTTGATTAATAAAGCTGTGGCTACCTGCTCTGGTCCTACTGGATGAAAGCAGGCCTGTTGGCAGGCAAGGCCAGGCTAGCTTGCAGGCCTAGGCTTCAAAAGGGCCACCAGCCACATGGCCAGGCCCACCAACATCAGAAAGCCCACCACAAAAAAACACACTTCCCCAACTCAATGCCATCCATGCCCTAAATGATGTCTAAATTCAACAGACCACACAAAACAAAACACTTGGTAATAAAGCTGTGGCTACCTGCTCTGATCCTACTGGATGAACGCAGGCCTGTTGGCAGACAAGGCCAGTCAAACTTGCAGGCCTAGGCTTCAAAATGGCCACCAGCCACATGGTCAGGCCCAACAACATCAGAAAGCCCACCCTAAAAAAACACACTTCCCCAACTCAATGCCATCCACGCCCTAAATGATGTCTAAATTCAACAGACCACACAAAACAAAACACTTGGTTAATAAAGCTGTGGCTACCTGCTCTGATCCTACTGGATGAAAGCAGGCCTGTTGGCAGACAAGGCCAGTCAAACTTGCAAGCCTAGGCTTCAAAATGGCCACCAGCCACATGGCCAGGCCCAACAATATCAGAAAGCCCACCACAAAAAAACACACTTCCCCAACTCAATGCCATCCATGCCCTAAATGATGTCTAAATTCAACAGACCACACAAAACAAAACACTTGATTAATAAAGCTGTGGCTACCTGCTCTGATCCTACTGGATGAAAGCAGGCCTGTTGGCAGACAAGGCCAGTCAAACTTGCAGGCCTATGCTTCAAAATGGCCACCAGCCACATGGCCAGGCCCTACAACATCAGAAATCCCACCACAAAAAAAACACACTTCCCCAACTCAATCCAATGCCATCCATGCCCTAAATGATGTCTAAATTCAACAGACCACACAAAACAAAACACTTGATTATTAAAGCTGTGGCTACCTGCTCTGATCCTACTGGATGAAAAAAGGCCTGTTGGCAGACAAGGCCAGTCAAACTTGTAGGCCTAGGCTTCAAAATGGCCACCAGCCACATGGCCAGGCCTAACAACATCAGAAAGCCCACCCCAAAAAAAACCACTTCCCCAACTCAATCCAATGCCATCCATGCAATAAATGATGTCTAAATTCAACAGACCACACAGAAAACACTTGATTAATAAAGCTGTGGCTACCTGCTCTGATCCTACTGGATGAAAGCAGGCCTGTAGGCAGACAAGGCCAGGCTAGCTGGCAGGCCTAGGTTTCAAAATGGCCACCAGCCACATGGCCAGGCCCAACAACATCAGAAAGCCCACCCCAAAAAAACACACTTCCCCAACTCAATGCCATCCATGCCCTAAATGATGTCTAAATTCAACAGACCACACAAAACAAAACACTTGGTTAATAAAGCTGTGGATACCTGCTCTGATCCTACTGGATGAAAGCAGGCCTGTTGGCAGACAAGGCCAGTCAAACTTGCAGGCCTAGGCTTCAAAATGGCCACCAGCCACATGGCTAGGCCCAACATCGGAAAGCCCACCCCAAAAAAACACACTTCCCCAACTCAATCCAATGCCATCCATGCCCTAAATGATGTCTAAATTCAACAGACCACACAGAAAACACTTGATTAATAAAGCTGTGGCTACCTGCTCTGATCCTACTGGATGAAAGCAGGCCTGTTGGCAGACAAGGCCAGGCTAGCTTGCAGGCCTAGGCTTCAAAATGGCCACCAGCCACATGGCCAGGCCCTACAACATCAGAAAGCCCACCACAAAAAAAAACACACTTCCCCAACTCAATCCAATGCCATCCATGCCCTAAATGATGTCTAAATTCAACAGACCACACAAAACAAAACACTTGATTATTAAAGCTGTGGCTACCTGCTCTGATCCTACTGGATGAAAACAGGCCTGTTGGCAGACAAGGCCAGTCAAACTTGTAGGCCTAGGCTTAAAAATGGCAACCAGCCACATGGCCAGGCCCAACAACATCAGAAAGCCCACCCCCAAAAAAACACACTTCCCCAACTCAATCCAATGCCATCCATGCAATAAATGATGTCTAAATTCAACAGACCACACAGAAAACACTTGATTAATAAAGCTGTGGCTACCTGCTCTGATCCTACTGGATGAAAGCAGGCCTGTTGGCAGACAAGGCCAGGCTAGCTGGCAGGCCTAGGTTTCAAAATGGCCACCAGCCACATGGCCAGGCCCAACAACATCAGAAAGCCCACCCTAAAAAAACACACTTCTCCAACTCAATGCCATCCACGCCCTAAATGATGTCTAAATTCAACAGACCACACAAAACAAAACACTTGGTTAATAAAGCTGTGGCTACCTGCTCTGATCCTACTGGATGAAAGCAGGCCTGTTGGCAGACAAGGCCAGTCAAACTTGCAAGCCTAGGCTTCAAAATGGCCACCAGCCACATGGCTAGGCCCAACAACATCAGAAAGCCCACCCCAAAAAAACACACTTCCCCAACTCAATCCAATGCCATCCATGCCCTAAATGGTGTCTAAATTCAACAGACCACACAGAAAACACTTGATTAATAAAGCTGTGGCTACCTGCTCTGATCCTACTGGATGAAAGCAGATCTGTTGGCAGACAAGGCCAGGCAAGCTTGCAGGCCTAGGCTTCAAAATGGCCAGCAGCCACATGGCCAGACCCAACAACATCAGAAAGACCACCACAAAAAACACACTTCCCCAACTCAATCCAATGCCATCCATGCCCTGACTGATGTCTAAATTCAACAGACCACACAGAAAACACTTGATTAATAAAGCGGTGGCTACCTGCTCTGATCCTACTGGATGAAAGCAGGCCTGTTGGCAGACAAGGCCAGGCAAGCTTGCAGGCCTAGGCTTCAAAATGGCCACCAGCCACATGGCCAGGCCCAACAATATCAGAAAGCCCACCACAAAAAAACACACTTCCCCAACTCAATGCCATCCATGCCCTAAATGATGTCTAAATTCAACAGACCACACAAAACAAAACACTTGATTAATAAAGCTGTGGCTACCTGCTCTGATCCTACTGGATGAAAGCAGGCCTGTTGGCAGACACGGCCAGTCAAACTTGCAGGCCTATGCTTCAAAATGGCCACCAGCCACATGGCTAGGCCCAACAACATCGGAAAGCCCACCCCAAAAAAAACCACTTCCCCTACTCAATCCAATGCCCTCCATGCCCTAAATGATGTCTAAATTCAACAGACAACACAGAAAACACTTGATTAATAAAGCTGTGGCTACCTGCTCTGATCCTACTGGATGAAAGCAGGCCTGTTGGCAGACAAGGCCAGGCAAGCTTGCAGGCCTAGGCTTCAAAATGGCCACCAGCCACATGGCCAGGCCCAACAACATCAGAAAGCCCACCACAAAAAAACACACTTCCCCAACTCAATGCCATCCATGCCCTAAATGATGTCTAAATTCAACAGACCACACAGAAAACACTTGATTAATAAAGCTGTGGCTACCTGCTCTGATCCTACTGGATGAAAGCAGGCCTGTTGGCAGACAAGGCCAGGCAAGCTTGCAGGCCTAGGCTTCAAAATTGCCACCAGCCATATGGCCAGGCCCAACAACATCAGAAAGCCCACCCCAACAAAACACACTTCCCCAACTCAACTCAATGCCATCCATGCCCTAAATGATGTCTAAATTCAACAGACCACACAGAAAACACTTGATTAATAAAGCTGTGGCTACCTGCTCTGATCCTACTGGATGAAAGCAGGCCTGTTGGCAGACAAGGCCAGGCAAGCTTGCAGGCCTAGGCTTCAAAATTGCCACCAGCCATATGGCCAGGCCCAACAACATCAGAAAGCCCACCCCAACAAAACACACTTCCCCAACTCAATCCAATGCCATCCATGCCCTAAATGATGTCTAAATTCAACAGACCACATAGAAAACACTTGATTAATAAAGCTGTGGCTACCTGCTCTGATCCTACTGGATGAAAGCAGGCCTGTTGGCAGACAAGGCCGGGCAAGCTTGTAGGCCTAGGCTCCAAAATGGCCACCAGCCACATGGCCAGGCCCAACAACATCAGAAAGCCCACCCCAAAAAAACACATTTCCCAACTAATTCCAATGCCATCCAGGCCCTAAATGATGCTTGAAAATGAAATACATAAAAAAAAACACCAAAGGAACAGTTGCTTTATCATGCACACACCCATGAGACCATGACTAACTCGGGCCTACTACTGACTACTACTACCCTCAACATTTTTTAAAAAAAGGAATGATGATAGTTTCCAAAAATAAATTGTAGTTACAACAACTGCAATGCCCCCAATCAAACAGACACAACAACCACTTACTTGTAAAATATCCAATTAAAAAATCCTCAAATCCAATTGCAATGATGCAGCAGACAAAAAGAGTGATCTTTCCAGCTCCAAATCCAAAGGCAGAATGAGCAGGAGATGCACACAGCACTGGGAGGAGCCTGCTGGAGAGGAACAGGAAGTTGGAGATTCTGTGGCACTTCCTCCCTCTCCCCACCTTTTTAAAAAAGGACTCCTTGCACAAAAAAGGACGGCCAAATGTCAATCTGAGGAGTTGTTTTCATCCAAAATCATCATTTGCAGAAGGGTTCATGCTGCTGGAGCTGATATTCTTCTCCAAATTGAAAATTTTACATGTTCGAGTTCTCGAGCTTCACATTACTTCCGCCGGATGTCGATGGCGTGTCCAAAATGACTTGATCGCGTTCTCTCGCTCCCTGTCGCATTGGATATGATGTGTTCGGGGTCTCTTTCTCCTTTTTGCGTTCGATTAGACGTGCCCGCGTCCTCACGCTCTCGCTCGCGGTGGAGAATGACGTGTTCGAGATCTCAATCTTCTCATACTCTCGCGGTGCATGATCGCGAGAAGAAAGACTTGATCGCGCTACAAATGACGTGATTGCGCGACAAATGACGTTAATGCAAGCGCGAACTGTCGCGAGACAGCGCCAAATGGCTACCAACAATCCAACATCTCGTGGAGAACGCGACCGGGTCGGGAAAACTTGTTGGCGAACGCGGGGATTCAGGTAAGGCGATCGCGCGCACGCGAGAATGTATTTCTTTACAGCGCGAGCAAGAAAAAAATTACCGGCAAGATGCGGATTGCGGAAATTTTGACATTTTCGCGCTTTACGTGGAACTCGAAAATGCCAAATTATCGCAATTTCTGCGAGCAGAACGGAATTTTGGCCCAGGCCTAATTATCACAGTGCTGCAAATAGAGTGCATGGTCAATTTATAAGTGCTTAGATATTGGCAGAGTGATAGTATAAGTAGATAGTGCTGGATGGGTGGTTGAGGAAGTGCACGGGAGTGACAGGAGGAATCCTAGGCTGCATGGGTAGTACCTTAGTATTTTCAAGAGTGTTCCAATAGTATGTATGTGGTTGGAGGCCTGCATGCATAGTTCACAGAATATTGTAGGTGTACTTGTGTAGTGGCTGGGCCATTCTATAACTATATGACTAGTAACTACTATGATGACAGTGCTGTAAACAGAGTGCCTGGTGAATTTATAATAGGCTAGGTATTGGCGGACTGATAGGATAAGCAGATAATTCCGGATGGGTGATTGGAGAAGTGCATAGGACTGACAGGAGGATTCCTAGGCTGCATGGGTACTACTTGGATATTTAGTGGAGTTTACCAATAGTATGTGTCTGGTTAGAGGTCTGCAGGCATTGTGCAGAGAATATTGTAGGTGAAACTGTGTTACTGGCTAGGCCACTCCATAAGTACATCACTAGTAATTGGAATGATTAAAGTGCTGCAAACAGAGTGTATGGTGAATTTATAAGTGCTTAGCTATTGGCGGATTGATAGAATAAGAAGATAGTGCTGGATGGATGTTTGAGGATGTGTATGGGAGTAACAGGAGGTTTGATAGGCTGCATGGGTGGTAAGTGGAAATTTGCATGAGTGTATGAATAGTATATACCTGGTTGGATGTCTGCATGCATACTGTACAGAATATTGGAGGAGATCTTGTGTTAGTGGCTAGGCCACTCTATAAGTCATTACTAGTAATTGGAATGATTACAATGCTGCAAATAGAGTATATGGTCAATTTATGAGTGCTTAGGTATTGGCGGAGTGATAGGATAAGAAGTTAGTGCTGGTATTGTCAGAGTAATAGGATAAGTAGATAGTGGTGGATACGTGATTGGAGAAGTGCATGGGATAGACAGGAGGATACCTAGACTGCATAGTTGGAGTGCTGGTTGTTGACAGTAGGGTGAGTTTACAAGTGCTAGTGTTTCAGCAGAGAGAATAGATAAGGACATGGTTCTGTCAGGATGATTGCAAAAGTGGACAGAGAGTGACAGTGTGCTTGGGGCACTGCATGAGTACTACCTATATTATTACAGGACTGAATCAGTGGTCTACAGGGGGTTAGGGGCCTGCATAGATTGTGCACATTTGACTGTAGCACGGTGTCTCTTCAGGCCTGAGTCATTCTACAAGTGCATGGGCAGTGACTGGGTAGGTAGAGTGCTGGCAGTTGACAGCAGGGTGAGTTTATAAGTGCTTGTGTTTCAGCAAAGAAATAAGATAAGGACATAGTTCTGTCAGAATGATTGCAAGAGTGAACTGAGAGTGACAGTGTGATTGGGGCACTGCATGAGTACTACCCAGATTATTACAGGAGTGAATCAGTAGTCTACATGGGGTTAGGGGCCTGCATAGATTGTGCACATTTGACTATAGCACTGCGTGTCTTAATGTCTGAGGCATTCTACAAGTGCATGGGCAGTGACTGGATAGTTAGAGTGCTGGTAGTTCACAGCAGGGTGAGTTTATAACTACTTGTGTTTCTGCATAGTGATTAGATAAAGTCATGGTTCTGTCAGGATGATAGGAGGAGTGGACAGAGAGTGACACTCTGATTGCTGATCTGCATGGCTACTACCTGGATTTTTGCAGGAGTGAATCAGTAGCCTGCATGGGGTTAGGGGCCTGCATAGATTGTGCACATTTGACTGTAGCACAGTGTCGCTTCATGCCTGAGTCATTATACAAGTGCATGGATAGTGACTGGGTAGGTAGGGTGCTGGTAGTTGACAGCAGGGTGAGTTTATAAGTGCTTGTGTTTCAGCACAGAGATTAGATAAAATCATGGTTCTGTCAGGATGATAGGAGGAGTGGACAGAGAGTGACACTCTGATTGCTGATCTGCATGGCTACTACCTGGATTTTTGCAGGAGTGAATCAGTAGTCTGCAGGGGGTTAGGGGCCTGCATAGATTGTGCATATGTGACTGTAGCACTGCGTGTGTTAATGCCTGAGTCATTCTACAAGTGCATAGACAGTGACTGGGTAGATAGAGTGCTGGTAGTTCACAGTTGGGTGAGTTTATAAGTGCTTGTGTTTCAGCACAGAGATTAGATAAGGACATGGTTATGTTAGGATGATTACAAGAGTGGATAGAGAGTGACAGTGTGATTAGGGCACTGCATGAGTACTACCTTGATTATTACAGGTGTGAATCAGTAGTCTACATGGGGTTAGGGGCCTGCATAGATAGTGCCCATTTGACTGTAGCACTGTGTCTCTTAATGCCTGAGTCATTCTAGAAGTGCATGGAAAGTGACTGGGTAGGTAAGCCAATAGGAAAATCATGCAGGCCTATATGGCAAAAGCAGGACAGTAATAACTCCCAACACAAAAAAGCCACCAGCCACATGGACACTCACAAATCACAAACAAGCAGGGTGCCTGGGAAACACCAGGATCTGACAAAAGGCCTATAACAGCCAGGTAAAGGATGCATGCTAAAGCACACTGCTCTGCCTTTTTAAAGCAACAAAATGCAAATACGAATATTCACAGACCCCAAAAAGGTCTGCAGGGTGCATGCATTGCACACCAACACACACCAGACACAGACAACAAAAGCATGTCTTTAAGTCAACCAACATCAGAAAGCACACCCAAAAAAACACACTTCCCCAACTCAATCCAATGCCATCCATGCCCTAAATGATGTCTAAATTCAACAGACCACACAAAACAAAACACTTGATTCATAAAGCTGTGGCTACCTGCTCTGATCCTACTGGATGAAAGCAGGCCTGTTGGCAGACAAGGCCAGGCAAACTTGCAGGCCTAGGCTTCAAAATGGCCACCAGCCACATGGCCAGGCCCAACAACATCAGAAAGACCACTCCGAAAAAACACACTTCCCCAACTCAATCCAATGCCATCCATGCCCTAAATGATGTCTAAATTCAACAGACCACACAGAAAACACTTGATTAATAAAGCAGTGGCTACCTGCTCTAATCCTACTGGATGAAAGCAGGCCTGTTGGCAGACAAGGCCAGGCAAGCTTGCAGGCCTAGGCTTCAAAATGGCCACAAGCCACATGGCCAGGCCCTACAACATCAGAAAGCCCACCACAAAAAAACACACTTCCCAAACTCAATCCAATGCCATCCATGCCCTAAATGATGTCTAAATTCAACAGACCACACAAAACAAAACACTTGATTATTAAAGCTGTGGCTACCTGCTCTGATCCTACTGGATGAAAGCAGGCCTGTTGGCAGACAAGGCCAGTCAAACTTGCCGGCCTAGGCTTCAAAATGGCCACCAGCCACATGGCCAGGCCCAACAACATCGGAAAGCCCACCCCAAAAAAACACACTTCCCCAACTCAATCAAATGCATCCATGCCCTAAATGATGTCTAAATTCAACAGACCACACAGAAAACACTTGATTAATAAAGCTGTGGCTACCTGCTCTGGTCCTACTGGATGAAAGCAGGCCTGTTGGCAGGCAAGGTCAGGCTAGCTTGCAGGCCTAGGCTTCAAAAGGGCCACCAGTCACATGGCCAGGCCCACCAACATCAGAAAGCCCACCACAAAAAAACACACTTCCCCAACTCAATGCCATCCATGCCCTAAATGATGTCTAAATTCAACAGACCACACAAAACAAAACACTTGGTAATAAAGCTGTGGCTACCTGCTCTGATCCTACTGGATGAAAGCAGGCCTTTTGGCAGACAAGGCCAGTCAAACTTGCAGGCCTAGACTTCAAAATGGCCACCAGCCACATGGCTAGGCCCAACAACATCAGAAAGCCCACCCCAAAAAAACAAACTTCCCCAACTCAATCCAATTCCATCCATGCCCTAAATGATGTCTAAATTCAACAGACCACACAGAAAACACTTGATTAATAAAGCTGTGGCTACCTGCTCTGATCCTACTCGATGAAAGCAGACCTGTTGGCAGACAAGGCCAGGCAAGCTTGCAGGCCTAGGCTTCAAAATGGCCACCAGCCACATGGCCAGGCCCAACAACATCAGAAAGACCACCACAAAAAACACCTTCCCCAACTCAATCCAATGCCATCCATGCCCTAAATGATGTCTAAATTCAACAGGCCACACAACACAAAACACTTGATTAATAAAGCTGTGGCTACCTGCTCTGATCCTACTGGATGAAAGCAGGCCTGTTGGCAGACTAAGCCAGTCACACTTGCAGGTCTAGGCTTCAAAATGGCCACCAGCCACACGGCCAGGCCCAACAACATCAGAAAGCCTACCCTAAAAAAACACACTTCCCCAACTCAATCCAATGCCATCCATGCCCTGAATGATGTCTAAATTCAACAGACCACACAGAAAACACTTGATTAATAAAGCTGTGGCTACCTGCTCTGATCCTACTGGATGAAAGCAGGCCTGGTGGCAGACAAGGCCAGGCAAGCTTGCACGCCTAGGCTTCAAAATGGCCACCAGCCACATGGCCAGGCCCAACAACATCAGAAAGCCCACCACAAAAAAACACATTCCCCCAACTCAATGCCATCCATGCCCTAAATGATGTCTAAATTCAACAGACCACACAAAACAAAACACTTGATTATTAAAGCTGTGGCTACCTGCTCTGATCCTACTGGATGAAAGCAGGCCTGATTGCAGACAAGGCCAGTCAAACTTGCCGGCCTAGGCTTCAAAATGGCCACCAGCCACATGGCCAGGCCCAACAACATCGGAAAGCCCACCCCAAAAAAACACACTTCCCCAACTCAATCCAATGCCATCCATGCCCTAAATGATGTCTAAATTCAACAGACCACACAGAAAACACTTGATTAATAAAGATGTGCCTACCTGCTCTGGTCCTACTGGATGAAAGCAGGCCTGTTGGCAGGCAAGGCCAGGCTAGCTTGCAGGCCTAGGCTTCTAAAGGGCCACCAGCCACATGGCCAGGCCCACCAACATCAGAAAGCCCACCCCAAAAAAACACACTTCCCCAACTCAATCCAATTCCATCCATGCCCTAAATGATGTCTAATTTCAACAGACCACACAGAAAACACTTGATTAATAAAGCTGTGGCTACCTGCTCTGATTCTACTGGATGAAAGCAGGCCTGTTGGCAGACTAAGCCAGTCAAACTTGCGGGTCTAGGCTTCAAAATGGCCACCAGCCACATGGCCAGGCCCAACAACATCAGAAAGCCCACCCCAAAAAAACACACTTCGCCAACTCAATCCAATGCCATCCATGCCCTGAATGATGTCTACATTCAACAGACCACACAGAAAACACTTGATTAATAAAGCTGTGGCTACCTGCTCTGATCCTACTGGATGAAAGCAGGCCTGGTGGCAGACAAGGCCAGGCAAGCTTGCAGGCCTAGGCTTCAAAATGGCCACCAGCCACATGGCCAGGCCCAACAGCATCAGAAAGCCCACCACAAAAAAACACACTTCCCCAACTCAATCCAATGCCATCCATGCCCTAAATGATGTCTCAATTCAACAGACCACACAGAAAACACTTGATTAATAAAGCTGTGGCCACCTGCTCTGATCCTACTGGATGAAAGCAGACCTGTTGGCAGACTAGGTCAGGCAAGCTTGCAGGCCTAGGCTTCAAAATGGCCACCAGCCACACGGCCAGGCCCAACAACATCAGAAAGACCACCCCAAAAAACACACTTCCCCAACTCAATCCAATGCCATCCATGCCCTAAATGATGTCTAAATTCAACAGACCACACAAAACAAAACACTTGATTAATTAAGCTGTGGCTACCTGCTCTGAGCCTACTGGATGAAAGCAGGCCTGTTGGCAGACTAAGCCAGTCAAACTTGCAGGTCTAGGCTTCAAAATGGCCACCAGCCACATGGCCAGGCCCGACATCAGAAAGCCCACCCTAAAAAAACACACTTCCCCAACTCAATCCAATGCCATCCATGCCCTGAATGATGCCTAAATTCAACAGACCACACAGAAAACACTTGATTAATAAAGCTGTGGCTACCTGCTCTGATCCTACTGGATGAAAGCAGGCCTGGTGGCAGACAAGGCCAGGCAAGCTTGCACACCTAGGCTTCAAAATGGCCACCAGCCACATGGCCAGGCCCAACAACGTCAGAAAGCCCACCACAAAAAAACACATTCCCCCAACTCAATGCCATCCATGCCCTAAATGATGTCTAAATTCAACAGACCACACAAAACAAAACACTTGATTATTAAAGCTGTGGCTACCTGCTCTGATCCTACTGGATGAAAGCAGGCCTGTTGGCAGACAAGGCCAGTCAAACTTGCCGGCCTAGGCTTCAAAATGGCCACCAGCCACATGGCCAGGCCCAACAACATCGGAAAGCCCACCCCAAAAAAACACACTTCCCCAACTCAATCCAATGCCATCCATGCCCTAAATGATGTCTAAATTCAACAGACCACACAGAAAACACTTGATTAATAAAGCTGTGGCTACCTGCTCTGGTCCTACTGGATGAAAGCAGGCCTGTTGGCAGGCAAGGCCAGGCTAGCTTGCAGGCCTAGGCTTCAAAAGGGCCACCAGCCACATGGCCAGGCCCACCAACATCAGAAAGCCCACCCCAAAAAAACACACTTCCCCAACTCAATCCAATTCCATCCATGCCCTAAATGATGTCTAAATTCAACAGACCTCACAGAAAACACTTGATTAATAAAGCTGTGGCTACCTGCTCTGATCCTACTGGATGAAAGCAGACCTGTTGGCAGACAAGGCCAGGCAAGCCTGCAGGCCTAGGCTTCAAAATGGCCACCAGCCACATGGCCAGGCCCAACAACATCAGAAAGAATACCACCAAAAACACACTTCCCCAACTCAATCCAATGCCATCCATGCCCTAAATGATGTCTAAATTCAACACACCACACAAAACAAAACACTTGATTAATAAAGCTGTGGCTACCTGCTCTGATCCTACTGGATGAAAGCAGGCCTGTTGGCAGACTAAGCCAGTCAAACTTGCGGGTCTAGGCTTCAAAATGGCCACCAGCCACATGGCCAGGCCCAACAACATCAGAAAGCCCACCCCAAAAAAACACACTTCCCCAACTCAATCCAATGCCATCCATGCCCTGAATGATGTCTAAATTCAACAGACCACACAGAAAACACTTGATTAATGAAGCTGTGGCTACCTGCTCTGATCCTACTGGATGAAAGCAGGCCTGGTGGCAGACAAGGCCAGGCAAGCTTGCAGGCCTAGGCTTCAAAATGGCCACCAGCCACATGGCCAGGCCCAACAACATCAGAAAGCCCACCACAAAAAAAACACACTTCTCCAACTCAATGCCATCCGTGCCCTAAATGATGTCTAAATTCAACAGACCACACAAAACAAAACACTTGATTAATAAAGCTGAGGCTACCTGCTCTGATCCTACTGGATGAAAGCAGGCCTGTTGGCAGACAAGGCCAGTCAAACTTGGAGGCCTATGCTTCAAAATGGCCACCAGCCACATGGCTAGGCCCAACAACATCAGAAAGCCCACCCCCAAAAAACACACTTCCCCAACTCAATCCAATGCCATCCATGCCCTAAATGATGTCTAAATTCAACAGACCACACAGAAAACACTTGATTAATAAAGTTGTGGCTACCTGCTCTGATCCTACTGGATGAAAGCAGGCCTGTTGGCAGACAAGGCCAGGCAAGCTTGCAGGCCTAGGCTTCAAAATGGCCACCAGCCACATGGCCAGGCCCAACAATATCAGAAAGCCCACCACAAAAAACACACTTCCCCAACTCAATGCCATCCATGGCCTAAATGATGTCTAAATTTAACAGACCACACAAAAAAAACCACTTGATTAATAAAGCTGTGGCTACCTGCTCTGATCCTACTGGATGAAAGCAGGCCTGGTGGCAGACAAGGCCAGGCAAGCTTGCAGGCCTAGGCTTCAAAATCGCCACCAGCCACATGGCCAGGCCCAACAACATCAGAAAGCCCACCACAAAAAAACACACTTCCCCAACTCAATGCCATCCATGCCCTAAATGATGTCTAAATTCAACAGACCACACAAAACAAAACACTTGATTAATAAAGCTGTGGCTACCTGCTCTTATCCTACTGGATGAAAGCAGGCCTGTTGGCAGACAAGGCCAGTCAAACTTGCAGGCCTATGCTTCAAAATGGCCACCAGCCACATGGCTAGGCCCAACAACATCAGAAAGCCCACCCCAAAAAAACACACTTCCCCAACTCAATCCAATGCCATCCATGCCCTAAATGATGTCTAAATTCAACAGACCACACAGAAAACACTTGATTAATAAAGCTGTGGCTACCTGCTCTGATCCTACTGGATGAAAGCAGGCCTGTTGGCAGACAAGGCCAGGCAAGCTTGCAGTTCTAGGCTTCAAAATGGCCACCAGCCACATGGACAGGCCCAACAACATCAGAAAGCCTACCACAAAAAAACACACTTCCCCAACTCAATGCCATCCATGCCCTAAATGATGTCTAAATTCAACAGACCACACAAAACAAAACACTTGATTAATAAAGCTGTGGCTACCTTCTCTGATCCTACTGGATGAAAGCAGGCCTGTTGGCAGACAAGGCCAGGCAAACTTGCAGGTCTAGGCTTCAAAATGGCCACCAGCCACATGGCTAGGCCCAACAACATCAGAAATCCCACCCTAAAAAAACACACTTCCCAACTCAATCCAATGCCATCCATGCCCTAAACGATGTCTAAATTCAACAGCCACACAGAAAACACTTGATTAATAAAGCTGTGGCTACCTGCTCTGATCCTACTGGATGAAAGCAGGCCTGCTGGCAGACAAGGCCAGGCAAGCTTGCAGGCCTAGGCTTCAAAATGGCCACCAGCCACATGGCCAGGCCCAACAACATCAGAAAGCCCACCACAAAAAACACACTTCCCCAACTCAATGCCATCCATGGCCTAAATGATGTCTAAATTCAACAGACCACACAAAAAAAACCACTTGATTAATAAAGCTGTGGCTACCTGCTCTGATCCTACTGGATGAAAGCAGGCCTGTTGGCAGACAAGGCCAGGCAAACTTGCAGGCCTAGGCTTCAAAATGGCCACCAGCCACATGACCAGGCCCAACAACATCAGAAAGCCCACCCCAAAAAAACACACTTTCCCAACTCAATCCAATGCCATCTATGCCCTAAATGATATCTAAATTCAACAGACCACACAGAAAACACTTGATTAATAAAGCTGTGGCTACCTGCTCTGATCTTACTGGATGAAAGCAGGCCTGTTGGCAGACAAGGCCAGGCAAGCTTGCAGGCTTAGGCTTCAAAATTACCACCAGCCACATGGCCAGGCCCAACAACATCAGAAAGCCCACCCCAAAAAAACACACTTCCCCAACTCAATCCAATGCCATCCATGCCCTAAATGATGTCTAAATTCAACAGACCACACAGAAAACACTTGATTAATAAAGTTGTGGCTACCTGCTCTGATCCTACTGGATGAAAGCAGGCCTGTTGGCAGACAAGGCCAGGCAAGCTTGCAGGCCTAGGCTTCAAAATGGCCACCAGCCACATGGCCAGGCCCAACAATATCAGAAAGCCCACCACAAAAAACACACTTCCCCAACTCAATGCCATCCATGGCCTAAATGATGTCTAAATTCAACAGACCACACAAAAAAAACCACTTGATTAATAAAGCTGTGGCTACCTGCTCTGATCCTACTGGATGAAAGCAGGCCTGGTGGCAGACAAGGCCAGGCAAGCTTGCAGGCCTAGGCTTCAAAATCGCCACCAGCCACATGGCCAGGCCCAACAACATCAGAAAGCCCACCACAAAAAAACACACTTCCCCAACTCAATGCCATCCATGCCCTAAATGATGTCTAAATTCAACAGACCACACAAAACAAAACACTTGATTAATAAAGCTGTGGCTACCTGCTCTTATCCTACTGGATGAAAGCAGGCCTGTTGGCAGACAAGGCCAGTCAAACTTGCAGGCCTATGCTTCAAAATGGCCACCAGCCACATGGCTAGGCCCAACAACATCAGAAAGCCCACCCCAAAAAAACACACTTCCCCAACTCAATCCAATGCCATCCATGCCCTAAATGATGTCTAAATTCAACAGACCACACAGAAAACACTTGATTAATAAAGCTGTGGCTACCTGCTCTGATCCTACTGGATGAAAGCAGGCCTGTTGGCAGACAAGGCCAGGCAAGCTTGCAGTTCTAGGCTTCAAAATGGCCACCAGCCACATGGACAGGCCCAACAACATCAGAAAGCCTACCACAAAAAAACACACTTCCCCAACTCAATGCCATCCATGCCCTAAATGATGTCTAAATTCAACAGACCACACAAAACAAAACACTTGATTAATAAAGCTGTGGCTACCTTCTCTGATCCTACTGGATGAAAGCAGGCCTGTTGGCAGACAAGGCCAGGCAAACTTGCAGGCCTAGGCTTCAAAATGGCCACCAGCCACATGGCTAGGCCCAACAACATCAGAAATCCCACCCTAAAAAAACACACTTCCCAACTCAATCCAATGCCATCCATGCCCTAAACGATGTCTAAATTCAACAGCCACACAGAAAACACTTGATTAATAAAGCTGTGGCTACCTGCTCTGATCCTACTGGATGAAAGCAGGCCTGCTGGCAGACAAGGCCAGGCAAGCTTGCAGGCCTAGGCTTCAAAATGGCCACCAGCCACATGGCCAGGCCCAACAACATCAGAAAGCCCACCACAAAAAACACACTTCCCCAACTCAATGCCATCCATGGCCTAAATGATGTCTAAATTCAACAGACCACACAAAAAAAAAACACTTGATTAATAAAGCTGTGGCTACCTGCTCTGATCCTACTGGATGAAAGCAGGCCTGTTGGCAGACAAGGCCAGGCAAACTTGCAGGCCTAGGCTTCAAAATGGCCACCAGCCACATGACCAGGCCCAACAACATCAGAAAGCCCACCCCAAAAAAACACACTTTCCCAACTCAATCCAATGCCATCTATGCCCTAAATGATATCTAAATTCAACAGACCACACAGAAAACACTTGATTAATAAAGCTGTGGCTACCTGCTCTGATCTTACTGGATGAAAGCAGGCCTGTTGGTAGACAAGGCCAGGCAAGCTTGCAGGCTTAGGCTTCAAAATTACCACCAGCCACATGGCCAGGCCCAACAACATCAGAAAGCCCACCCCAAAAAAACACACTTCCCCAACTCAATCCAATGCCATCCATGCCCTAAATGATGTCTAAATTCAACAGACCACACAGAAAACACTTGATTAATAAAGCTGTGGCTACCTGCTCTGATCCTACTCGATGAAAGCAGGCCTGTTGGCAGACAAGGCCAGGCAAGCTTGCAGGCCCAGGCTTCAAAATGGCCTCTAGCCACATGGCCAGGCCTAACAACATCAGAAAGCCCACCACAAAAAACACACTTCCCCAACTCAATGCCATCCATGGCCTAAATGATGTCTAAATTCAACAGACCACACAAAACAAAACACTTGATTAATAAAGCTGTGGCTACCTTCTCTGATCCTACTGGATGAAAGCAGGCCTGTTGGCAGACAAGGCCAGGCAAACTTGCAGGCCTAGGCTTCAAAATGGCCACCAGCCACATGGCTAGGCCCAACAACATCAGAAAGCCCACCCCAAAAAAACACACTTCCCAACTCAATCCAATGCCATCCATGCCCTAAATGATGTCTAAATTCAACAGACCACACAGAAAACACTTGATTAATAAAGCTGTGGCTACCTGCTCTGATCCTACTGGATGAAAGCAGGCCTGCTGGTAGACAAGGCCAGTCAAGCTTGCAGGCCTAGGCTTCAAAATGGCCACCAGCCACATGGCCAGGCCCAACAACATCAGCAAGGCCACCCCCAAAAACACATTTCCCAACTAATTCCAATGCCATCTAGGCCCTAAATGATGCTTGAAAATGAAATACATTCAAAAAACACCAAAGGAACAGTTGCTTCATCATGCACACACCCATGAGGCCATGACTAGCTCGGGCCTACTAATGACTACTACTACCCACAACATTTTAAAAAAAAGGAATGATGATAGTTTCCAAAAATAAATTGTAGTTACAACAACTGCAATGCCCCCAATCAAACAGACACAACAACCACTTACTTGTAAAATATCCAATTAAAAAATCCTCAAATCCAATTGCAATGATGCAGCAGACAAAAAGAGTGATCTTTCCAGCTCCAAATCCAAAGGCAGAATGAGCAGGAGATGCACAAAGCACTGGGAGGAGCCTGGTGGAGAAGAACAGGAAGTTGGAGATTTTGTGGCACTTCCTCCCTCTCCCCACCTTTTAAAAAAAGGACTCCTTGCACAAAAAAGGACAGCCAAATGTCAATCTGAGGAGTTGTTTTCATCCAAAATCATCATTTGCAGAAGGTTTCATGCTGCTAGAGCTGATATTCTTCTCCAAATTGAAAATTTTACATGTTCGAGTTCTCGAGCTTCACATTACTTCCGCCGGATGTCGATGGCGTGTCCAAAATGACTTGATCGCGTTCTCTCGCTCCCTGTCGCGTTGAATATGAAGTGTTCGGGGTCTCTTTCTCCTTTTTGCGTTCGATTAGAAGTGCCCGCGTCCTCACGCTCTCGCTCACGGTAGAGAATGACGTGTTCGAGATCTCAATCTTCGCATACTCTCGCGATCGCGAGAAGAAAGACTTGATCGCGCTACAAATGACGTGATTGCGCGACAAATGACGTTAATGCGCGCGCGAACTGTCGCGAGACAGCCAAAATAGCTACCCACAATCCAACATCTCGTGGAGAACGCGAGTGGGTCGGGAAAACTTGTTGGCGAACGCGGGGATTCAGTTAAGGCGATCGCGCGCACGCAAAAATGTATTTTTTTACAGCGCGAGCAAGAAAAAAATTACCGGAAAGATGCGGATTGCGGAAATTTTGACATTTTCGCGCTTTCCACGGAACGCGAAAATGCCAAATTAGCGCAATTTCCGCGAGCAGAACGGAATTTTGGCCCAGGCCTAATTATCACAGTGCTGCAAATAGAGTGCATGGTCAATTTATAAGTGCTTAGATATTGGCAGAGTGATAGCATAAGTAGATAGTGCTGGATGGGTGGTTGAGGAAGTGCATGGGAGTGACAGGAGGAATCCTAGGCTGCATGGGTAGTACCTTAGTATTTTCAAGAGTGTTCCAATAGTATGTATGTGGTTGGAGGCCTGCATGCATAGTTCACAGAATATTGTAGGTGTACTTGTGTTAGTGGCTGGGCCATTCTATAACTACATGACTAGTAACTACTATGATGACAGTGCTGTAAACTGAGTGCCTGGTGAATTTATAATAGGCTAGGTATTGGCGGACTGATAGGATAAGCAGATAATACCGGATGGGTGATTGGAGAAGTGCATAGGACTGACAGGAGGATTCCTAGGCTGCATGGGTACTACTTGGATATTTAGTGCAGGCATTGTGGAGAGAATATTGTAGGTGAACCTGTGTTACTGGCTAGGCCACTCCATAAGTACATCACTAGTAATTGGAATGATTAATGTGCTGCAAACAGAATGCATGGTGAATTTATAAGTGCTTAGCTATTGGCGGATTGATAGAATAAGAAGATAGTGCTGGATGGGTGTTTGAGGATGTGCATGGGAGTAACAGGTGGATTGCTAGGCTGCATGGGTGGTAAGTGGGAATTTGCATGAGTGTATGAATAGTATATACCTGGTTGGATGTCAGCATGCATACTGTACAGAATATTGGAGGTGATCTTGTGTTAGTGGCTAGGCCACTCTATAAGTACATTACTAGTAATTAGAATGATTACAATGCTGCAAATAGAGTATATGGTCAATTTATGAGTGCTTAGGTATTGGCGGAGTGATAGGATAAGAAGATAGTGCTGGTATTGTCAGAGTAATAGGATAAGTAGATAGTGGTGGATAAGTGCTTGGAGAAGTGCATGGGATAGACAGGAGGATACCTAGACTGCATAGTTAGAGTGCTGGTTGTTGACAGTAGGGTGAGTTTACAAGTGCTAGTGTTTCAGCAGAGAGAATAGATAAGGACATGGTTCTGTCAGGATGATTGCAAAAGTGGACAGAGAGTGACAGTGTGCTTGGGGCACTGCATGAGTACTACCTATATTATTACAGGACTGAATCAGTGGTCTACAGGGGGTTAGGGGACTGCATAGATTGTGCACATTTGACTGTAGCATGGTGTCTCTTCATGCCTGAGTCATTCTAGAAGTGCATGGGCAGTGACTGGGTTGGTAGAGTGCTGGGAGTTGACAGCAGGGTGAGTTTATAAGTGCTTGTGTTTCAGCACAGAAATTAGATAAGGACATAGTTCGGTCAGAATGATTGCAAGAGTGAACTGAGAGTTACAGTGTGATTGGGGCACTGCATGAGTACTACCTAGATTATTACAGGAGTGAATCAGTAGTCTACATGGGGTTAGGGGCCTGCATAGATTGTGCACATTTGACTATAGCACTGCGTGTCTTAATGTCTGAGGCATTCTACAAGTGCATGGACAGTGACTGGATAGTTAGAGTGCTGGTAGTTCACAGCAGGGTGAGTTTATAACTACTTGTGTTTCTGCATAGTGATTAGATAAAGTCATGGTTCTGTCAGGATGATAGGAGGAGTGGACAGAGAGTGACACTCTGATTGCTGATCTGCATGGCTACTACCTGGATTTTTGCAGGAGTGAATCAGTAGTCTGCAGGGGGTTAGGGGCCTGCAAAGATAGTGCACATTTGGCTGTAGCACTGCGTGTGTTAATGCCTGAGTCAGTGTACAAGTGCATGGACAGTGACTGGGTAGATAAAGTACTGGTAGTTGAAAGCAGGGTGAGTTAGAAAAGTGCTTGTGTTTCAGCACAGAGATTAGATAAGGACATGTTTCTATCAGGATGATTGCAAGAGTAGACAAAGAGTGACAGTGTGATTGGGGCACTGCATGAGTACTACCTATATTATTACGGGACTGAATCGGTAGTCTACAGCGGGTTAGGGGCCTGCATAGATTGTGCACATTTGACTGTAGCATGGTGTTTCTTCATGCCTGAGTCATTCTACAAGTGCATAGACAGTGACTGGGTAGATAGAGTGCTGGTAGTTCAGAGGAGGGTGAGTTTATAAGTGCTTGTGTTTCGGCACAGAGCTTAAATAAGGACATGGTTCTGTCAGGATGATAGGAGGAGTGGACAGAGAGTGACACTGTGATTACTGATCTGCATGGCTACTTCATGGATTGTTGCAGGAGTGAATCAGTAGTCTGCAGGGGGCTAGGGGCCTGCATAGATTGTGCACATTTGGCTGTAGCACTACGTGTGTTAATGCCTGAGTCATTGTACAATTGCATGGACAGTGACTGGTTAGATAAAGTACTGTTAGTTGACAGCAGGGTGAGTTTAAAAGTGCTTATGTTTCAGCACAGAGATTAGATAAGGACATGCTTCTGTCAGGATGATTGCAAGAGTGGACAGAGAGTGACAGTGTGATTGGGGCACTGCATGAGTACTATCTGGATTATTGCAGGAGTGAATCAGTAGTCTGCAGAGGGTTAGGGGCCTGCATAGATTGTGCACATTTGGCTGTAGCACTACTTGTGTTAATGCCTGAGTCGTTGTACAAGTGCATGGACAGTGACTTGGCAGGTAGAGTGCTGGTAGTTGACAGAAGGTGAGTTTCTAAGTGCTTCTGCTTTGGCACAGAGATTACATAAGGATATATTTCTGTCAGGATGATAGGAGGAGTAGGCAGAGACTGACACTGTGATTACTGAAGTGCATTGCTAGTAGTTGGATTTTTGCAGGAGTGAATCAGTAGACTGTGGGGACCACATAGATTGTGCACATTTACCTACATACTAACTACGAAATTAGACATTGTAGAACCACAAAAACACTTCTCATGCACTTATAAAATCACATATTCACTACCTTTGCACTCCTGTAATCTATCAGGTACCTCTCATTAATTCAGTAAATATAGATACAACTATATAAATACAATCTCAACAAATACATGACTCATGACATATAATCTACTTAAGGAGACAACTACTACATACCAGAAAGAGTAAAATGTAGTGGTTTTCTTTTGAACTACATATTGCCAATTAAATCTAGAAATATGCCACATCATCAAACTTTACCTCTCAACTGACTTAATTAAGAAGAGTAATCAACAACATCTTTTTTTAATGAGGATTCCTAAAACCACACAAACTGTACAAACTAATAACAGAAATTTAATCATTAACACCTTATATGATCATCTTGCAAACAGCACAGTTGTACCTCATTTTACCAAACTATCTATAATAATACCATTTTATTAAACTATACCATTTTACTGAAAAGAAATATGCATGCCTAATAAACTGCACCTTAAATAAACATTTTTGAAAATACACATTCTTCATGCATATTTAACTAATTAATAATAAATAAGAAGCATCATTCAACTATACCTTTCAAGACACTTAATAATATATATATTAGGGGACATAGTATTTGTTAAACAAAGTTCAAATACAATACAAATTATCCCAATATATATCTGTACATTTAATACATTAATTTAACCAGCTGAGTTTCATAAAAATTTCAAAGCTATATTACATAATTCTCTTAAAAATATAACTCACCTTATAGAAAGAGCTGAGGTATCTATGCTGAGGACGTGGTCTATGGACCGTTCACTATTGGCATTAGACGATGTCTCACTTGCCCTCCGGAGAGAGACCAAAAGTTTTATGGTGAGGAATCTGGATACTGCTTCAGTGGTCAATGTATGGGAATCATTTAAAGCTTTCCTGAGGGGCAATATAACAAGTATTTTGGTCTATAAGAACAAAAAATATAAGGAAGAAATCTCTGAGATAGAGAGTAAAATTAAAGATACACAATCACTGCTCGACTTACAAAACCCGCGCTCTCTTGAAGGAGTGCAAGCTAATTTACGTGATCTTAAGGGACAGCTCGAAGCTGTACTGAGTTCACGTCTAATGCAAAGGTGGGAGGCTAGCAAAATAGCCCACTTTGAATATGGTGAAGGAGCAGGGAAACTTCTTGCTTGGAAAGTAAAATCTGACCAAGCAAGAAATTATATTAACTCTGTCTTCAAGGATGGCATATCCTATACTTCTGACGTGGATATCAGAGGGGTGTTTCACTCTTTTTTTCAGGAAATTTATAGGGAGGATGGAGATTTAGATCTTTTGAAAATTCAGTCCTGGTTAAGAAATATAAATCTCCCTGCACTAAACCCGGAACAACAAGTGGCGTTAGGTCAACCGGTTACCCATGAGGAGGTTTATAGAGAAATAATGAGGCTGAAAAAGGGTAAGGCAGCAGGCCCGGACGGCCTTCCTTCTGAGATATATAGATGTATTGTTAAGGAGGTCGTCCCGGTTCTGACAACCCTATTTAACCAAATTCTTCAAGATGGAATGGCGGCCCCGCCCTCTTGGAATAATGCAACTATGACCCTAATACTAAAGCTGGGAAAATCAGCCACAAGCTGTGAATCATATAGGCCAATTTCTATAATAAATGCGGACTATAAAATCTACGCCTCTATAATGGCTACCAGGCTTGGAAGGGTCGCAGGGGATCTTTTACATCCGGACCAAAGGGGCTTTGTTGGAGGACGTCACCTGTCAGATTTGACCCATGACTTGATTGGGGCTTTAGATCTGGACTCAACGTGGTCTCTTCCACTTGCAGTGATGACCCTTGACGCAGCGAAGGCCTTCGACAGGGTCAATTGGTTGTTCCTGTCGGAGGCCTTGGCTAAGTTTAAGATCGGGAATAAGTTTAGGCGTTCTATTGCACTCTTATACAGTAAACCATCGGCAAACTTTCTCATAAATGGCTCCCTTGCCTAACCCTTTGAGATCTCTAGGAGTACGCGTCAGGGTTGTCCCCTTTCCCCATTACTGTTCGATTTATATATTGAATCTTTCGCCCAAATGTTGCGAGATGAACATAGAGTATCTTCTTTCAAGTATGGGGAATGGGGAAAAAAAGTGGCTTTATACGCCGATGATATCTTGATGTTTACATCAGATTTGAATAGTGCCTACCCCGCTGTTATTAAGTTGGTACAAGAATTTGGTACAGTCTCAGGTTATAAGGTCAATACATCTAAAACCGAAATGGCTTGGAATATGCAGACCCAACATCAGCTCCCCCTTTTGAAAACTAACATGAGATATTTGGGTATACACATTCTTCAAGACATAGATAAGATACCTACCTATAATTTAACACTGGTTGCAAGAGAAACACGGAAGCTAATGAAATCATGGGCTTTATTACCCTTGTCTATACTGGGGCGAGTTAATCTAATTAAAATGTCCATTCTGCCTAGATTTACTTTTCTTTTTAATTCTATTCCTCTATTTTTTGATACTGTCGCCCTGACTAAATTACAAAGTGATCTTAATACATTTGTATGGGCTTCCCGACATTCCAGGATAGCCTGGAAGAAAATTAGAAGGCGTAGGGAGAAGGGTGGTCTGGCAGCCCCCGACTTACAACTGTATGTCTGGGCGTTTCAATTATCCCACTCGCGTATGTTATTAAAGATACCTACTAGTAAGGGAGCAGGTATTATGTTTTTGGCCATGTTGAGAGGGTCTGGTATCCCAGAGGACGGTTTCTTCTATAAATACGGCGACCCAAAGTTTTTCAAAAAAGTTAGGTTGAAGGTACTACAGGGGTTGGTAAGAATGTGGGTCAAGCTGAGGGTTTCGCTGAAGTTGGGATATTTCTCTAGTTTTGCTCCAATCTGGGACTCTCCAGGGACTCCAGAATGTCTGTTAGACAGTCTATCTTTGCCCCTCAGGACGGCTGGAATTGAGAGGTGGGGAGATCTCTTTGTGGATAGTACATTAGTCCCCTGGGAGGTCCATCTCTTTCTAGATTTAAATATTTGCAACTAACTAGTTGGGCTACCTCAGTTGAAGCTTCCCGAAATAAACATCTATTGGGTAGTGGCAACCAATTTGAGCATTTGATTATACAGAAATCTCCAGTAAAAAAAGAAGTTGCTTTTTGGTATTGGTGTATTATGGAAGAGGAGGACGGTGTATTTCAACTGGCAACCTACTCTGGGAGAGCTGCATCCCACAGCAAGATCTCCAGTCAATATGGTTAAATTCTTGCAAAATGCTGTGGGACATTGTAAAACCAGCTTGGCTCCGCAGGAACCACCTCTTCACAATTCATAGAGCCTACTATTCACCTCAGAGGCTAACAAAATTCTCAAATGGTCCACCAGTTTGTTGTGAGAGATGTGGGGAAATCGCAGCATCAGATATCCAAATGTTTTTGAACTGCCCTGTCCTTGCAGATTTTTGGGAAGGAGTGGGCAATATGCTTTCAAGGTCACTAGGAACACACATTGTTATCAATCTACCAATGCTTATTTTTGGCCTAGCAACAAATCTGGAAGGCCCATCTGAGAAACTCCTATTTTACGCTATTCTACTCGCTAGAAGAGAGATGTGCATGAAATGGAAAGACCCTCTACCACCTACATATCAAGACTGGCAGAAAGCTCTTTTGAGGGTTTCCAGGTTGGATCTCTCAAGGGCAGGAAATAAGAAGAAGCAAGACTTCTGGAAGCTTTTGAAATGGAACTAGGGTTTTTTTTTCCCTAGTCCAAGAATTACACAGCCCTCCCTCTCTGGAATACCCCTTATCATCCTCAAGGGTATGATTGAGATGTTCTGGCATTTTAAGCTGAGTTAAGGGCCTCCCAAGTGGGTATTGTCTCCAGATTTGTTTGATTGAGATAACACCGGGAGGCTGTGCCTTTTTTAGGTACAAGCCCGCAGATCCAGTGTACTGAGACGGTGGAATTTTCTCTTTATCATAAGTTTGGGCATACCTAAATGGGTTGAGAATGAGGACTAAAAAAAACAAAAACAAAAAAAAACAGAATAAATAAAAATATAACTCACCTTTTAATTAAATCTGTTGAATGAAAAATCTCACACACCCAGTCAGGATTTTCTTTTTCACACAGAGAATATAGATGAGCACACTCTCCAGTGTCAAACCAGTAATGGCACATTTTCCCTCTAATTTTCCATACATATACACATAACCCACAAATGACATTGCTTCCCAGTGCATTTGAAATTGAAAAACGAATTTCCATTGGTCATAGAGAATAATACTTTTCAACTGACACCTTCACCCCTTGTCCTTAATATCAGTTTCCATAGCAACAGGTCATGCAACATTCAACTTAGCTGCCAGGTCACAAGTTCACCACACAATGTTGCAAATGACAACATCAGGTGTGGTTGGCTTTGCAAAGCATGCCCTTATCCTTTCTGCTGTAGCTTTCAAACTTTTCTTAATAACCAATAGGAAACATGCTTTCTAAACAAAGTAAAATGCACCCTATATTTGAAAGCCAATCAAATCTCTACTTTCTTAAAAACAGCATGTTGTCCACCATTTTAGATAGATTTCATTCTACCACCTCCCTACCAGATCCCTTCTAAATGCTTTCAGTGTGGATTGTTGGGCACGGCTATGTTTTCTGGTACAAAAGCAGAGGTATTGACAAAGACCTAGCTTGGCAAAATGTAGATATTAAATGGATTGGACAGAGAGGATTGAAGTGGCACCAATTGATGCCATTGGTTAAAACCTTTATGCACCTCCAACCTCCTGACCTCATGATTGTGCACTGTGGTGGCAATGACCTAGGCACATTGACTGGGGTAGGTCTGAAAATGCTAATGAAGGACACCTTTGCAGAATTGATGTTGCTTTTCCCGAAAACTGCCTTTGTCTAACATATGCCAAAGACAGAAAAGGAAGTGGTCCAATCAATTTTGTCCATAGATTGAGAAAGCTAGAAAAATGTCAATAAAACTGTTTCTGCTTATCTCAGAGACCATAGTATGGGGTCCATATACAACAACAATCTGCGTTTTAATATGGATGGCATATACAGGAGAGATGGTGTACATTTCACAGATGAGGGAAACAGAGTCTTTTGCAACAACTTCAGACTCTGCATCGACACTTACATGTAGCTACGATCTTCTCACAATAAACACAAGGCCTCTTTTTAGAACCACCAAAGATCCAAACATACAGCCTTAGATGTATCATAAAAACATCTTACATTTTGTTTCCTGGGAGTCGCGCAACCAGCGCGGCCAAGAGTCATGCACCCCTCGTGTTCACACCAGGGGGCCGTGCTGGGAGTCGAGCACCCCTTGCGTTCACCCCAAGGGGGCCGCCCTGGGAGTTGCGCACCCCTCATGTTCACACCAGGTGGCTGTGCAGGGAGTTGTGCACCCCTCGCATTCACACCAGGGGGCCGCGCTGGGAGTCGCACACCGTTGTGTTCACACCAGGGGGCAACGCTGGGAGTCACGCATCCCTCACACTCACACCAGGGAGCCACGCTGGGAGTCACACACCCCTCGCGTTCATACCAGGAGGCCGTGCTGAGCGCCACGCTAGGGTCGCGACTCCAAATGTTTTGAAAAAAAACCCCGGCTCCTACCAGAAATTTATATTCGCCCCGGGGACCCCTATTCCCCGGGGCCTATGCACTTCGTTGGAGACCGTGGGGGGAGTCCCAATTCCCCCACATTCCCACCGGCTCCCCGTGTCCTGCGGGAGCCGGTATTGCTTTTCCACATGGGGAGCTGCTGACATGCAGCTCCCCGTGTGGAAAAGCAATTCTGCTTTGGATTTTAGAAGAGAAAGCAGGTTTCCCTGCACTCTCTTCCAAAATTCAAACCAGAGTTTGCTACGATAGGGCGGGAGACCATGCTCCCACCCTACCGTAGCAAACAACAGTGTCCTGGGGGTAGGCACCCCAGGACACTGTAGGAGCTGGCCCAGGGGGGTGGCGGTCCCCAGGGCCATCACAGGCTCCAGGATGGGGGCCATGCAGCCCCCCTCCCAACAATTCCAAAGCCCTGGGGAGGTGGTGATCCCCTGGCACGGGTGTCCAAAAAGGACCTCCCATCGCATTTTAACAGTTAGTGCCCCGGGGAGGTGGTGGTCCCCGGGGCATGTGGGGGGGGGGCTGCAGCCCCTTCACACACTTTTTTATTTTTATTTCAAAAATAGAGCCCCGGGGAGGTGGTGGTCCCCGGGGCTGCGGGGGCCTCCGCGGGCCCCCGCCATAGATTGTACAAATCTCCCCGGGACCTGGGCCCACCCGGGGGGTTAAAAGTAAGCAAGCCCTCTATTTTTTTATAAAATACATTTTGTCCGGATCTGTGCACCCAGCGTGCATTCCGCTGTGTTTTTAAAAAAAAAATGTTTTTTTTGGCCCTGGGGGTCCTTGTGGGAACCCCTGAGCAGGGCTAGGGGATCAGGGTGTTTCTACCCTGCCCCATTTTCTTCTTTGTCACCTTTGTTTCCCTGGTTTCTTCTGCCTCGGTTCTACCGAGGCACAAGATGGCTGCCAACACTTTCTGGTTTGGAGTGTTGACAGCCAATTAGAATGAAGCTTGTGGTCGGGAGGGTCCGCGGAACCACCGCGCCTCTATATATCGAAACCTTTTTTTTTTTACTTTCTCAGCAACTACTGAATGGATTTACACCATTTAAAAAAAAAAGGTCTCTTTCTGAACCAAGGGCTACCTTTTTGGCAAATTTGGTGTAATTCCGTTCAGCAGTTTGGGCTGTAGTCGTGTCTAAAGTTTCCTATGGGAAATAACATGGAGAAAACATGTTTTGGGACCCCCCTGTTTTCTCGGCCCCTGCTTGGCGAATCACCCCAAAACTTTCAGGATAGGAGCTGACCGGAGCGGGCCATAAGTTTTGAAAATTTCGTGAAGATTCGTCAACCGGCGCCAAAGTTATTGGGAAAACAAAAAACAAGTTTCCTATGGAAACCAGGTCCTAACTAATATATATATATATATATATATATATATATATATATATATATATATATATATATACCACCAATCCCGCTTTGTGGATAAAAACGGGCTGACACATGCTTGGGTTGCAATTCAGTAATTTAATGCCACCATATAGCACTTTTACAGTAACGCGAAGTCCTCTCTCGCAGCTCCTGGCAGACGCGTTTCGGCGGATGCCTTCCTCAATGCCGGTTGTATGCTGGAAAGTTCAAAAATCAAAGGCTTTCGCGGGCAGTTCATTTAAAAAGCCAAGTGAGTGATCTCATTGGACCATGGATGTCATCATAGATATATATATATATATATATATATATATATATTACCTACTGGCGGTCGCCAGTAGGTAACATATATATATATATATATATATATATATATATATATATATATATATATGTAGGTAGTTATAGTTAGGACCACGTTTCCATAGGAAATCCGCAACATTCTATTTTGAATAACTTTGGCGCCGGTCGACGAATCCTCGCGAATTTTTCAAAATAGGTGGGGCGCTACGCTCCGCTCCTACCCTGAAAGTCTCAGGGGGATTCGTCAAGCGGGGGCTGAGATAAAAGGGGGGGTCCCAAAACGCGTTTTTCCCATGCATTTTTTCATAGGACCTTTAGACACAGCTACAGCCCGAACGGCTGAACAGAATTACTAGAAATTTGGCAGAGAGGTAGTCCTCAGGTCAAGGAAGTGCCTTTTGTAGGTTTGGTGTAAATCTGTTCAGTAGATTCTGAGAAAATAGCCTTTAAATCAATATATATATCTGAGCCAGCTTAAGGTGCGCTTACGGTACGCTTACCGTACGCGTACGGTGGCGTGCGCGAGCGCGATTCTGATTGGCTCTTAGATCTTAGTAAACATTCGAATCGGCCGAAACCAGGAAGCGGCGGCCGCCATTTTCTCTCTCGCACTGAGAGTGTGGATTAAAATACAAAGCACAAAAACATGTAAAGGGGCTGTTTGGACAGCTCCAAAACACCTAGCCATGTTGAGGGAGTCCCCAAAGATCCCCCAAAGCCAAAAAAGGAATTTTAATTTTTTCGGTAATTTCGCCGATTACGCTTACCGTACGCGTACGGTAAAAAAATAATAAAAAAAAAAAATTATCCACACTCTCCCCACCCCGTGTGCAAATGGTGCCCGAAGTGCACCATTTGTGCATGGCTTATAAGAGGTGTGAAAAATTTAAATATTACCTTTCAAAACGAAGTGCATCATATGTCCTCCATGTGCGCACGGTGTAACTTAGCATTTAAAAAACCGTACAAATTCACTGAAAAAACCATAGGTTTCACACACGTTATAGTTAGGAATTAGCATTTAAAAAACCTTGCAAATTCACTGAAAAAACCATAGGTTTCACACATGTTATAGTTAGCGGAAATTTTACTGATAAAAAACCAATGAAATTCCCCCGTTATAGTTAGTGCAGGCAACTATAACTCACGCGACCGCAATCTTCTGCTGATGACATATGTGTCTTTATGAAAAAAAAATATTTGTAATATATGTATAGCTAAAAATTGATGGAAGAAGACATGGGCAAATAAGTGTCTAAATACAGTATTAGCATCAGCAGAGGATTGCGGTCGCGTGAGTTATAGTTGCCTGCACTAACTATAACGGGGGAATTTCATTGGTTTTTTATCAGTAAAATTTCCGCTAACTATAACATGTGTGAAACCTATGGTTTTTTCAGTGAATATAGATATAGATATATATAGATATATATAGATATATATAGATATATAGTTTCACTGAAAAAACCATAGGTTTCAGGGACGTTATAATTAGCTGGACATTGCACTCTTACAAAACCAGAGAAATTCCATTGTTATAGTTAGTTCAGCTAACTTGCGCACCCGGAATGCACTGCTCATGACGTCACATATTACATCAGTCCACTGAGCCGGGTCTGGTGGCTCAGTGGACTAATGCGTCTACTGCAGGGGCCTGTGTTCGACCTTATGGTCACAGGTTCAAATTACGGCGGAGTTGGGTAACAACAAACATCTGTTATTCAGCGCCAAGATACCCATAGTGGTGAACGTGCGCTATACAAATACACGTTATGTTATTCATGACATGGTCAGTGACATCACTGATGACATCTCAAATAACATCCCTGATGACATCATCCAGTGACTGTGTGTTTCTTTAATTTTTAAATATGTTTTATATATATTCCAAGGTGTATTGAAGAATGAGTGGGTGTATAAGTGTCTGGATGAAGGATTTAGTAGGTGAGTGACTGACTGTATAAGTGAGTGATTAAATGTGTCTTACTGAATGCATGGGTTAGTGACTAAACTGTGTGAATGTCTGTATCAGTCTGTATGTTGTTGTGCAAACTGCCGCATGGGTTGGTGTGTAGCTACATGAGTGTTCATATAGGTTATTGATTGGTTGTGTGAGTATTTTGGGGGAGAGATTGAGTTAGTGTGTGGCTGGGTGGGAGGTGTGTGACTCTGTGCATAGATGTGTGAGTGGTTGATTCACTGGGTATATGGGATCAAGAGTGCATGTGGAAACAGCTGCATGGGTGCATGAGTGTGTGCATCGGTGAGTGGGTGAGTGAATGAATGTCTCAGTGGTACATCTCGAAGTAACTATATATGTAAAAGACAGTATATGTGAGAGTCGAAGTATATAAAGGACTCTATATGATTGTCAGTAATTGTGAGACTGGCTGTATAGATGAGTGTGTACTTGTATCACTGATTTTCACGTGGATGATGTAATCAGTGATGTCACTGAACATGTCATGAGTGATGTAATATGTGACGTCATGAGCACTGCATTGCAGGTGCGTGAGTTACAGTTAGCTGAACTAACTATAACAGTGGAATTTCTCTGATTTTGTATGTGTGAAATGTCCAGCTATTTATAACGTCCCTGAAAACTATGGGTTTTTCCAGTGAATTTCAAAGGCTTTTTAAATGCTAATTTCTAACTATAACATCCGTAAAACCTATGGTTTTTTAAGTGTATTTCAAAGGTTTTTTAAATGCTATTTCTAACTATAATGTCTGTCAAACCTAGGGTTTTTTCAGTGAATATATATATATATTTTCACTGAAAAAACCATAGGTTTCAGGCAAGTTATAATTAGAAATTAGGATTTAAAAAAACCTTAGAAATTCACAGAAAAAAACATAGGTTTTAGGGAAAGTTATAGTTAGTTGGACATTTCACTCGTACAAAACCAGAGAAATTCCCCTGTTATAGTTAGTTCAGCTAACTATAACTTACGCCCCTGCAATGCACTGCTGATGATGTCACATATTACATCACTCATGACATGGTCAGTGACATCACTGATGACATCACTGATGACATCTCAAATGACATCACTGATGAAATCATCCAGTGACTGTGTGTTTCTGTAAAGTTTAAATATGTTTAATATATATAGGGAAAGGCGTATTGAAGAATGAGTGGATGCATAAGTGTCTGAATGGATGATTTAGTAGGTGCATGACAGACTCTATAAGTGAGTGATTAAAGGTATCTTACTGAATGCATGGGTTAGTGACTAAACTGTGTGAATGTCTGTATCCGTCTGTTTGTTGGTGTGTAAGTGGCTACATGTGTTTGAATAGCTACATGAGTGTCTATATGGGTTATTGATTGGTTGTCCGATCATCTGTATGGGTGACAGTGTTTATGTGGGTGGGGTGTGTGTGACTCTGTGAATATATTGTGTGAGTGGGTGATTCAGTGGGTGCATGGTTTCAAGAGTGCATCTGTGATGGACTGTATGGGTGGGTGATTGTGTGTATGGGTGTGTTAATGAGTGAATGTATATCTCAGTGGTACCTGTGTGAGTAACTAAATATGTGAAAGGCAGTATATATGTGTGTTGGAGTATATAAACGGCTATAAGTGAGAGTGTGTGATTGTGAGAGTGGATGCATGAATAAGATTGTGCTTGTATCAGTGATTGTATAAGAGCGTAAGAATGTGCTAGTATTTGTATGAGTGATTGAGGTGGTATGTGTATAACTGTATAGGTGAGTAAATGGCAGTGTGATTAATTATTTGCATGACTGACTAGGTGTGTGAGTGCCTCTATGGATGAGTGGTGGTGTGTGAGTGTATATACAGGTGTATGAGTGCATATGATAGTCCTGTACTGAGTGACCCTAAGTATGAGTGACTGTACGGGTGAGTGAGTGGATGTGTGTGTAAACCTAAGAATCAGTGAGTGTGTATGTAATTATTGCTGTCTGAGTGTCTATGGTTTTGAGAAAGGCAGTCTGTAATTTAGAGTGGGTGTATCAAAGGTTATATTAGGGTGTGAGAAGATGCATCAAATTATCACATGGATGATGTCATCAGTGATGTCATCAGTGATCATTTAAGATGTCATCAGTGATGTCACTGATCATTTCATGAGTGATGTAATATGTGACGTCATCAGCAGTGCATTGCGGGGGCACGAGTTATAGTTAGCTGAACTAACTATAACGGGGGGATTTCTCTGGTTTTGTACGAGTGAAATGTCCAACTAACTATAAATTTCCCTAAAACCTATGGTTTTTTCCATGAATTTCAAAGGTTTTTTAAATGCTAATTTCTAACCTTAACGTGCCTGAAACTTATGGTATTTTCAATGAATTTCAAAGGAATTTCAATTGCTAGTTTCTGACTATGCCTACAGAGGTAGGACATGTGAAGAAAGAAGAAAAAACGCACAGAAGGAAGCAAAGGAAATGCAGAAAGAAGCAACAGATGTCCACAAAGATGAAGAAAAGTGCAGGAAGAAGCAAGACATGTGCAGAAAGAACCAACAGAGGAGCAGAAATAGGCCTTGTTGCAAAATCATCCTGTGCCCACAACTTTTTCAGATGGGTACTGGTGGTAACTGACTCTGACTAACCAGGCCTAGAGCCAGTGCTATGCTAAAAGACACTTAGAATACAGTGAAAACACATACATACACTAGGGAACACTATGCGTTGGGGTACCCCTATGATTAGCATGACCTCCTCTGTAAGGCCCTAGTACATAATATGGCAGGGGGATTAACGCACACAGCGCAAATTCGGCCGATTTGTTTTTTAAAAAAATGCTTTTTTGGGCCGTGGGGGAGCAGGCCTAGGGGGTCAGGGTGTTTCTACCATGCCCCCTTTTCTTGTTTTGTGCATTTGTTTTACTGTTTTATTGTGCCTCGATTCTACCGAGGCACAAGATGGCTGCCAACACTTCCTAGTTTGGAGTGTTGACAGCCAATTAGAATAAAGCTCGTGGTTGGGAGGGTCCGCGGATCCACCGCGCCTCTAGATATTGAAACTTTTATTTTTTGTTTTTCTCAGCAACTACTGAACGGATTTACACCATTTAAAAAAAGGTCTCTTTCTGAATCCAGGGCTACATTTTTGCCAAATTTGGTGTGATTCCGTTCAGCAGTTCGGGCTGTAGCCGTGTCTAAAGTTTCCTATGGGAATTACCATGGAGAAAACACGTTTTGGGACCTCCCCTTTTTTCTCAGCCCCCGCTTGCCGAATCACATCAAAACTTTTAAGATAGGAGCGGAACGGAGCGGGCAACCGGCCCCAAGGTTATTGGGAAAAGAAAAAATGCTTTTTGAATAGAAACAAGGTCCTAACTATAATTACCTACTGGCGACCGTAGGTAATAAATATATATATATATTATGCAGCACTGATCTAGATTTACAGGCCTGCACAAATGAAGCCCTAGACAGATTCAGATGTAGGGGATATAAAGAATCAGTCTTAAAAACTGCCATCCAGAAAACCAATGCTAGAACCCGTGAGTCTCTGTTTACCAACAGTGAATCAATTGCATCAACTGATTCAAGGGAGGAACAAACTCCCAGGCTTATCACCGGGTATAGCAAACAGGCCAGACAAATTAAATCCATCATAAAACAGCGCTGGCCTGTTTTAAAAACAGATTTGGTTCTGGCCCCCAGGCTTCCAGACAACCCTGTGGTTACTTATCGGAGGGGACCCTCCTTTAAAACCCAGATCAGTCACGAATTCCCTGAGCTAGCAAAACAAGAGGTTTGGTTGAAGTCCCGGCCGGGTTTCAAGCGTTGCTCAACTTGCAGAGCTTGTAAATTTGGAAGAAATACTTCCCAATATTTGACACCGTTCAGTCCTATTGCCAAAAACATCAAGGGCACATTTAATTGCAAAACTGATTTTGCTGTCTACATTCTGACATGCACCTGTGGCCTCAGATATGTGGGCAGCACTAAGCTACAGGTGCATGCCAGAATACTCCAGCATTTACGTGCCATCGTTAATAACGATGGCACCTATCCTGTTGCCAGACATTTCAAGGCAAGACATAACAACAACCTACAATGCTTGGAATATTATGTCATTGCCTCAGTCCCTAAATCTAGACGGGGTGGCGATAGGGAAAAAATGCTCAGAAGACTTGAGTCGCAATTCATTATTGAGTTAGACAGCAGATTCCCCAATGGATTGAACACAACGGAAGACTTACATGTTTTTTTATAACCAATCCCTGTTTAATGATTTGTTTTGGGCCATTATCTGCTTTCTCTGCTTTCTCTGCCTCTACCCTATTAATTTCATTATGAATTTTATTACACACACTGTATATCATCCCCTTTTTTTATTATCACATGCACAATTGATTTTTTTTCACTGGTTCAATGGATTCACATTACTTTTCCCATTTAAGTTTTTGGGACACAGACATCAAGATAGATTTTCTAGTTTGTTTCCTCCTTTGGAATCACGTATAGAGTAAAATCTTTTTGGAAGGTGGTCGATATTTGCTGCTTCATTTAAATATATATAAAGGAATTGAGTGTAAATCATTACGATCCATATTGTTGTTACATGTCTATTGCATTCATGCAGTTAACTGAGTGATTGCAAAAGAGTAAAACGTAGATGATATTTTTATATGGTCATATGCCTAGCATCAGGTTTCATGAATTGAGAAGCTTAGATGATTTTAATATGAAATTATTTATAAATATTTATATTTATTTATATGCTATGCTTGCACAGAATATTTTGCATTATTTGCACAATTGCATTTGCACTTTATCTACGCACATTGCACTTTTTCATGACAAATGACCACCAGTAATACTGTGTCTTTCTTTGCAATCTACTATATAAGCGCATTTATGCGGATATCATGTGCCATTTGCAATGCACACTGACAATAATTGTCTGATATAAAATTTACAAAATATATAGCATGGCAACTCACAATGGAATGTTAACACAAATTTGGGCAACAAAATGTAAATATTGTAATTATACCTCCTGTTATTCGATTTATATATATTAAATTGTGATTTAGAAAACAGACTATCTATGTTAGCTATATGTAGTGTGTCCTCAGTTTTTAGTTTCTAATCACATGGTGCTGCAAAAAGAAAAAAATCACTAATTAAATTCGTGCAATGTACCCTTTAAAAGGGATGCTCTTTCATTTGCCTGACGATCTGTGACCAAGGGCGGACGCCCGAAACGCGTCAGATTTGGTGAACTTGCCTTTTTAAATAAACTTGCCGAAAGAAGACTGGGACTTGCGTGGTTTTTCCTCGTTGCTGCCTGCCTGGTGGTTCTGTGGTGAAAGACTTCTGTTTGCGCATGTATATATATATATATATATATATATATTTATATTCACTGAAAAAACCATAGGTTTCAGGCACGTTATAGTTAGGAATTAGCATTTAAAAAACCTTAGAAATTCACTGAAAAAACCATAGGTTTCAGGGGCGTTATAGTTAGCTGGACTTTTCACTCGTACAAAACCATTGAAATTCCCCCATAACTCGCGCACCCACAATGCACTGCTGATGACGTCACATATTACATCACTCATAACATGGTCAGTGACATCACTCATGACATCACTGATGACATCTCAAATGACATCACTGATGACATCATCCAGTGAATGTGTGTTTTTCCTGAAAATTACATATGTTTTATATATGTATATCTCAAGGTCGATGGAAGAATAAATGGGTATATAAGTGTCTAAATGATTGTTTAAAAGACCTGGAGGCATATTATCAACGGCCAGCAATAATTATCGCTGGCCGTTCATAGCGATAGAAAAATTATCACCAGCTATCGCTGAATATTATCACCATGATAACGCTATACTTACAACGCATAGCGCTATGGCAACAATATTTCAGCGATAGCGGTGTTTTCAATGGAACATCGCTGGTTTTCCTGCGATGTTGCATTGAACACAGCGATAACATTGCTGATAGGACCCTGTGGTCCTATCAGCATAATCCATATCCCATTAAAAGTATGCCTTAGTCAGGAATTTAACAGGTGTTAAATTCCTGAGTTAAGGCTGAGGTAGCGCGATTTTTTTTATCGCTGCACCTCCTTGTTAATATCGCTAAGCTGCCTTCACGATATTAACATGTGTTGTTTTCACAGCCACGCCTCTTTAGCATCTCATTAGCGATGCGAGGCGAGTCTGTGAAAAAACGGTCTCTACATCAATGAAACACGCGCTAGCGTGTCCTTGATGATATTGCGATATAATTATCGCCGCTTTTTGCCCAAAAACGGACGCTAAAGCGGCGATAAATATATCGCCAGCCCTTGCTAATATGCCCCTAAGTATGTGTAAGTTTCTGTAGAAGTAAGTGTGGTGGTGTGTGTATAACTGTCTATGCAAGTAAATGGATGTTTGATTCTTTATTAGCATGAGTGACTATGTGTGTGAGTAACTCTATGGATGAGTGGCGTTGTGTAACAGGATGTATAGGTGTATGAGTACATATGATGAGTGAGTACATGTATGAGTGACTGTATAGGACTGTTGGTGAATGAGTGGATGTGTATGTGGATCTTAGAATCACTGAATAGGTTGTTGTAACTGGTATTGGTATGTCCATTGTTTGGAAAATTTTAGTATCTATTTTTGAATGTGTGTATCAAAGGTTATATTAGGGGGAGAGGAGGTCTGCCACTCTATAACAAGGATGATGTCATCAGTGATGCCATCAGTGATGTCATTTGAGATGTCATCAGTGATGTCATGAGTGATGTCACTGACCATGTCATGAGTGATGTAATATGTGACGTCATCAGCAGTGCATTGCTGGCGCGTGAGTTATAGTTAGCTGACCTAACTATAACGGGGGAATTTCAATGGTTTTGTACGAGTGAAAAGTCCAGCTAACTATAACACCCCTGAAACCTATGTTTTTTTCAGTGAATTTCTAAGGTTTTTTTAAATGCTAATTCCTAACTATAACGTGCCTGAAACCTATGGTTTTTTCAGTGAATTTCAAAGGTTTTTTAAATGCTAATTTCTAACTATGCCTACAGAGATAGGACATGTGAAGAAAGAAGAAAAAACGCACAGAAAGAAAAAAAGAAATGCAGAAAGAAGCAACAGAAGTCCTCAAAGATGAAGAAAAGTGCAGGAAGAAGGATAACGTGCAGAAAGAACAAACAGAAGAGCAGAAAAAAGCCTTGTTGCAAAATCATCCTGTACCCTCAACTTTTTCAGAAGGATACTGGTGGTAACTGAGTCTGACTAACCAGTCCTAGAGCCAGTGCTATGTTAAAAGACAATCAGAAGACAGTGAAAACACCTGCATATACTAGGGAACACTATGCGTTGGGGTCCCCCTGTGATTAGCATGACCTACTCTGTAAGCCCCTAGTATATAATAGGGCAGGGGATTAAAACTACCTCTTAAAACGAAACGCACCACAGGGCGTGTTTGCACACGTCACCTCAGGCCCGTCCCCTCCCTTCCCCACTGTGTAAACACGCCCTGTGGCCATTTTAAGTTGGGAGATTAAGTCCCCTTGAATCCTGAGGGTCCCTAGGGTCCAACTAGACCACTAGGTACCTCCAGTAAGCGCCACAGAGTGTCGTTGCAGAGAGATGTAAAAAGGGGCACGGCCTAGTCCACCTCTCTGCAGCGTAGCGCAGTGGCGCTTACTGGAAGCACCTGGAGGGCTAGTTGGCCCCCAGGGTCCCTCAGGATTGAAGAGGAATTAGTTCCCCAGTTTAAAACGCGCCACAGGGCTTGTTTGCACACGTTAACTCAGGCCCTGTCCCCTCCCTTCCCCACTGTGTAAACACGCACTGTGGCCATTTTTCGTTGGGAGATTAAGTTCATTTGAATCCTGAGGGTCCCTAGGGTCCAACTAGCCCACTAGGTACCTCCAGTAAGTGCCACAGAGCTGCGTTGCAGAGAGGTGTAAAAAGTGGCACGGCCTGGACCACCTCTCTACAATGCAGCTCAGTGGTGCTTACTGGAAGCACCTGGTGGGCTAGTTAGCCCCCAGGGGCCCTCTTGATTGAAGGCAAATTATTTCCCCAACTTAAAACGCACCCTAGGGTGTGTTTGCACGTGTCACCTCAGGCCACGTCCCCTCCCTTCCCCACTGTGTAAACACGCCCTGTGGCCGTTTTTTAAGTTGGGAGATTAAGTCCCCTTGAATCTTGAGGGTCCCTAGGGGCAAAAAAGCCCACTAGGTACGTCCAGTAAGCGCCATTGCAGAGAGGTGTTAAAAGGGCACGGCCTGCACCACCTCTCTGCAACGCAGAGCAGTGGCACTTACTGGAAGCACCTGGTGGGCTAGTTGGCCCCCAGGGTCCCTCAGGATTGAAAGGGAATTATTTCCCCAACTTAAAACGTGCCACAGGGCGTGTTTGCACACGTCACCTCAGGCCCCGTCCCCTCCCTTCACCACTGTGTAAACGCACCCTGTGGCCATTCTAAGTTGAGAGATTAAGTCCCCTTGAATCCTAAGGGTCCCTAGGGTCAAACTAGCCCACTAGGTACCTCCAGTAAGCGCCACAGAGCTGCGTTGCATAGAGGTGTAAAAAGGGGCGTGGCCTCAGAACACCTGTCTGCAACGCAGCTCCCTGGCGCATACTGGAGATACCTGCTGGGCTAGTTGGCCTTCAGGGACCCTCAGTATTGAAGGGGAATTAATTCCCCAACTTACAACTGGCCAGGGGGCGCGTTTGCAGAGTGCTGCAAGGAGGGGGCCTGGCCTCCGGCGCGATGCCGGTCTTGTATTTATTTTATTTTTTTAAGAAGGAGGGCTGTGTGGCCCCCCTTCTTTTTCTAATTTATTGGCCCTGGGGACCCCATCCCCCAGGGCCTGCACCCTAATTTCTTTTGTTGAAAAAAATAAATTTGGCCCTCCCAAGGCCCCAACCCCTGGGTCATGGCCTTTTTATAAAAATTCTTTAGGAGAGGGGCTGCGTTGCCCCCTCCTCAGGCCACATATGGCCCCGGGGACCCCATCCCCCGGGGCAGGCCTTTGTTTTTTATTATTTAAAAAAATATATATATTCATAGAAGCACCTAGGACATGCTGGTCAAACCGTATGTAAAAACAACAATTGATGGACAGAATGCAGAACAATGTCATACATTCACCCCAGTACAGAGATCTAGGCCTAAATCCATAGTTTTTTTGCTTACCGTATGTACCTATCACCATGACGATTTGCGTGATATTCATTAAAAGGCGACTATGCATACAATGAATCCACGTGGAATGTATTTACACCACTAGTGAAGCTCTGACGTGTCTGACGCCCTACCGTGCCTAATCCCGGCGCCCCCGCCGGTGGGTATTCTCCAAGTAGACACCCTTGTCATTTATGTATAAAAACATTGGTAGCTATTGACGGGTACATTTAATACACACGCACACCTAGCCATTCAAAGGGGATTCGACAAAAATTCGACCAAATCTATGCAAGAAACCCCCCTCATGGGTAATAAAACACACATCCACCGTCGGATGTGTAATACTTTTTATTTTACTCTCTGGAAAGGAGACGAACCTCACTTGAGAGTCACAGCGCGCTCCTGGCTGAGCCCAATGCTGTGTTACACCCACCAGTGCCCGCCGAGTGCCACACACCTCTGTGTTGTATTCCACCAGCTAGTGCTTATGCTAAGACACTCTCTAGCCCATGTGCACTGTAACACCACCTTGTGAATATGTCATGCCACACTTGCCTTCGCACAGGTTATATTGCGCCTTCTAACATGCCTTTCTCGATGCCTATGTTATAACGCACAGTGCTATGCCATACATATTACAATCTGGGATCCATATCTTTGTCACAGTGCATATGCAACGTTACACTCCCCAGCACATACTTTATATTACAACTTTAGAGACTAGTTAGGTTACACAACACTCCCCTGTGGATATTACACTCCAAGGCGCATATCGCATAGCACGCACTAGTGCCGGTGCTATCTCGCGCTCTCCAATGAATCTGTCATTGCACACAATGTATTGCATATTATATTTCACGCCCCGGTTCATCTTATATCACACTTTTTAGTGCATAGTTTATACCATACTCTATATCTAGTTTTCATTTTCAATCGTGCTCTCAGGACTATGTTCTATATAACATTTTGTTCACCTACCCTTTTCACAGGCATTACATTTTGCGTAGGCCTGGGCTAAATTTCCGTCCCGCTCGCGGAAATTGCTATAATTTGACATTTTCGCGTTCCGCGGAGAGCGCGAAAATGTCAACATTTCCGCATTCCGCAGCTTAGCGATAAGTTGTTTCTTGCTCGCGCTGTAAAATAATACATTCTCGCGCACGCGCGATCGCCTTACCAGAATCCCCGCGTTCGCCAACAAGTTTTCCCGATACGGTCGCGTTCTCCACAAGATGTTGGATTGTTGGTAGCCATTTGTGCTGTCTCGCGACAGTTCGCGTCCGCAGTAATATCATTGGTCGCGCGATCACGTCTTTCTTCTCGCGATCATGCACCGTGAGAAGAGTGAAAACAAGATGGCCGCGCCCGCAAGCAACCGCATGGGTAAGTTGGCAAGCCGCGACCATGCAGAAAATACCGCGAACGGGCGGGGAAAAAACTTCTGCATCTTCGCGATATTTCCGCGTGTTTGCGGAGATTTGTAACATTTTCGCGAATTCCGCCAACCCCTAATTTTGCGATGGCGGGTGGAGGGTCAGGGGGTGTTTCTGCCAAGTGAGCCCGGAGTCACAGTCACAAACGTCCTCTTCTTCCTGAATAAAAGTGAGATTATGCTGCATACTTGTTCATGTTTTAAGTAGTTCGCACAGACACACATTTTAAAAACAATAAAGTTCCTAATACCCACCTTCTCTGAACAGTTAGCTTGCTGCCCCATCCACCTCCTCCCTATCCTCTGTTGTCTGAATCCATGGACTAGCCTCCTCCCTCCTGCCATGCATGGTATGATGTGCTGCCACTGCCCTACATTTAGCATGATGTACCAGTCCACTCCTCCTCCTTCCCTCCATTTCCCAATTCTATGGCCCATCATTGACCTCCTGCTTAGCCTCTGTGCTTAGCTTGCTGCCCCTATTCTCCTTCCCCCTGCCCTCCGATGTCTTTGTGCAGGCCCCTGCTCCATCCTTTTTGCCCACCATGTTCCATGGACCTGCCACTCCTATCTACTCTGAGTGTTCTGTTGAGCTGCCACTCCCCTCCCACCTGCCTAGCATTGTCAGATGACTGTAACCTGTCCCTGCCACCTTCACCCTGTCTGTCCACATGCCATGCCCCTATCCCCTTCCTCCTGTCCTCCATGGTCCATTTTACTGCCACACCCTTCTGCCCTCCCTGGTCTGTTGTGCTGCATCTGCTCCTCCTGCCTGCCCCGCGCGGTCTGTTGTGAGGCCCCTTCCCCTGAACTCTCTTGTCTGTGCCCAGGTCCTGACCCTCCCTTCTATCCTCCATGGTCATTTGTGCATGCCCCTGCACCCTCCTTCTTGCCCATCATAGCCATTGTGCTGCCACTAACCCTCCCGCTTGCCACGCATGGTCTTCTGTGCTGCCATGGCCCCTCCCACCTTCCCTGTGTGGTCAGCTATCTTCCCCTGACCCCCTCCCACCTTCCCTCCATGGTCTGTGTGTATGCCATAATAGTCTCATTGTTGCTCTCCATGGTGTGTCTCTAGTGCCCATCCTGCCTGACCTCCATGGTTATCTTGCTGCTCCTGCCCTGCCCCCTTGCCCCCAGCCCTCTGTTTCCATGTGCAGACCCCTATTCCCTCCCTCCTGGCTTGTCTGTTCCATTGTAATGTCCCTGATCCGTCCCTCCTGCCCTTTATGGTCTGTTATGCTGCAGCTTTCTCTCCTGTCTGTCCATTATGGTCAGTTAGCTACCATTGCCTCTTTCCCCTCTGTACTCTGTTGTCCATGTGCATGGTCCTGTCCCCTCCCTATTGTTTTCTATGGATTGTTGTGCTGCACTCCCGTCCCGCATGCCCTGTGTGGTGTATTGTGCTTCTGCAAACCCTGATGCCTGCCCTGTAGGGTCAGTTTGGTGCACCTCTCCATGTCCCTCCTGTCCTCTGTTATCCGAGTCCATGTCCCTACCCCAATTCCTCCTGCCTACCATAATACAATGTACCATACTTGCGAACATTTTTAACTTGGTAAGAGGGAGATTTTGAAAAAAAACTGGGGTATTGATTTTCCCCTTTGAGTTACATTGAAAAAGCGGAGATTGTAGACAGGAGACAGATCAAATAAAGCCCATTTGAGCTTAAAAACATTGGACGTTTCCTGGCTGAAACGGGTCTGTTGGCATGTATGGTTGTACTACCAGTGTCTCTTCCTTCTGCCCACAATGGTCTATTATATTGCCACAGCCTCTCTTGCCAGTCCTGTATAGTTGGTTTGTTGCCCTTTCCCCCCTTTCCACTGCCCTCCATAGTCTGTTGTGCTGCCACTGCCCTTCCTGCCTGCCCACTGTGGTCAAATTGTTGCCTCTGCACTCTCCTACCTGCCTTCAATTTTCAGAGTCCGTGCCCCTGACCTCTGCCTCTCAACAGTATCCCAATGAACAACTAGATTGCTAACATTCTATATTTATTACAAAAGTGTGGAACGCCTGACGTCATCTTGATGTAATCAAAACTGTAATACCTAGAGCATTTCCTTTAGAAATTACATATATGAGAAGGTCTTATTTGCATCAAAATGATGGTTAGTGCTCTAAAAAACTAAAATGAGGACATATTTTCTGAGTTTTCAAATAGCGACAAAGAACTTTTAAATTATTTGTAATCTTTATGGTTTTTTTATCCAGTTGACCACTTGATTAAATGTTGCACCTAGGGGAGAGGATGTGGTGTTACTTCGAGAGCTGCAGACTTTGCAACTGGGGAACGAGGTTGGAGTTTCTGCTTCAGCTCAACATTCTGCGATTCTGGTCAAATCACTTAATCTCCCCATGTCTACAACCAAAATGAATTTTATCTTGTGTGATGTAACCAATGCTCATATAAAGCACTCCAATACCTGACAAGTCTGCACCATATAAAACTGCAAATACACAAAAAATAAGTGTTTTGCACACTTCTGTCATTGGGCTACATGTGGGCTACATCTGGGTGATATTTGTGCTGCATTTGCGCTCTTTTGTCTCTCGTGGCCATCTTGGGAGATTTATTTGTTATGAATTTTCCTAATTTCCTCATTTACTGCAGTCTCCTTAGTAGGAAATGCTTTCAGTTTTTTACTTTGATTCCATCACGAAGGTATTCAGATATGTCACACATTTGCCATAAATTCTGAATGTTAGCACTCTAGTTGCTCATTAGATCACTGTAGTAAAGCTTCTGCTCACCATGGAAGTCTGCTGCTGGTATTAAAAGTGCATGTTTCAGTCTGCATATCAGAATTTTTTAACGAACTAGAAGAGGATTTGAGAAGTCACTCAAAATGTGCCCTACATTTTCTTTCTTCAGCACTAATCATAATTTCTATGGCAAAATGGACCCCCTCATTATGTTCCTTTTTAAATTAAATGTTTTAAGTGTTACCAGTTTATTCCAATCAAGATGGCTTCAGGTGTGCCATACTTTTGACATTCTGTCATTGGGCTATACTTGGGCTACATCTGGGTGATATTTAGGCTAAATTTGGGCTCTTTTGTCTCTGGTGGCCATCTTGTGAGATGTATTTGTTATGAAGTTTCCTAATTTCCTCATTTACTGCAGTCTCCTCAGTAGGAAATACTTTCAGTTTTTTATTTTGGTTCCATCAAGAAGGCATTCTGATGTGTCACACATTTGCCATAAATTCTGAATGTTAGCACTCTAGTTGCTCATTAGATCACTGTAGTAAAGCTACTGCTCACCAGGGAAGTCTGCTGCTGGTATTCAAAGTGCATGTTTCAGTCTACATGTCAGAATTCTTTTATGAAATAGAAGAGGATTTGAGAAGTCAAAATGTGCCCTAATTTTTCTTTCTGCAGCACTAATCATAATTTATATGGCAAAATGAACCCCCTCATTTCGTTCCTTTGTAAATTAAATGTTTTAAGTGTTACCACTTTATTCCAATCAAGATGGCTTCAGGTGTGCCATACTTTTGTCATAAGTAAGACTGTTAGCGCTCTAGTTGTTCGTTAGAACACTCTGGGACATTCTGTCATTGGGCTATACTTGGGCTACATCTATTTGGGCTACATTTGGGCTCTTTTGTCTCTGGTGGCCATCTTGGGAGATTTATTTGTTATGAAGTTTCCTAATTTCCTCATTTACTGCAGTCTCCTCAGTAGGAAATACTTCCAGTTTTTTGCTTTGGTTCCATCAAGAAGGTATTCAGATGTGTCACACATTTGCCATAAATTCTGAATGTTAGCACTCTAGTTGCTCATTAGATCACTGTAGTAAAGCTTCTGCTCACCAGGGAAGTCTGTTGCTGGTATTCAAATTGCATGTTTCAGTCTGCATGTCAGAATTTGTTTATGAAATAGAAGAGGATTTGAGAAGTCAAAATGTGCCCTCATTTTTCTTTCTGCAGCACTAATTATAATTTCTATGGCAAAATTAACCCCCTCATGTTGTTTCTTTGTAAATTAAATGTTTTAAGTGTTACCACTTTATTCCAATCAAGATGGCTTCAGGTGTGTCATACTTTTGTCATAAGTAAGACTGTTAGCGCTCTAGTTGTTCGTAAGAACACTCTGGGCCATTCTGTCATTGGGCTATACTTGGGCTACATCTGGGTGATATTTGGGGTACATTTGGGCTCTTTTGTCTCTGGTGGCCATCTTGGGAGACTTGTTATGAAGTTTCCTAATTTCCTCATTTACTGCAGTCTCCTCAGTAGGCATACTGTCAGTTTTTTACTTTGATTCAATGAAGAAGGCATTCAGATGTGTCACACATTTGCCATAAATTCAGAATGTTAGCACTCTAGTTGCTCATTAGATCACTGTAGTAAAGCTACTGCTCACCAGGGAAGTCTGTTGCTGGTATTCAAAGTGCATGTTTCAGTCTACATGTCAGAATTCTTTTATGAAATAGTAGAGGATTTGAGAAGTCACTCAAAATGTGCCCTAATTTTTCTTTCTAGAGCACTAATCATACTTTCTATGGTAAAATGAACCCCCTCATTTTGTTCCTTTTTAAATTACATGTTTTAAGAGTTACCACTTTATTCCACTCAAGATGGCTTCAGGTGTGCAATACGTTTGTCATAAGTAGGACTGTTAGCACTCTAGTTGTTCTTTAGAACACTCTGGGAAGCTGCAGTAGAACACAAAGGAATCAACTGACAGTCTCTGCCCTTGTTGGATGTACATATTTTACTGAGAATGTCAGACTTCATTCTCACATGACTGAGAAAGATAATGTGAATTTACAGAAAATATGCTCTCAGTTTAGCTTATAGATCACCTTCCAAACCTCTGTGGGAAAAGCATGAGAAGATAGTTTTCTCTCAAACATGATTTATGATATCACAGCAGAAGGCTTTTTCACATGGTAAAATCACCTTAGAACACACCACAATTCCTAAAATGAGTATGGTACCATCAACAAATGATTTATAATGTAACTAAAGTCTTAAAACCTTCTATTAACTGCAATGCTTTTTAATGAGGTGCTATCATGTATATTGGTCCCAAGATGGCTGCCAACACTTCTTGGATGAAGTACTGACAGCCAATCAGATCTCACGATGAGATGTGTGGTAAGGCTCCGCCCAGATATGTATATGATTTTACTTTTGATTTTCTCAGGAACTACTGAACGGATTTACACCATATATGCAAAAGGCACATGCCTGACCTGAGGACTACCTCATTGCATTGCAGTTAATAGAAGGTTTTAGTTACATTATAAATCATTTGTTGATGGTACCATACTCATTTTAGGAATTGTAGTATGTTCTCTCTGCTGATGACGTCAGATATTACATCACTGTATTTAGACACTTAGTTACCCATGTCTTCTTCCATTAATCTTTAGCTATACATATATTACAAATATTTATTTTTCATAAAGACACATATGTCATCAGTGATGTAATATCTGACGTCATCAGCAGAGGATTGCGGTCGCGTGAGTTATAGTTGCCTGCACTAACTATAACGGGGGAATTTCATTGGTTTTATATGAGTGAAATGTCCAGCTAACTATAACATGTGTGAAACCTATGGTTTTTTAAGTGAATATATATATATATGCAAAACAAACTCTCCCCTGTTTGAAGAGCACTCCAGGAACGCTGGCTGCTTTCACATTGGGCATTTAAAACTTTTCTGAATAAAGAATGCTGGCTGCTTTCACTACGTCGGTTCCTGGAGTGCTCTTCAAACAGGGAAGAGTTTTTTTGTATTTCATAACGGCAATCCAGCCAGGACGAGGCACAACCCTTAAAACAAATAGGGGCCACGGACATGGAACCATTTCAAGCCTGCATGGGAGGAACAGACATGCTAAATTACTAGCATCCCCTTGTTCAGAGGACCACCAGTGGGCAAAGAACACTTTAAATATAGAGGGGCAGATTCTGATCCTGGATTTTTATTTGCCATACAAATCGGATCCCTATTTTTTTCCATACAAATCGTACAAGTCCCTTCCAACCCGTGTAGTACGATTCGTACGGGAAAAATACATACAGATCGGCCCGATCCTTATAAATCGGAACGGGAAAAGCTGTACGACACGGACTTGTAAAAAAGACCATACAATTTGTAAAAAGGCTGTCCAACCCGTCAAGTACAATTCGTACCGGGTTGTCAGCATGCGATCTGTATGGAAAATGGCCTGTATATGGGAAATGACTCATACCGGGCTACGAAGCGAACCCCTCTATGCCTCGTACCCTGGTATGACTCGTTCTGGGGGTGCGACTCGTACCGGGGTACGGGTTGTATAGGGGTATGAGGCGTACAGGGGTCCCCCCACATGCGAGGCATGTGTATGGTGCGTACCCCAACATCACGCATGTACGCACCATACATACGCGATTTTGGGGTACGCACCGTACATACGCGATATTGGGGTACAGTGCGCACACAAGCGATTTTGGGGTACGGTGCTTGTATGGTGCGTACACAACCAGTACCCCTTCAGCACGTATATACGCACCGTACCCCACTTTCTGTGTCATCGGTACGCACCGTACATACGCACCGTACCCCTGTATTCATGGGGTGTATGACGCTTACATGGGGGGTCCGTCTCGTACTGTTTTCGGGGCGTACAATGTTTTCCCGGCACTTTTTGGTCCCTGTAAAAAAAGAGCCGTACGGAGTGCTGTTTGTACGAATCGTACTTGACGGGTTGTAAACTGCTGCCGGGAATACATGTGAACATCGCGTGCAGGGCAATCCGAATCGGAATCGCTTGTATTTACGAGTTGTATGGTCTTTTTTACAATTTGTATGGAGAGCATCTATTTGTACGGATCGTACTTCCTAGGTTGTAGGGGAATCCTTACAAGTACGATTTGTATGGAGAAAACGCTCCATACCACGATTTGTACAGCGTTTTTAAAAGGATCGGAATCGGCCCCATAATATATAACTAAAACGTATCTTTTTTACATAATTAATTATCAATTGAACAATTAATAACAATTGACTTATAATTAATTAATTATACTTAATTAATTTCCCACACTTTGCCCCATAAACCCAACAACCTGCACCTAATATATAAATTAAAAAATATCTTACTTGCACAATTCACATATTTATCAAATAAATAATAGTTAATAATTAACATGAAATATTAATAATTACAGTTAATTTCCTACACAGCCTTTACCCCTACATAAACCACAACCCACACAAATATAAATAAAAAAGTACACTAATGACACAATTTACACAATTAGTTATCAATTAAATAATTAATATTAATTAAAAGTTAATTATAATTAATTATATTTAACTTTAAATTCTGTACCCCTATAATCCCCATAACCCGCTACAGAAATAAAAATAACAATAAACTATTTTGTTATATTTAAAAACAACTATAAATGTACAAACTATATTAAAAAACATTAACAATAATTATACAAACTAGTTGTAATGTATACAATTACAATATACACTAAAATACATATAAGTAATTAAAAAACAATGCTATTAACAACAATATGTTTGTAAATGATATTAGCAGCATAGATATTTTTAATATCGATATTACTTACCTTAAAATCGATATTCTTTTCAATGATATTTTTGCATCATGATATTTGCAACTCAATATTTTTTCATCGCATTTAAAAAAAATATTTTGTCTGAATACCATTTACTGAGCTGCAAAGCCTAAGATTGCTGTAGTGCTGATTGAACAGAACTTTACATGCCAGTGACTCAGGTGAGACACATGAATGTCCATGTACTGAGCTAAATAAAACCACTTGGAACAGCAGGTCAGGTAGGTGCCAAAAATACATACATTCAAACAATGGTTTATAATAATTATAGGAGATGAGGTGTTTGTACTTGCACCAACTGTACAGACTGAAGATCAGCATTGTCTCCAATTATTCACAAGCACTCTATAAAGATCAAAGTATGAAAATTGCTTTGAAAATAAAACTGAAGCCTGGCTCTGGCTCAGCTTGAGGCCGTGTTGGTAAACTTTTAGCTGATAACGAGCCGAGCTTTCAAGTGGCTTCTGCCTGCCATTCTCCCTCTACAGAGGATGTGAACTTTGGGCCAGAGCTGCATATTATGTTATGTTATTCTTATGTATGTTATATTGATTTATCTCACACAATAATCATCTGGTAGGGTATACAGTCGCTGGAGCAGGGGTGTAGGTGTAGGAGTGAGGATGATGAGAGTCAGCCTCAAGGAATTAGTAGAACAGCCAGGTCTCCAGCTTTTTGCAGAAATCAAGAAGTGAGGAGGCGGCCCTGATGTGTAGAGGGAAGTGGTTCCAGATCCTGGGTGTGATGTAGGAGAATGCGAAAGCTCGCGTTCTGATTTTGTGGATGCCGGGGGGGTGCGAGTGAGAGTGAGGCTAAGGACAAGTGTCTGGTGGGTTGGTGGAGGTGAAGGTGGTTGTTAGGGTTTGTTGGTCTGATGTTTTCAGCACTTTGCATGTGTGCGTGAGGAGTGAGGAGTATAGATTGGCAGCGTATATGTATGGGGAGCCAGTGGAGCTCTCTGAGATGTGACTTGATGTGGGTGCGCCATGGGAGGTTGAATATGAGTCTCTCTGTGGCATTCTGGATGGTGTGGAGTCGGTGGAGGAGATGGTTGGACATCCCGGCATAGAGTGAATTGCTGTAGCGTAGTCTGCCCATGATGAGGGCTTGCATGACAGAATGTCTTGTGCTCTGGGATAGTCACTTGAAGATTTTGTGCGGGATATATGGAAATAGGAGAAGCTGATTAGTTGACCTGTGCTGTCATGTTGAGCTTGTCATCTAGAATGATTCTGAGGTTTTTTGCATTGGTGGTTGGTTGGATCCAAGCTCTGATGGCCACCAGGTGGAGTCCCAGGGAGATTTTGTGTTCCTGAATATCAGCACCGTCTTGGCAGAGTTGAGTTTCAGACATTTGGCTTTCAACCAGTCTGTTGATTCTGGTGGGGGATTTGTCAGTCAGAGATAGGATGAGATGGGTGTCATAATCATAAGATATGACGGAGATGCCATGTGATCTGATGATGTAGATGTTGAACAAGGTTGGGCTGAGCAATGAACCCTGGGGAACTCCATAAATCAGATTCTTGGGTTCTGATGTGTAGGGTGGTTGTCTGACTCATTGTATTCTTTCTGTCAGGAAGGAGCAAATCCAGTTGAGGGCCCAGTCCGTTGATGTCTTTGTCATCTAAACTAATGACAAGGGTTCGGTGGGAGACTGTAACAAAGGCAGCATAGAGGTCAAGTAGGATGATGGCTGTGGTTTCTCCATGGTCCAGTATTGTGCAGATTTAGGGTCTGGTTATGACAATGGCGGACCGACCGCTGGACCCCATTGCTGCAGTTGAGAGTACACCACCAAATCGACAGCATCTAGACAGCCATATTGCAAGTTAGCCGATGGGCTGGCTGTGTTGCGTCAGTGGTGCCACAGCAGTGGCATGCTCTTATAAAGAATTGGGGTTTGCCCTGATAATCCTACCGCATTCGGGCATGGAAACCATTGTGGAAGCAAACAGTAATGAGAAGGAACAAATAGACTCTATTTTTTAGAAGAGAAAAACAAATTGATCCCTCTCCCTGCGTATTAATTATGTACACTTATTTCATTTGACTCTGATACCGACTCCAAAAGTAGTAGTCAAAAAATATATTTATCTTTTTATCTTTTAAATAACACAACACACAAATCATGCACCCAAGTGAATACATACACATACAATTCCTTCCTACCCATTCTTGTGTTACATGGATGCTAAGCAATAAACAGACAGTACAATTCAAATAGAGATCCGAAAAGAGGGAAGATAGTCCAATACACACTTGAGGGGATACTTCAACCCTCTACTTAAAAGGAGGGTGTAACGATTTCTTATACATATCATTCATAGTCTGTCGGACTCCTCCAAATTTTGGGGTCGACGCATTTCAGCCCATTCATTTGGGCCTCATCAGGACAAGGGGGAAAGGATTGTGACACCTACAAAATAATATATACAATAAATATCATCTCTATTATATTTACAAGAAATATTTTACACAAAATTATACTAGATGACAGTTTATCACCTCTCTTGGACAAGCAATATGCAGTGCAGGACAGCAAAACCGACAGCCAAAATGAAATAGTAAAATAAAGTAAAGAATACGTGAAAAAGTTAAAGATCCTATGTTCCCCGGAAGTACCGTGTGTCAACAATCAATTTACAAAATTTAAATAACTACCAGGAACAAATCAGTGAATAATCAATACGTTCCAACCACCAGTGTCTGGACAAAACAACATATGTGCACTGAAATAGGCAATACTAGGCAAAAATCGGATATTCTACCATTTAAATTCAGGAATTGCTAGAAGTATAATGCCACCCCATGAAGAACTTTGCGGGCGTCTCAATAAAGAACTAAAAAGAGAAACCCAAAAATTCACATAAATAAGCCAAGGGAATATTATATATATTTTTTTAATTGTTTTTATTGGCATTTGAAAAGAGAACATACACAGCGTATAACAGGATTGCTCCAATAATGTAACATAAGGAGTGACATTTGAATGAATCAAAACAAAATACAAAGAAAAAACGAGGTAGCATCTTGAAAATACAATAACAGAGTTACAACGCCAGTATGATCTGTACATGAACCGGCGGCATGAAACAGCTATCTGAGAGCTGAGCAAATAACAAGAGAAAATCAAATGCAAAACATTGTGCCAACAAAAGATCACAAACGGAAAGTTGAAAGCACACATATGAAAGACAATTCAATTGGCTACGGTATTGGTTTCTGGCGTATGAGTAGTGTCTGTGCTGCGAGGGGACAGCCAGGCAAGAAACGGACTCCAAATATTTTTCGGTCGGGAGGTCAGAGGCAGGAGCTCCCAATAGGTATCGAGTTGTTCTTGGCAAAATGAAACATCTAATATCCAAGAGGTGGTGGTGGGTGAGTGTTGTTTGCCCCAGTGCATCTCCACGCGCGGCTTGGCCAGGAGCAGTAGCAAAGCCAGCAACTTACGCTGCCCGGGTGGGACAGTTTTAACATAGCCCAAGAGACACAATTGTGGGGTTGGAGAAAGTTGAGCGGCAAGAATTTCGTTATTATAACAAAGTATGTCCGACCAATATTTCCCTATACCCGGACAACACCAAGCCATGTGCAAAAAGGAGGCATCTGGCGCTGCACATCTCCAGCAGTTCGCCTCGGGCCTTAAACCCATCTGACAGAGCTGCAGTGGTGTCCTATATATACGATGTAAATATTTAAAGTGTATGATGCTGAGTCTGTAGTTAGGGGAGAGCATTTCCAATTGCCCACAGCAGAACTCCCATTGTGTTTCTGTCAAGGGGTCGAGCAGCTCCTTGTTCCACACAGCGAGGGCACGAGTGTTTATTGTCGAGGAGGAGCGTTGCATGCTGTTGTAAAGTTTAGTAACCAGTTTATTTGGCGATGAGCTAGTCAACATCAACTCCAGGGCGGGGAAAGGAGGAGGGGGCGCCGGGAAAGTATCGTGTAAGGTGCGACAGGCTCCTCTGATCGAATAAAACAGCAATAGATCAGATAAATTAGAGTGACCGCCTGGAGAGTGCGCAGGAGGGGCAAGGAACGAGTCACCAGGATATAAATCGTTAAATGTCTCCCAGCCAAGAGCATGGGCACGTGAAATGCTACCTCTGTTGTCCATCACCGGGATTTGTGGGTGGTGTGCGAGTGGGATAGAAGGGGCATAAAGAATTGAGAGGTGTGCACGATTACGTAACTTGTCCCAGGCCCATCCTAAGGTATCGGGTATATGTATAATAGTTTGATGGCACTTGAAGGGATGATATAGGGCCACCGCCAGTGGCAGCGGATCCACAATTTGGGCTTCCACCTCAACATGTGGCTGGAAGGGAGTTGGAAACAACCAGTGGTGGAGGAATTGGGCTTGTGCGCAGAAGGCATAAAGTGCCAACTCAGGAGCACCAAGGCCACCCTGCGTTAAGGGATGAGTGAGGACCTCCCAGGTGATGCGGGGTTGTTTTCCGGCCCAGACTAAGAAGATCATAGAGGATCTAAGAGATTTCAAGAACGATTGTGTAAGCTGCAGGGGGAGATTAATGAATAAATATAAAAATTTTGGGAGTACAATCATTTTCGCTATAGCAATACGGCCGGCCAGGGAGATGGGGAGCCTGGACCAAATCGGGATCTTCTCTTCCAGCCAGGACATCAGGCGACCAAAATTAATCTCCCAAAGCACCTGAGTATCAGTGCTAAGCCAGACTCCCAGGTAGCGAACTGGGCCATCGGCCCATTGGATAGGATAGTCTGGTGAAAATATGGGAAAGTGAGGCGTTAAAGGAAATAGAGTGGATTTAGACCAATTGATATTCACCCCAGAGAGTCCCCCAAACCTGGTCAACTCGCACAAAATCGGGTTAAGGTTTTCAATGGGATCTCGAATATATAGGATGATGTCATCAGCATATTGGGAGATGATAATGTCTCTCATGGGAAAGTCAAGCCTCTTGTTTTGTGGTGCTGCCTGATTCTGGCTGCCAAGGGTTCCATGGCGATGGCAAATAGCAAGGGCGACAAAGGACACCCTTGTCTCGTGCCATGTGTGATCGGAAAAGGGGCTGATATCAATCCATTAACACGAAGTCTAGCCATAGGTTGTGTGTATAACAATTTGATTTGTTGAATGTATTTAGGACTGAAGCCAAGGCGAGCCAGAAAAGTAAAAAGGTAAGGCCATTCGAGTGATTCGAAGGCCTTAGTGACATCGAGGAAGGCAGCCAGCCCGGGGGGGTGGGGGTCGAGCTGATGTAGGAGAGAAAAGAAGGTCCGTAAGTTGTGGGAGGTGGAGCACCCCGGTATAAACCCAGATTGGTCTGGTCGGGCTATCTGGGACAATAAAGGTTGGAGTCAGTTCGCAAGGAGCTTGGCATAGATTTTATTGTCTATATTGATGAGAGAGAGGACGGTATGAGTCGCATTTATTGGGGGGTTTGCCGAGTTTGAGAAGGAGGGAAATGACCGCCTCTCTTGTCGTCGGGGGGAGTGTACCTCTTTCAAAAGAGTCAGAGTACATTTCCGCGAGATGAGGTGCAAGAATGGAAGCGTAGGTTTTATAGAAGGCAGTCGTTAGGCCGTCGAGGCCCGGAGCTTTGTCTAGGGGGAAGCTGTTAATGACCTGTATGATATCCTCGGCAGAAAAGGGCACATCTTAATATTCTCTATGAACATTGCCCAGCCAAAGCGACTCAAGGAAGTCCAAGTACGTGGTCAAATTGGAGTCAATCTGAGGGTTATCGATACACCATTGGTGTCTAGAAGCTCTGCGATATAGGGGGAGCCGCGAGGAGGTTTAAGGAGATTGGCAAGTGTTCTCCCCGGGCGATCACCCTCTCCGTAGCACCTAGCAGTAGTATGTTTCACAAGAAACTTAAGTTCCCGGTCCGATTCTTCGGTGAATTCTGAGAGTTTCTCACAGATGTTAGCTAGAACAGAGGGATCGGGGTGCAGGAAATATTGTGATTCTAGTGTCTTGAGTTCCGTTTCTAGCTGACTCAGTGTGCCTCTAAGCGCTTTCAAGATGCTGGCTTGCCGTGCAATGCACTTTCCCCTAATCACCACTTTAAAGGCCTCCCAAAGTGTCGATGGGTAAGAGACGGAGCCTGTATTTAATGCAAAATATTCGATGATGTCAGCTTTAATTTCAGCCTGGAAGGCAGAATCTAGAAGAGCGTGTGGGGGCAGACGCCAAGTGAATTCACACTGGATGGAAGTCGGGAAAGCAACCGTGCAGGTGCTGGGGGAGTGATCAGAAAGCGCTCGCGGGAGAATTCGTGTGGCTGTCGTCCAAGCACCCAAGTAGCCAGAGACAAGCCTGTAATCTAGTCTGGACCAGGAGCTGTGCTGTGTGGAAATATAGGTGCCTTTGTGTTTCAGAGGATTGAAATGTCTCCAGATGTCGACCAGATGACAATCTGAAATAATTGAATTGAGTGCTTGGCAAGAATTGGGATGCAATGCCCTAGCGGAGCCCAACCGATCCAGTTCATCACAGAGAATGGCGTTAAAGTCTCCCCCCATATAACAGTATCACAGCCCGTGGAGGTTATGTGGGCACATATCTCATGAAAAAAATAGAGGCTATCCACATTGGGGCCGTAAATGGCAACCAGGACCAAGTGTGTTCCCCCCAGGGAGCCTTCCAGAATGACATATCGCCCTTCAGGGTCTGTGCGTAAGTTTGTGAGTTCCCAGTATATGCCTCGTCTTATGAGATGGCCACCCTCTAGAATAGCTGGAATAAGTAGAGGAGTAGCACGCTACCCAGTGTTTGTGTGAGAGGAGGTTAATATCAGACGGCAGGAGATGGGTCTCTTGCAAAAAGCAGATATCCACTTGTTGCCTGATTAGATAAGCATGTACTAAACGTGCCTTTCTGTAATTATTGAGGCCACGGATGTCCCAGGTCAGAAAATGATAAGTCACAAGCAGGGAGTGTACTGACATGGAAATTGGAAGGGACGTATAAACACAGTTTCCTCTATAGAGGCTGGATGGAAAAACAACACAGGAATCTTAGGAGTGTCATCAACAAGTAGCCGCAGTACAGTCAAAGAGATAGAAAAACGAGAACTTTGAACATTGCATGCATACCTCAGTAACAAGAAAACAAAAACCCAACCTCCTAAACCCCCCACCACCCACACCAACCCCCAAAACAGGTTGTGAAATCCAATAACCCCATAACCAAAGCAAAGAAGGTAGACCATGGGAGATCTCCCAGTGGGGGCATGGGTCACCGGCAAACACCCCGTCACACGACAGGGTGGCTGGGTTGAACCATCATTTCCGGAACCAGTTATCAAAGATGTAAAGGAAAGAGCTGCTTGTCCATAGGCGTAATCAGTACAACAGACATTCAAGATATATTACAGAGCAAATGGCAACTGAGAATGCAATGGAATTAGGATTTGTAATATTTAGAAAGAAAGTACGGTCAGTCGTTGTCACTGAGGTTGGCACCATCATCAGCAGGCTGCGAGGAGCATGGCGAGTGTCGCCCAGAACAAATATGTTTAGCAAATTTGTGGGCGGACTTCGCATCGGTGAAAAAATGCGTTTGGCCATCGTGAGGATCTTAACTTTAGCCGAGTAGAGCATGGCGTATGGAATTTCTGCTTTCTGTAGAATGCGCTTGGTAGGAAGTAATTCCTTATGGGCAGCCTGAACTAGGGGGGTGAAGTCAGGGGAAATAGAAATGCTGTTTCCTTGATATTGGATAGGACCAAAAGCCCTAGCTTCTTTAAGGATAGAGTCGCGGTCTTGGTAACTTAGGATGCACGCAATGATGAATCTGGGAGTTCCTCCAACAGGCGGCCAGGGACCCAGGGATCTGTGGGCTCTTTCTACGACAAAAACAGAAGATAGGGCTGAGGGAAATAATTCACGCACCATTGTCTTGACATAGGATTCCATTTTGGAGATTGCAGTGGTCTACGGCACACCAGCGATGCGAAGATTATTGCGCCTGGAGCGCGTCTCCAAGTCATCATTTTTGGCCTGGATGTTTGAAAGAATTTTCTCCAAACCAGTGAGGTGCCTCTCTGATTCGGCTTGAAATTCAGTGGCCTCAAGGACATGATTATCAAAAACATCCAGCCTGGTTTCATTAATGTCACCTGTTGTTTCACAGAGTCAAGCCTGGAGGTAAGTGCATCCAGCTTAGTGTCCATAGACCGAAGGTTGGAGCATATGTCCAGCATTATAGAACAGAGATCTTCTTCCGGTGGGTCGTTATGGGATTGAGACTCTGAGTCTAGCTCGGAGGCAGGGTCCATGTTACGAGTATGGCGTTTGTTATCAAAGTTGATTTTGGGCTGCTTCGGGTCGGTCTTGCCCATGATGTAGACAGGAATGCAGAGCCTGCACCGGATGTACAGCTATGGGGCAGGAAACAGCTGGAATCCAGTGGGTCACCCGACAGGGCGGACGCATGCACCTGGCCGAGGGCCCCAGGAGGCACGAACAGGCACCATCCCCCACGAGTATGGGACGGAGAAGGGGTGTGGGACCGAGTCAGACCATGCACCCTGCGCCCCCGGCCAGCGCCTACCGCCCCACCACCCCGGGCCCCAAAGTGCCTCCGGTACACTGGCCCCGTCACCCCACGCAACACGCGCTACGCCAGGCACTCCCGCACCCAGTATAACTGACAAGCACGAAAGACCAACAGGCAAGTGCGGACTAGCGCATGCCGCAAGAGCAACAAGCCCAGGTGGGCACTTACTGTTGGTATAGTTGAAATCCTGGATGGCCCAGATAGCAGCAGGCTGTGCGCAAGTACCTGGAACTCTACTTGCAGTCCAAAGGAGAGGAAAGTTGCCGAGCAGGTCGTGGGGCCCGAACTCCAGCTCCAGGGATTGAAGGAGACCAGCGATGCACCACACTCAAAAGTCCTCGGATGCAGATGCGGCACCTTCCAAGGCCAGACTCAGACGCACTCGGTGAAAGTTACCAGAAGACTCCGGTCTTAGGCCCAAATTGCGGGGATCTTTAAAGGTCAAGTCCCGGCATCTGCAACCGCAATGCTCGCAGTCACGACATGCAGCTGGGAGTATAAGGGGCAGTCAGGGGCCTCTGCAGGCAGCAGGCATGAAGATGGCCAAGGTGGGCGTGAAGCGAAGACGCGGAAGGCTCCGTGAGCAGCCGCCCCTACCCCGTAGCTGAACCAGGTCTCAGCGCGGGCTGATGCGGCGTCCCTGGGGCTGCCGTTGATATGCAAAATTGGCGGCAGGCAATCCAACAATATGGCAGAAGCTAGGCCGCAGCCGCGGGCGGAGTAGCGCCATCAACACGGGAAAGCGAGTCCGGCCCCAGCTCGCGCCGCGGCAGCCACCGAAAGCCCAGGGGCCGCAGCAGTGAAATCCGTCACCGTCAAAGAAGGGACAGTGAGTCCGGGGGTCCACTGGAAATGGCGTCATGCAGTGTCGCGGGTGCCACACACAGTTCAGTGCTGCCAGAAGCCATGATGACAGTGGAAGATTATCGGATGCCCCACACATCCCAGGCGGTTTCTGATGGTGCAAAATGGGAGAAAGAGGTGCCGCAGATGTCAAGCAAGCAACCGGCAGAATTTCAGGATGGTAGAAATTGGATTCATGGCAGGATGGTGCAGGATAGAGAGCCCAGCCAGCGGAGCTCGCTCAGAAAGCGGCTATCTCACTGCATGGCCAAGCCACGCACCCCAAGGGAATATTATATTGATGGAAAAGGGAGCAGTGAGTGCCAGAAAGCACATCATCTGGAACGATTAAAAGTTGGAGACTGACCTATATATTAACACGTGGCTTCCTGTCTTGAAAGTAAATATGGGTGCCCTAGAAAGGTTGTCCCATGTATGAGCACTGTGCAAAGACAATACAGTGGCAATGATCAGTTAACGATCCTAAATGACTATGAGTAAAAACCTAGTGGAATATACAGCAAGAATAGACTTACTTTTGTACTCAAAAGCGAAATGTAACAAAGTTACAATTCACCCTGCATCGCGGCTAAATTAGGCTTTGCGGGTAAATATGGAAACTCGTCTCCAAAGTGGAACGAAATCAAGTTCCTGCCATGGCCACTAAAAAAAGCAAGTAAAAAAAGAAAGCAGTAGGGGGCAGTTGAATAACGAACTGCTTTGCTTGGTAAACAAACTCAAGAGGCAAACTGCGGGAAAACGCTTACTTAATTGTAAAGCTGGAGATGCAGTATATGCCCGGTTCACCCTCTGGTGCGGCGTCTTCAATCCAGGCTCGTGGCAAGATGGCAGCGTTCTCCGCATCAGATACGATCACGTGACATTGAAGAACATCCCGCTGCATGCTTTAAATGTGTCTGGAGCCTCGACAACAACAAAGGGCTCCAAATTGGATACATAGGGGCTCATTACGATGGCGGGCGGACATCAGTCCACCCGCCATCGATGCGGAGCAAGGAGCGCCCACCGTTAAGGCAACAGTCCCGCTGAGTGTATTAGGATGTGCCCGCCACTATGGCGGGCGCATCCATGCCCCTGATTATTGCGGACGGTGCTGCTGGCTGCAGCACCATTCGCAATGCACAAATGCTACGTAGTTTATTTCCATGCACAACGTGGCAGGCACCATGCGGTGCCTGCCCCCTTGTGCATGGAAATGTAGGGGGGGCCATGGGTACCCCCCAGTGCACATAGACCCTCCCCCCACACAGAGGAGGCCCGCAACGGGCCCTAGAACCCAGCCTCCACCAGCCTTTCCATGGCGGTGGAACCACCATGGAAAGGCTGGCTGATGTCAGCATTGTAATCTGGAGGGCGGAGCCTGCTAGGCACCGCCATGATTTCACACATGCTGACCGCTCTGCCAGGTAATCGTGATGATTGCCGTGGCAGAAGCATGGAGGGTGGTCTTTGTGACCGCCACGCTCACTAAGCGATTCTCCCCGCCATCCAAATGAGGCGGGGGAAATAGGAGCCAGATGGTGGAGGAATCGCCACTGCGGGCCCAGTAGTGGTTGTCCCTCCGCCATCGTAATGAGCCCCATAGTCACGGGACACAAGTGTTGCCTCGCCCACATTCTAAAAAAGGCGTCTCAAGTCCCGAAAAGAAAAAAAAAAAAGAAAATTGAAAAAGGACTTCAAGTAGTTTAAAGCCCATTGCCTCAATGTGCAGGATTTGTAAAAAAACAAAGAAGAAAGCGCACAGTATGGAGCACTAACGTCTAAAATTGGAATTACGGCAAAATGAATAGAAAAAAGGAAGTAAAGAAAATAAAAAAATAATAAAAATAGAATAAAATAAAGGAATAGCACCATCACCTATAGTTTCACCTGAAACTGCTCATCCTCACAATATACATGCATAAAGAGACCAGCAAGTTACGTCCACAAATATACCTCATAGGGTATAGAAAGCTATACATTAATTAGGCTCTCACAAAGTGAACTCAATGCGGTATATCCCAAATTTTTACATTTCGGAATTCAGAATGTATATACTTCATTTTAAACCTTTCATCAAAATACAACAAGTAAGCAAACAACCGTGGTTGTTGTGGGCTGACTGAGTCATCCTGTTAAAAAAAGAATGATCTATCACACCTATCACAGTAAAGGCCACATTTCATCACAGTCGTTCAGGCCTCAAGTAGCAGTATGATATTTTTCAATCATTCTGGCTTCTAATCTGTTCAACACTGCCTGAACATTGTCTTTATTAATATTTTGTAATACAATCAAAACGGACCACTGCATCTCGTTCTCATTGTGATGTAGATTTTGGTAATGTTGTACCAATGGGGTTCCTTGTGTATTACACTTCACTCTCGATTTATGTTGCAAAATTTGGGTCTTTACTGGCTGTGTCGTTTGACCTATGTAAAACATATTACAGGAGCACTTGAGGTAATATTGTACATTATTTTGGCCATTTATCATAACATATTTGAAGTCACTGGCCATTTGGCAGGCCGCACAGTTGTTACATATAAAATGACCAACCACTGGAGGAAGTCCCAACATTCCTCTCAAGTCTTTTTTAGTTGTCTGTGTGTGTCATACTGCTTTAACCAGTTGTTCTCGTAGATTTCTTCCCTTGTGGAAGGAAAATAAGGGCTTAGGAATTCCCAAGTGACTCACCATTCTCCAATTGCACAATAGGATCTTTTTTAGTTTGTTGACCTTTGGATTGTATGTGAGAACACAGGTCAGGGGAGTGGACTCTTGCCATTTTGTAGGAATCAATAATTCCTCCCTGGGAGTATACCATGCCCTTTTCAGAGCGGGTTTCACTAATTTCCATGGGTACCCTTGTGTTACAAGTTTATTTTTAGGTGTTTCAGCATTTGAAAAGTAGCCCTCTTTGAACGTGTAATTTCTTCAAATTCTGAGAAATTGCCCATAGGGCAAGTTCTCTTTCAAGGTTCTAGGATGTCCACTGGTGAAATGTAACAATGTGTTACGATCTGTTGGTTTGGTATACAAACTTACTTTCAACAAACCATTTTTATGTTGGATCCATACATCCAGAAAGTTGATCTTTTCGTTATTACTAGACACTGTAAATTTCAAATCTGGCACCCTCATGTTCAACCAATTGTGGAAAAGTTCTAAGGTAGCCTCGTCTCCTTCCCAGACTATAAAGATATCATCTATATAGCGATACCAATGGGTGATGTGTGATTTAAAAGGATTGATGTCGCTATAGATCCATTGATTTTCAAAATAGTCCATTACAAGGTTCGCTATCTCTAGGGCAAAACAATACCAAATATGTGAAGTTACAACACATGCCATTACACCGCATGCCATTGCAACGCCAACCTATACCCCGACTTTCTGTTGGGAGCACAGGAAGTTGGAATAGATTAATTTTCTATTCCAACTCCAGTGTGTGCAACAGTAGGGAAGGTGTTGGAGTTAAAATCAACACCTTCTACCCACTGCTGCATACCTTTTTCGTTGCAACGGCATGCTATGTAATGGCATGCATTGTAACGGTTGCGTAGTAAAGGCTGTTTCCCAACAACAGCCCATGGCTATTCCTTTCACTTGCAAATATAGGGAGTTTTTGAAATTAAAGAAATTATTCTTAAGGCATATAGTAGCTAATGACACTAAAAATTATGCGGGTACCTGGTGAGGATGTTCTCTCTGGTCAAGTATATTTTTTAAGACAACTAGTGCCTCATCTTGGGGCATATTGGTATACAATTATTCGATATCAAAAGAGACCAATATGTGTTTGTTTATCTGTCTCAAAAGGGAGATTTTCGATTTTTGAGATCAAATCCATAGTGTGTCTTACATATCATTTTGTAGTTTTGACAAAAGTCATAAGGAAGGTGTCTATGTTTTTTGCCAGTGGTTCTAAAAGGGAGCCGCAAGCTGAAATAATCGGTCTCCCTGGTGGGTTATCTGTACTTTTAAGTATTTTTGGCAAAACATATATGTTGGGTGTTTTATGTGAACTAGCATTCAGAAATTCAAACTCTTCTGTACAAGTCCACCCTTCCTCTAAAGCTTCTGTTGTAAGATGCAATGCCTGGGCTTTCAAATGTGGAGTAGGATTAGTATCAATTAGTCTGTAGTGTGAGATATTATTAAGCTGTTTCATGACTTCTCAGTCGTAGTCTTCATTATCCAAAAGGACAATCCCACCCCTTTATTTGCCGGCTTGATAACTATGGCAGGGTTCTCAGACACATTTTTGAGGGCTGTCATTCAAGCTTTAGGGCAATTGGCATTGTAAAAGATTATTTTATCGTTGAGTGTATCTATTTCCCACAAAATTTGATCCTCAAATGCCAAGATTTCTATTGGCATAGTGGAGCTTTCAGGACAAAAGATTACTTGTTTCTCAGGCCACTCTTGTTAATATCTTCTTCATCGTTACTCTCAGAAAAAAAGAATTTAATCTAATTTTCCGTAGGAACTGTAACACTTCCGTCATAGTGTTCACTGGGTTTGGTAATGTTAGAGGGACAAAAGACAAGCCCTTCTGCAATACATTAAGTTCAGTGTCTGTGGGGGTATATTTAGACAGAGTATAGATTGGGATGAGCTCTGATCTATTATTTCATCTTCTGACATTATCGGCCATATATTCTCCTCCGTGTCCTGAAAAATCCTTGCTCTTGGTTTTGGTTTTGACCTTTCCATTCTCCTACGTCCCCTCTCCCTTTGCCTAAGTAAGGTTGAGCTCTGGGGTATTGGAAGTAAGGCTGGTAGTTATTAAAAGATCCCTGGAATAAGTCTGATGAAGTATCAGAGAAAGTTATGAATTTTCTTTGGGAGTGACCTCTGTACTGCAAATTCATTGAGGTAGGGTTAATATTTAGATAGAAATCGTGCTTTAAAAAAAGGATAAACCTGGTCAGTATTAAAGTATTTTATATCTCTCGCTACCTTGGTTGTTTTCTGATTGGTGGTGTGAATTTTAAAATCAGCAATCATTTTCTCGACTGACTCTAGTAATGCTTTTGAATCTGCCATGGTTGAATCACCACCAATTTCTTCCTCTAGTGCTTTGATCTCTTTCAGTTCTTCTTCATTAATTCTTAATGCAGTTTCCATTGATAAAGTTATCCAGTCGCTTGAGCATTTTGTACCTTCACCACTAAACTTTAACAAGTATGTTTTGTCAAATACATAGATGACTGGAATGTTTTTGACTTGTAACCCTGCCAGGATTGTGTTACTTTTTAGATGTTCTAAAAGTACCTGGGCATGCTATTGAGTTATAATATTCTTCTTCTTCAACTGTTTCAGTCTTTTTACCTTATCAATATTGGAATTTTTTGTGGCCGGTTGATCTCCACTTCATAAAGATGGAATCTGTAATAACTTCATTGATTTCATCATCTGTATAGCTAACTATCTGAGGCTCTGTCATATCTATAAACAAACCCCTAAAATACAGGAAACAAATTATTTTTTTTCAAAACACTTCTTCTAGGGCCATATGTAGGTGGCCTAACATTTACCACTTCATAAATACCGAATTTTACCGATTCGGTATTTATGAAGTGGTAAATGCTATGTAGGTAATCCATCGGTAATATTTACCGATTCGGAATGGGTCGGTATTTTAGAATCGGTATTTACCGATTCGGTAATGGTAACTGGCTTCCCATTGATTCCTATGGGCCAGGAGGCCCATAGGAATCAATGGGAAGCCAGTTACCATTACCGAATCGGTAAATACCGATTCGGTAATGGGGGGAGCACAATCAAGGGTGGCAGGGTGTCACAGTGACACCCTGTTGCACCCCTGATTCCTGCATGTGTGCACATGTTGCACACATACATGCCCTAAGGGCATTCGGTAATTTTACCGATTCGGTAAATTACCGAATCCTGAAATGTTCCCCCTACATACCAAAAGCCTGAATACCAGTCGGTAACGGGATTTTTACCGAAAAACGGCCGTTACCGACCGGTATTAGGCTACCTACATATGGCCCTTAGAGTGGTAAAGGAGAACTGGTAATAACAGACTTAAAATCTTGCATTCATCTCAGTATATAGTATGCAAAATCGGAACCCTCACAGTTCACAAAGTACTAAAGCGGCATACATGAGCTCATAGAGCCTAGAGCACATGCCTCCCCCTCGGCACCACCTCTTGCACGCCAGTGCATGGTGTACCATGCATGCACCATGTCGTGCATGGCACACAGTGCACGCACAACAGTGAAAGAAGAGGGGCGCACTTCATGTGCCCCCATGCACACCTCCTTTGGGTCAAAATGCCTGGGGCTCAGTTTGGGGCCCCTTCCCTGCACTTCGGCTGACCTTTTCATGGCAGGTTCCCCACCATGAAAAGGTCGGCTGTAAGGCAGATTGTGATCTACAGAGCGGTGCCGGCATTGGCATCGCCACAGCATCCCGGCAGTGGAGGCAGTCTTGCTTCAGGCTTGCAGCTATCCGATCACCTCCCTCATAAACTGGTGGTTGGACTGCCGAGGAGGTGGTGGTCAGACAGCCTCCATAGGTACAAAGGTCTTCAAACTGCAATACTCGTAATCAGGCCCTTAGTCAGAGGCTACGATGAGTGCTGTTTCTGTGCTGTGGTTGGTCCGAAAACCTGATTTGGAGTAGTTGATTAGGTCGTGGAGTTTGAGGTCGTTGGTGGGTTATTTGTTGATGTCCTTCTCATTTACTTTGGCTGTGAATTAGAGCAGAAAGACGGGTCGGACGTTGCTTAGCACGCTGTGGTTGGCCGAAGGTTTTTGGAGGAGGCCATTGACTGTTGCATGTTTTTAGTCTTCGGGGCAGGTGGCAGATTTGATGGAGGTGTTGATGATGTGAGTGAGGATGTTGCTGATCGGTATTCCTCCCATGTTGTAGATGTTGTGAGGACATGGGTCCATTGGAGCCTCTCAGTGACCTGTTTTCATGATTGCTGTGGTGGCTTCTTCATTGAGCATTTTCCGTATAGTCAGGTGCTTGTCTTGGTTTGTGGTGGTCAGGTTGTTGATGAGATCTTTTGGGTCCGGTTGTTGTTCAAAGATGCTGTAGATTGTTTCTTTTTTGCTGGGGAAGAAGTTAGATAACTTGTCGCACAGTTCATGTGATGGTGTGATGGGGTTAGCTGCGGTCACAGAATTGGGGAACCAGGTTCGGGTATTCGCATCAGCGCAATATCCTGTGATTCTGGAATAATCAATTAATCTCCCAGTGCCTATAAAAATGAATGTCACCTTGTGTAATGTAACTGGTGCTCAGGTGAATAGCTCTAATACCTCTGGGTCGAGTTCTCACTATATAAAAACTGCACAAAGCGGTAAAAACAAAGTGGCAACATAAAGGAAAGACACATTGGTACCCATTTAGAAGCTGATTTGTACAATGTAACACCAGAAAACCTGGATAAATTGTGGCATCCCCGCTTAGACTATGTGATCTAGGCAAAAATTGTATTTAACAAAAACTCATTTTTCTTCATTATGGCATATGAAAACACTTTCAAATATGTGAGTTCAGAACACCAGTTGTACAAAAACCTATTGTGTTTGATTAAAAGACTACAATGTTGCATTCTAATAATCTGAGTCTGTGAGAAACTGCGCCCTGGCTAAGCAGCAACCACAATCCTCATCAGAGTGAGGCCCAATACAACCCTAACCTGTACTCAACCCTCTCGTAGCATAGCACAGAGCAGTCAGGCTTAACTTAGAGGCAATGTGTGAAGTATTTGTGCAACACTTCAAACAGTATTATATTGAAAACATCAAACAAAAAGGATGCTGCATCGAGAAATACAAATAGTACTTCCTTTAATAAATAAAACAAGACCAAAATAACAAAAATCCAATCAGTAGAACCAGAGATATTCAATTTTAAATACCACCAAAAAGCACAAAGCGCTAACTGTGGACTGTTCGCTCTGGACTGGGACAAATTCACAAGTCCAGGCCAACAGTGTTGGAGTGTGGGCTGGCTACAGGGACCAAGTTACCCATGCTGCACAGAGTTCATTAAATACTGGTTTGTGGAGCACTGCAAGGATCAGCATCAAAGATGCATTGCCCAGCCGAATATACTAGCAACTGTGTATATCCATGAGCGTAGCTCCAATCTGCTGTGATGTTTACATCACTGTGAACAGAGAATGGCCATGATTTTTATATTACAGTCAACAGAGACCAGAGCTACGCTGCCTGGTTTGGGTTGGCGAAGGCAGGAAAAATTTGCAGATATGAGCTGGACCGAAGGCACATACTCCTAAAAGGGGGAAGGTGTGTTTTTGCAGCGCATCTATACTGTACAGTGTGCTAGAGTTTGTCAATCACATAGAAGAGGAACAGACAATCAAGTCTTCTAATATTATGATTAGGGCTCGCGGTTTTATGGTATTTACTTTTTGCCATTTCCGTCTGTATTTATCCATATTTATTTTTTGCTAATTTTATCTGTATTTATCCATATTTATTTTGGGTTTTGTGGAAAGAGTAAGCTGAAATTAGTATATTTCCACATTTATTTAACCAATAAATATGCACACATGCTTGAATGTCTGCCAGGTTTCAGTGCTGTGAACACCCACAGAAGATAAATCAGTGCACTTATATGAAAATATGCAAATGTCAGTATCAACCTTGTGCATATCTTCTGCAGTTAAAGCCTCTTTACTATAATTCCTTTCTTTTTTAACCCCATTATCTATCAATCCACACATCTATTGGCCTGGCAGTCATTGCAGACAGTGTTTAGAATTACTGAAAAGCAACCAAATTTCCATTTTTATCCACAGTTACAAATTAATACAGACAGGAAAATAAATGTTTTTTTGTCTGCATTTATCTGTAAAAATCAGTAAAAATGGAAAGCAGGGAGCCTTACTTATGAAGGATTCAACTCATGGATATCTATATGTAAATATATATTATCTACTGGCGGTCGCCAGTAGATAGTTATAGTTACAACCTAGTTTCCATAGGAAATCTCAAAATTCTATTTTGAATAACTTTGGCGCCGGTTGACGAATCCTCGCGAAATTTTCAAAACTAATGGGGCGCTCCGTTCAGCTCCTACCCTGAAAGTCTCGGGGTGATTCGTCAAGCGGGCTCTGAGAAAAAGGGGGGGTCCCAAAACACGTTTTCCCCATGCATTTTTCAATAGGACCTTTAGTCGCAGCTACAGCCCGAATGGCTGAACAGAATTACGTGGAATTTGGCAGAGAGGTAGCCATAAGGTCAAGGAAGTGCCTTTTGCAGGTCTGGTGTAAATCTGTTCAGTATTTCCTGAGAAAATAGCATTTAAAAGCATATCAATATCTATACGCGCGCACCGTGCGCGCACTGTGCGCGCACCCTGCCGTGCGCGAGCGCAATTCTGATTGGTTGAAAGATTTCGGTAAACATTCAAATCGGTCGAAACCAGGAAGTGTCGGCCGCCATTTTGTCTCTCGCAGTCTGAGGGGGTGAAAAATAAGGTGGAGAACGTGAGAAGGGGGCAGAGTGGACAGTTCCTGACCCCCTAGCCGTGGACAGGGGGTCACAGAAGGACCCCCGACGGGAGAAAAAACCACATTTTTTAAAAAAAATCGCGAGGTGCGTGCACCCTGCGCGCACTGCGAACCGTGGGCGCTCGGTGCGCGAAGCGCACCGAGTGCCCACAGAGTGCACACGGTGCGAGAAGCGCACGGTGCGCGCACGGTGTAAAACCTGAAAAAAACAAAACAAAAAAAACATAACTCAGCATTTAAAAAAACCGTACAAATTCACTGAAAAAAACATAGGTTTCACACACGTTATAGTTACGAATTAGCATTTAAAAAACCTTGCAAATTCACTTAAAAAACCATAGGTTTCACACATGTTATAGTTACCTGGACATTTCACTCGTAAAAAACCAATGAAATTCCCCCCGTTATAGTTACTGCAGGCAACTATAACTCACGCGACCGCAATCCTCTGCTGATGACGTCAGATATTACATCACTGATGACATATGTGTCTTTCTGAAAAATAAATATTTGTAATATATGTATAGCTAAAGATTAATGGAAGAAGACATGGGTAAATAAGTGTCTAAATACAGTGATGTAATATCTGACGTCATCAGCAGAGGATTGCGGTCGCGTGAGTTATAGTTGCCTGCAGTAACTATAACGGGGGAATTTCATTGGTTTTTTACGAGTGAAATGTCCAGGTAACTATAACATGTGTGAAACCTATGGTTTTTTAAGTGAATATATATATATATATATATATATATATATATATATTACCTACTGGCGATAGCCAGTAGGTAGTTATAGTTAGGACCACGTTTCCATAGGAAAACCTCAACATTCTATTTTGAATAACTTTGGCGCCGGTCGACGAATCCTCGCGAATTTCTCAAAATAGGTGGGGCGCTACGCTCCGCTCCTACCCTGAAAGTCTCGGGGGGATTCGTCAAGCGGGGGCTGAGATAAAAGGGGGGTCCCAAAACGCGTTTTTCCCATGCATTTTTCCATAGGACCTTTAGAACGAGCTACAGCCCGAATGGCTGAACAGAATTACTCAAAATTTGGCAGAGAGGTAGTCCCTAGGTCAAGGAAGTGCCTTTTGTAGGTTTGGTGTAAATCTGTTCAGTAGATTCTGAGAAAATAGCCTTTAAATCAATATATATATCTGAGCCAGCTTACGGTACGCTTACCGTACGCTTACGGTAAGCGTACGGTGGCGTGCGCGAGCGCGATTCTGATTGGCTCTTAGATCTTAGTAAACATTCGAATCGGCCGAAACCAGGAAGCGGCGGCCGCCATTTTGTCTCTCGCACTGAGAGAGATTTTTAAAATCGGAAGCCCAAAAACATGTAAAGGGGCTGTTTTGACAACTCCCTCCCACATAGTCATGTTGAGGGAGTCCCCAAACATCCCCCAAGTGCAAAAACGGTTTTATTTTTTTTTCGGCAATTTCGCGGGGTACGCTTACCGTACGCTTACGGTAAGCGTACGGTAAAAAAATAAAAATAAAAAAAACACTATCCACACTTACCCCACCCCCTGTGCTTTTGGTGGCCGAAGGCCACCAAATGTGCTGGGCTTATTACAATGGAAAAAAACACTATCCACACTTACCCCACCCCCTGTGCTTTTGGTGGCCGTAGGCCACCAAATGTACAGGGCTTATTATAAGGGAAAAAAACTTAGCATTTAAAAAACCGTACTAATTCACTGAAAAAACCATAGGTTTCACACACGTTATAGTTAGGAATTAGCATTTAAAAAACCTTGCAAATTCACTGAAAAAACCATAGGTTTCACACATGTTATAGTTAGTGGAAATTTTACTGATAAAAAACCAATGAAATTGCCCCGTTATAGTTAGCGCAGGCAACTATAACTCACGCGACCGCAATCCTCTGCTGATGACATATGTGTCTTTATGAAAAAAAAATATTTGTAATATATGTATAGCTAAAAATGTATGGAAGAAGACATGGGCAAATAAGTGTCTAAATACAGTATTAGCATCAGCAGAGGATTGTGGTCGCGTGAGTTATAGTTGCCTGCGCTAACTATAACGGGGCAATTTCATTGGTTTTTTATCAGTAAAATTTCCACTAACTATAACATGTGTGAAACCTATGGTTTTTTCAGTGAATATATATATATATATATTCCTAACAAGTTGTCCTGTGCTTGAAAGCGCGACACCACAGAGGATTGTTTCAACAGAAACTTTATTGTAAAACCGGCAAGGCTGCCCCAAATTTACAACCCCGACGCGTTTCGGAGCTACTTGCTCCTTCTTCATAGGGTAATGTTCTGTTAGTCCACGGCAAGCACTACGATGCATTTACTATTCAGCACGCTTCTTTATTGGCTCTCTGGTGAGCTTTCACAGGTGAGTAATTAACAGCTGCCTTCTGGGAATTGTAGTGCACACGCTTTTTCCCCTCCGGTGGGGTCTGCTTCATTTCAGTCCATTATTTGTTCAAATGCCCTCCAGTGGGCTTTAGGGCAGACAAGCCGATTTGATTTGCAGCTTTCCTCTGTGCTGGCTGGGCTCGGAGAGTTACCGAACCCGCAGTCGCCAGTAGATAGTTATAGTTAGGACCGAGTTCCCATAGGAAATCTGAAAATTCTCTTTCGAATAACTTTGGCGCCGGTTGACGAATCCTCGCGAAATTTTCAAAACTAATGGGGCGCTCCGCTCAGCTCCTACCCTGAAAGTCTCGGGGTGATTCGTCAAGCGGTGGCTGAGAAAAAAGGGGGGTCCCAAAACGCATTTTCCCCATGCACTTTCCCATAGGACCTTTAGTCGAAGGTACAGCCCGAACGGCTGAACAGAATTACTTAACTTTGGCAAAGAGGTAGTCCTCAGGTCAGGGATGTGCCTTTTGCATATATGGTGTCAATCTGTTCAGTAGTTTCTGAGAAAATTGCAGTTAAAAGTACATAAATATCTATATGCTGTACGGTGCCGTGCGCAAGCGTAATTCTGATTGGTGGTTAGATGTCAGTCAACATTCGAATCGGTCGAAATCAGGAAGTGTCGGACGCCATTTTGTGTGTGGCAGTGAAAAACAAAGGTGGAGAACGTGAAAAGGGGGCAGGGTAGAGAGTCCCTGACCCCCTAGGCCTTCTCATGGGGACCATGAAAGACCCCTAAGGTCCCAAAAACAAAAACAAAAATTATAAATATTGCGCCGTGCGCGCACTGTGCGCACACGGTGCGCGCACTGTCGTACTTTAAAATTTGGGACCGCGTAGGAGGCAGGGCCCTACCCCTGTCTATCCCGGTATTAGCGAACCGCGAATGGTCAATGCGGTATGTACAAGTGCTTTGTGTAACGTTTTAGCTATGAATGCACTATGTATACGTTATTATACATTGACTCCGTGGGTTCCATTTTGTAGCGGTGGCCATCTTATGGTTGCCCTCACATAGGCTATATAGCATGAAGCGCAAACGGGCCTTTTAGAGCACATGTGCCTTTCTTTGCCTTTTCTGTGACCTGGGCAGCTTGGCTCCGCCACCCCAGGTCAAACTGGTCTCACGAGTTCCCCGTCCTCTGGCCACCTGTGATTAGCATCAGGGCTTGACACACCATAAAGTCTTTTCATCCTACACAAGCCTCCGGCTAATCTCTTTCACACCTGACTGTTCCTGCTTTATGGCTTGTTTCCCAAAACAGGAGATGCTCATGTTTATTGGGGCCTATCGATATCTGATGTGGGATCTGAGCCTTGCTGGGTAAATAATTACAGGCTGGCTTAACTGGAATGTGGGATGGTCATCATGACTCTGCCTTTTCGTTTGCAATGTATACATGTGAATGACCAACTGCAAGAGAAGGGCGGTGTTGCCCAGAACGTAACATTCTCCATAAAAGAGGAGACTGGTTTCTGTTCTGCGGACTGCCTCATTCAGTTGCTAAGGCTTCTGTGCGACGTAGTCTCACTCATTTGAGTTTAATAAAGATGTCTTTTCATATTTCAGCTTCTGTTGCCAAGTTCTTTGTTATATTATCAAGATATGCAGAATTTTATAATACCACATCAGGAAGTACTTGAAGTCATAGGGTGCTACCCCTAGCACCTCTGGGGTCTTAAAAATTGGAGTACTTCAGCACGGCGGCAAAAAATTCATTAAAAAAATAGAATTAAAAATCAAGTTTAAGTGTTTAGATGTTGGTTGGCTCTAAAAAGAGCTGTTGTGTTCATTGAGTGTTTTTTTGTACCTACAAGTAAGTACCGATGCAGAGTCTAAAGTTCAAGAGGAAGACTCTGTTCCCTTCATCTGTGAAATGTACACCATCTCCTCTATAAATGCCACTCAGAAGCATTGGTTCATAGTAGTTTCTGTTCCAGAACCTTCAAACACCACACCCACTCCCCTCACTATTTCTTCTTATTTCCTGGTACAAGGAGCTGAACAGCTATCAATTTTAATTGAAAATGGCAGAACAGCAGTCTACTTCTCAGGGAGTGAGGAGGAGACCTGGATGCACTCAGAAGCATTGGTTCATAGTAGTTTCTGTTCCAGAATCTTCAAACACCACACCCACTCCCCTCACTATTTCTTTTTATTTCCTGGGACAAGGAGCTGAACAGCTATCAATTTTACTTGAAAATGGCAGAACAGCAGTCTACTTCAGGGAGTGAGGAGGAGACCTGGATGCACTCAGAAGGTGTCTTTCAGTAGAATGGCAATATGAAAAGAAAGATAGTTGTAAAATGGAGGCTTACATACTTTTTTTAATAAAAAGAACTCATTGGCTGTTTCAGACCATTCAACACTAATAACTAGGCTGTATGTTTACATTTTTAAATGCATGTTTTGTATTGGTTCAGAAAAATGTGTTCCCACAGAAGATTACTTGGGATATGCTGTTAGGTTTGAAAAGTCAAGCACTCTTGCTCTTTGGATTAGAAACATTGTGTGCTGAACTTCTGACCTCTCTGCTCACACCAGTGTTCCATGATCTGTTGCTATGCTAGCAGGCAGAAGTCATGTTGGGGGTAGGAATCATTTGGAAAGGGTTGAAATTTGCAACCAATAGAAATGTGTGTTTCCATTTAAAAAAATGTGGGAAGCAATGTGATTTGAAGTTAACATGTATATGTGTGAAAAAAGAGAGGGAAATTTTGCCATTTAGTGGTTTTGGTGAGAGGAGTACAGCTCAGAGATTCTGGCTCTGATAATCTGCTGTGTGAGTGGCACATTTCTTTCTCAACTAACTACTTTTAAAGGTGAGTTATGAATTTGAAAGGGGATGTATGTGGTGTATTTTGATATAAATAATAGAAATTTGTTTCTTCTTTTAAAGTTGTGTTTTACATTTTATGTTTTGGAAGATATTTAAATGCCTTGAACTTGTAAGATATTATGGAGTATGTCTTCACCAAAAGTTAAGGTGTACTGGTATCACCCAGGAATACTGTTTTGTGCCTAGAATCACACCATGAGTCTGTGTGCACACAGGAATTGTTGTCAGAGATTTAATTTGTGTTGCTCTTGTTCTGTATGATTTGCACTCGTAGGAAAGGGGCAGCTTGTTTTCTTGAACTGTGATGGTTAGCATTCTGCAGAAATCACTATCTCACAGATGCGAGGCAAATGCTAAAACATTTGAAAACAACAGGGTAGATTTTCCTTCCACTTCTGCAATGGGTGAGGTAGTTCCTACATGTTCAAAACTGCAATTAACCCTTAGCACAGGTGATCTTACATACATCTATGCAGTCTTCATGCAGTTGTGCAAGCATCCATGCAGATCTCTCTTGCACCTGGCAATTAGGGGTGGGCGGAATTAGCGAAAGTGACTTTCGCTAATTATCGCAAAAATGTTAAAAATCTCCGCAAACACGCGGAAATATCGCGAAGATGCGGAAGTTTTTTTCCCACCCATTCGCGGTATTTTCTGCGTGGTCGCGGCTCGCCAACTTACCCATGCGGTTGCTCGCGGGCGCGGCCATCTTGTTTTCACTCTTCTCGCGGTGCATGATCGCGAGAAGAAAGACGTGATTGCGCGACCAATGACATTACTGCGGGCGCGAACTGTCACGATACAGCGCAAATAGCTACCAACAATCCAACATCTCGTGGAGAACGCGACCGGATCGGGAAAAATGGTCAGCGAACGCGGGGATTCAGGTAAGGCGATCACGCGCGCGAGAATGTATTATTTTACAGCGCGAGCAAGAAACAAATTATCGCTAAGCTGCGGAATGCGGAAATATTGACATTTTCGCGCTCTCCGTGGAACACGAAAATGTCAAATTATCGCAATTTCCGCGAGCGGAACGGAAATTTATCCCAGGCCTACTGGCAATACACAGTCTTCAGAAACACACTCTTCGCACACAGCCAGCTGCTTCTCCTGCATTCCCATGCTTACTATTCAGCACTGTGTGGTATTTCAGATAGCAGTGTGTAACGCTAACACATTCAACATCACCAAGGCTCATTTCCTTTGCTCTAGTCTAATCACTCACCCAGGTTCCACATGCTCATGGTCTCAAGTAGCTGTTAGGACGTGTGCTCTTTCCTGCCTCTCTAAACTATAAGGAAAATGTGTCAGGCTGTTACAGTAATTATCACTTGCTCTACCACAGTAGTAAATGTGCTTTGAAATTGCCAATCAAATATCGTTTTCTGCCTAGAATCACACCATGAGTCTGTCTGCACACAGGAATTGTTGTAAGAGATTTAATTTGTGTTGCTCTTGTTCTGTAAGACTTGCACTCGTAGGAAAGGGGCAGCTCATATGATAGGATTTGAAAAGCTCAAAAAGAATATAGTAATATATTTAAATTACATAAAGGTATTTTTTTTTTAGTTTCCTTTAGGTATTGCTGAACAACACTGAAATAAATTAAACATGCCTATATAATCAAGAAAGAGAAAAGAACAGCAAAAACATCTATATTTGAAGAGAACTGGACAACAAAAATTAGTTGAAGATCCTCATGTTGGAAAAAAGAAAAAATCTTCTGGTAAGCAGACTAAGGATTTTTTTTAAAATATCCTCAAACATCGAAAAAATGTAGAAAGTAGAACCTCTCCAAATAGTGTTTCAAGAAGAAAACAACAAGACAATAGAAAGGAAATACTAAATGCTAATGGAAAATCAGAAGCAAGAAAGAATGACTTAAAAAGAAAAACAGAATTTCAAAACATTCGTAAAAAAATGTTTCAGAGAAAAGTGGTGTTCAATTTGCTAAAGGATGTAAAAAAAAAATAGGAAGAAAGCAATATTTTATAAGAAAAAGAAACATATTGAATCAATTGTTGCAAAGGCTTTGGATTTAATCAGAAAACTATTCATTTTAATTTTGAACAGGATCCGTACTTTAGATAAAATAGTCAATGTAATGAAGTCAAAAAGCAAAAGGAAAAGTAGTGAAAAAAAATAACTTTTGTAATGTGTTCTTAGGAGAATGGAAGCATAGTCCAAGTACTGAACCATTTTTTAATGAAGAGAGTTATCTTCAAAGTAATAGTTTGCTGTATGCAGTTGGCACCAGTGGTCGAACTTATGAAGTTAAAGATGGTTGTGTAATGGAAAAGGAGAAAATGGTTCCAAGAAATGAGGAAGAAGTGTTAGCTGATGAGGTTATGGGGAAACGTCCTAAAGCCCCAGTGTACACTTGGAATTGTAGTAGTATTTGTACTGTACAACAAGAATCTATTGATAAATTACGTGACTTTCTAAGAGAATATAGTAAAAAAAAGTGTTAAACAGAAGATTAAGGTGCTTCAAAGACTAGATCCATGCAGAGTGAGAACGAATACTGGTTTGCAAGGACATTGTCTGGCTTGTCTTTCTAGGAAAGTTTGTCAAAGTGTTTTTCACCATTTTAGGATGCTGGCAGTACATCATACTGAAATGAGAAAGTTTGTGAGAAGATTGTATTTTGCTAAAAGTCCAGCACTAAAGTTAAATGAGTTGAATAGTGCTCTGTTACGTGGATCTGTATCAGATGTAGAGAAGGTTACTGATGATATTCAGTTTTGTTACTTTGCTCCATAACAAGAAAGTGCAGGAAATGACACAGTTATTGAAGAAAATGTGGAAGAGAATGTAGAACCCACTGTTAGTAAAAATTTTGAAGATCAAATGACAAAATTTACTATCATCTCTAATGAAAGACCAAATATTACTTGTATTTGTTGCCGGAGAAGCCATTATAAAAGTCAAACAAGGAATGTTGATCTCTATAAAAAAAGTGAAAAAGAAAATAATTACGAGTGGAAGGATTTTGGTACATATTTGTTTCTGGAAAATTGTTTTGATTTGGGTGAAGATCAGCGTATTTGTAAATACTGTTATTACAAGTTAGAAGAAAATAAAATGCCAGCTAGAGCTGTACATAATAATTTAGAATTGGTTGATATTCCTGCAGAACTTAGTGATTTAACTACGTATGAGTCTATACTCATTCAATGTGTCCATCCGTTTCAGACTATAGTTCATATGGAGCCCAAAACAGGTAAATTACCTCCTTCAGATTTACAAAGAGGTTTAAAAGGAAGAGTTGTCTGTTTGCCATTAGATTTGAAAAAAAATATTGAAACAATTGATGCAGATAGTTTGGAAACTGAACCATTAGTTATTCTGGTTAATGGTGTACCTACAAAGAATAAGAAAATGTGGCAGGAGCTAGTAGATGTACGAAAAGTACAAAGAGCAAATTTCTATTTGAAAAGAAATAATAAGTACTATGAATCAATTTATATGGATGAAGATGAAGAAGTTTTACTAGCAGACACAGGAATACCAACTGGGCAAATTGAAAAAGTAGATAAGTCAAAAGAAGAAGAAATTTATGAACATTTCAGCATACATCCTCTTCATTCTAAAGAAGTTTAGGGTAAACACTATTGATCTGTTTCAGATAAAAAAAGCTAAATTAACTCCCGTGAGTGTATGGGAGGAGAGCTTGGAAGCTTGTTGTTTTCCCCAGCTGTTTCCTACAGGAAAAGGTGGACGATATGATGAACGTCCAGTACAGATTCCTGCTTCTGAGTATCGGACTACAAGATTATATGCAGAAGATCCAAGATTTCGTCAAAGTATTCCTTATTTGTTCCATATTTTATTTGAAAGTGACTTGTCTGCACTATCTTATGCAGTAAATCACCTTTTAAAAACTGGAGTACATCTACATAATGTGTCTGCAAAGGATTTTATGAACAAAGTGCAACAGCGAGATGATCATTTGGAATCTCAATTGATTAATCTGATGGCTTGTCAGCGTGGAACTAATGAATATTGGTACCGACGCCATGGAGAATTGAAATGTATGTTAAGGAATTTAGGAACTCCTACATGGTTCCTTTCCCTAAGCTGTGCTGAGTACGCTTGGGATGATTTACTGGATTTTCTTCGAGAGGCAAATTCAAATATTGAAAACATCCAATACAAGACAGCAGGAGAATTGTGCTCATTGGATCCGGTTAATGTTTGCAGATATTTCAATCATAGATTTGAGGCTATGATGTCCATCATCTGCAATAAAAAAAATCCACCTCTTGGAGAAGTTGTGGATTTCTTTTGGAGAAAAGAGTACCAAACAAGAGGTGCTCCTCATATTCATATGCTGTTGTGGATCAAGGATGCCCCAAAATTTGGAACAGATTCTGATGATGCAGTTTTATCTTTCATTGAAGAATATGCAACATGTGCTATACCTAAAAGCACAAAAGAAAACAACTTAAAAGAGCAAGTTTTATGTTTCCAAAGTCATCAGTGTGGAAAATACTGTCGACGAAAGTACAAGAGTAAAGATAAATTCTACACAAAATGTCGATTTGGATTTCCACGACCTGTTCTTTCAAAAGGAAGAGTAAACAGTTTTATGTCAGCTGTGCGACATACCATTACAAGAAAATCTCCGAAAAATACCTATAAGCTAAGAAGAAAAGAAGAGTCAAAATATATAAATGACTACAACCCAGTCATTTTATCCATGTGGAATGCTAACGTGGATATTCAGTATGTAGCTGACAATTCTATTGCTGTTGCTCGGTATGTCACATCTTACATCACTAAATCTGAGAAAACGGAATTGAAAGAAATGTGGGAAGAGATTTCTCACGAGAAGACTGTCAGTAAAAAGCTATACAGTTTCAGTTTAAAGATGTTATCGCATCGAGAGATTGGATCATACGAATGCTCAGATAGGTTATCATCTGCAAGTCTGTACTCCAAATCCAGAAGAATAATTTGGGTAAGTTTAGGCCTTGCAGGAATGCGAAATCGGGTACTGAAATCTATTAGAGAAATTGAATATTTAGCAGAGAACGAACCAGAAAGTACAGACATTTCGAAAGCAAATATGTTGGACACATATTACCCAAACAGAAGTCATCATCTTGAGAACATGTGTCTCTATGAAGTGCTGCAGAACTACATTTTTACACGGAATGCCACAGAAGACATCAACAATGGAAAATATAAAGTCATTGGTGAGGAAGGATGTTTTGTGAAACAAACAAAAGGAAGTTTGATTAATCACAGGAAGCTGAGTTGCGACACTACTGACAAAAAGTAATTTTACTACTTAGCACTTTTACAGCTGTTTAAACCATGGCGTTCAGAGGATGAATTACTTGGAGATTTTCAGAGCTATGAAGATTCCTTTAATGCATGTAAAGATAGCATAGAATGCAGTACTTTCACAAATTATGTACAAATGTTAAATGAAGAAATTGAACAAGAAACTACAATTGCAGCTGAAGTAGCTAGAGACAGTTCTCAAGACAGTCAAAGTTCTGGTACACACAGTCAAGATCCCCTAGGATAACCAATCGTAGAAAATGAAGCTGCAATAGCCATGACCGAAGTGGAAACAGCTATGAATCAAGTTCAGGAAGATTTAATAGACTTACCAAATTTGGGACAACAACTGAATGATGAACAACAACAAATTTATGAAGAAGTCACAAAACAAATTGATCATGAATTACTACATGAAAATAAAGAGTGCTCATGCACATCATTTAAACCAATCAGAATGTATGTGAGTGGACAAGCTGGAACTGGAAAAAGTTTCTTAATTAAAGTAATTAGAAGCTACCTACAGAAAAAAACTGATTCAACTTTGTATTGTGTTGTTACTGCTCCAACTCGGTTAGCAGCATATAAAATAAAAGGAATTACCTTACATTGTTTGCTAATGTTACCAGTAGAGCATGAGAACAAAATAGAATACCACAAGCTAACAGGAGAAGCATGTTTAGTTTCAAGAGTGTTGAAGAAAATGAAAGTTCTTATTATTGATGAGGTAAGCATGGTATCAAACTTAATGCTTACCTTTGTGCATTTAAGAATGCAGCAAATTTTAAGACAGAATATGATGAAAACATGTTATAGTTTTTGGGGATCTACTGCAGCTCACTCCAGTTAAAGGACAACCAGTATTTAATACTCTTGCACATGAAGACACGAAAAAATCATTAGAAAGTATAGGTAATGTGAATATTTGGTCATACTTTGAGTACAAAGAACTCATTACCAATATGCGGCAAGCAAATGATGATGATTATGCAAGTATTCTCAAAGATATCAGAATTGGACTACTCACAGAAAATGGCAGAAAAGCTTTACAGAGTCGATTGCTATGTAATTTGTTTCCAACAGAACAAATAGTTCCAGAGAAAATATACAAGAAAATTGCAGAAAAAAATACTGTAATCTGCTTAATGCCAACACTACATGAATGCTCTATATTCAATGAAGAACTTTTGAAATTGGAAAATTAAGAGATTATGAAAATGGAAGCCGTGGATAAAATACAGCATAAAGGAATAACTATTACATTGACAGGCAAATTGAAAACTAAATTGGATTCTCTAGAGAAAAACATATCGAAAACAGCTGGTTTAGAAAAGAATCTTTATGTATGTATGAACTGTCGAGTAATTTTAAGATGTAATTTGAATGTAGAAAAAGGTTTAGTGAATGGAGCTATGAGTAAAGTTGTGGGTTTTGTTAACTACCAGAAAAAAGATGGAATTGAATTTTTAAAAATAAAATTTGATCAGATTGAAGAGGTTAAAGACATTAGTTGTTGTTCAGTTCGTTTTTTGCTTGTGAAAGACTTATATGTATGTAGGAAGCAGTTTCCGTTTTCTCTAGCATATGCTGTAACTATTCACAAATCTCAAGGATTAACTGTAGATAGTGCTTTTGTAAACATTGGATCTCGTGTGTTTAAAGAAGGTATGGCATATGTTGCTTTGTCACGAGTGAAAAAATTATCTGGTTTATTCATGATAGACTTTGATGATTTAAAAGTTAGTGCTGATGCAAATTGTGTAAAGGAGTATAATAGATTAAGAAGAAGCTATGCTCCTCATTTAGGTCAGTATCCTGTGTTTGAAAAACGTGTTGTTTGTCAGAAAAGGGGAATTGAGAATATCTGTAATGAGGATGTACAGAAGAGAAAACAAAAGGAGAGTGATGTGATTGCAAGCAAAAAGAAAAAGGGCAATGTTGAAGAGGTTGTTGGTTGTCATTTTGAAAATAGCTCTGGTGTCAACTGCTACGCTAATGTAGTGCTTAATGTTGTATTTTATCTTGAAAGTTTCCAAGAGCAGATAATACTAAATCATGAAAAAAGATTTTGTTCTCTGCTGAGTTTCCTTTATGAGAAGTTGAGTAATGATAAAACTAAAATAGAAAGTGCTTCTGATGTTAGAAATCTTTTAGATGTATGTTCTGGATGTACACAGTTTACTGAAAATGTCCAGCAAGATGCACAGGAATTCTTAATGTATATGCTTATGGTACTGGAAGATGAAGGGGTAGAAATAGAAAATATGTTTGGTCTCTCTTATAAATGGGAACATTGTTGTGAAAACTGTATGAACACATGCAGCACTAATGTTGATTCTGAAAGGTTCATACATTTAACATTACCAGAGAGTAAATCAGTGACTTTTAGTAAATTAGTTAAAGATGCAAATCACAACATGGAATGTTCTCAATGTAAATCAGAAATGTTATCAACGTTATTTTTAAAGAAGTATGGACAGTATATAATTTTAATGATGCAACGTTGTAGAGCTGATGGAACAAAATTGGACACTTTTATAAAGAAGTTTGTAGGAAATCAATTATCAATATCAGGAAAGACTTGTTGCAGTTGCAATAATTTTCCATGATGGACCTTCTATAACTTCTGGTCATTAAACAGTTTATCTAAAATGTGAAAAAGGCTGGACACTGGGTAATGATTCTCAATTGATTTTCAAGCAACCTGTGCCTGCAGAATTACCAAATTCCTACTAAATTTTTCTAAAACCAAAATTTTAGATACAAATTGCAGCATCTGAAGATACCATTATTTCAATTTTATAGGATTATCATCGGATATTTCACCAAAAAAGGGTTTAAAAATTACCATTTGGCCTCATGGAAAGGTAAATGTTTCTATTGTGGACTTCTTTGACAGATATTATTTTGGTGTATGTGCTTAAGCAACAAGATTTACAGACATTATTTATTGCAAATAGTTATTGTTCTTAGAAGATATTTTTAATATATATGTTACATTTCTATCAAGGTTTGTTTTACTGAGGATAGATTCAGGGTTTTTTTAAACAATCTTTCAGATTGTTTATTTTTTTGCCCGCTGTTAAGTGATGAATGCAATTGATATCACTATTTTCAGTGAAATTCAATATATTCTGAAAACAGCAAAAAAAGGGCAAAACATTACTTTGTTAAATATGAAAATATGTGTACTGTATTCTAAAATGTATTGTTAAATATTACTACTTTTTTTTCAGATCGAGAAATAAAGTTTAGGAAATTGAATCAATTTTTCTTGTAATTAAGAAAAACCATTTATTTCTAATTAAGTTATTTTGTTGGTCAGGTAAGTTTAAAATATCTGTATTTCTCACCCCTTCACTTTCATGCTCCCTTTTCTTCACTTCTCCTCACTCTGCTTTTCCCATTCCCCTTCCCTCTCTCTTTTTCCTTTACTGCTCTTTCGTAACTCCCTCACTCCTTCTCTACTACTCCCCTAGGTTTACTGCCTCCATCACTATTTTTCAACCATGTTTCTCTCCCTGTCTCCATATGTCTCAGTCATTATAACTGCCTTACTCCTTCTCAGTTCCTTGCTCTCTGTCCCTGTTTCTGTCTCTCTCCCTTTGTCTGTCTTACCCTTAATTTCCTTAACATCTCTGGGGCAGATTTATGTTTCCTGACGCATCCCTGCAAATCAGCAGGGATGCGCCAGGAAAGATGAGTCACGCAAGTTTATCCTTGCGCCACCACAGATGCGCCGCATTTACAATGCAGCGCATCGTGGCGCAAGGATAAACAGATGCGTGACGCATCTGATGGCGTAAGGGCGGCGCATTGCTGGAGTCGTGTCGCAAGCACGACGCAACTCCAGCAATGTTTAGGGGCTGGCCATACCTAACATGCTGCGTCATGCCTTATGCCTGCTTCAAGCAGGCGCAAGGTTTTGACGCAGCAGCGTCAGAAAAGTGACTGAGTGAAATCTTGTAGATTTCACTACGTCACTTTTCTGAGGCTTTTTCCGCTGGAACGCCCACCCTGCATACATTAAACCTGACGCAGGTTTAATGTGGCACAGGGCTTTACACCGTGACGCATCTCCATAGATGCGTCACGATGTAAATAGGGCGCAACGTGGCGCAGGGTTTACGCCGCCGCTGCGTCACAAAAGTGACGGAACGGCGGCGTAAAAGTGGCGCAAGTCTAACATAAATCTGCCCCTTTGTTTCTACAACTCCTCCTCTCTCCATCACTCATTTACTATCTATGTTAATTTTTTAACCTTCTCCGTCATTCTCCTTCCCTCACCTTCCCTAACTGTCACTATCCTTTACTCATAGTCACTCCTATTCTCCTACTTCACTTCCTCCTGTCTGTATCTCACACCCCTTCATCTTTTCGCATTCTTTCCTTCACTCTCCCTCACTCTCCTTTGCTCATTGAAATCCTGACTCCCTTTCTCTCACTGCAGTTTCCTAAATCCCTCCATCCCCTCACTCCCCATCTCTCACTTTCCCTTACCCCCTTTTCTAATCCTCATACCCCTTATCTCACCATCACTCCACTTCTCTTACTTTCAATCCCTTTACCCTGCTGTACTTCATCCTCTTCATCTGTTACTCCCTTTTCCTATCTCCGTCCCTTACTCCCCTTTTCTCCCTCCCCCTCCATCACTCTCCATTACTCACTGCCATTACCTTCCTCATTCATTCTTCTTACCTGTATCCTCTACCCTTAGTCCTTTTGTTGCAGTCAGTCTTTCACTTCCCTTTCATGACTGATCATACTTTCCTTTTCTCACTCATTCTGTCTGTCCTTTCCTCCTCTTCACTCAGTCATTTCAATCATTTCAATCATTCATGTATACACTACACATTCATTCAATAAAATTACAACACAGTATATTAGGAATATAGCTCTTCTTAGAGAAGTGAAGTGAGTTCCTAAAAGAACTGTTTTTTTTGTCTTTTTTGTTTTGTATTTTTTTTTTAGTTTTTTAACAATTTTGTATTTTTTTTTATTTTTTTAGAGCACCAAAACAAAACTGGGAATGAAAAACTGTTCAATGGGAACAAAAACAAAAAATGAAAAAAATTATGGGGTGGAGCATGTGTGCTGCTGGATTTTGTTCTCAATCAAATTAATGCTGCTCTCTCCGTAACAAAGAACAGCATTGCACACATTGCAATGTATGTGCACCTTCTTGAAAAGGGGGCGGATGTCCAGTTGCCTGGTGCACGGTGAATCTGCGGCCGCAGATGATGTGCTCGGCTGAGCAGCTGGAGGGTTGTCCCTTAGGGCTCTAGTTGTTTCTCGAGCATAGCGGATAGGATGCACTGTTCTGAAGTGCCTCAGCATGGAATAAATACTAAAGGAGTATTTTTTGCTCGGATCTCCTCTACACAGGACACTTCCGAAAATAGTGCATGTCACCTTCGGCGCATTCACCTTCTTCTGGCCCTCTGGAAATGTGAAATAATTCCGGATGTAAGAGTGTTGTTGCTTGCTCTTCCTTGGTGGTTCCACAAAGGTCTCCTCCTCACTCCCTGAAGTTGACTGCTGTTCAGCCATTTTCAAGTAAGATTTCACTCGAGTAGCTGTTCAGCAACCTTCTCCCAGGAAATAAGAAGAAATAGTGAGGGGAGTGGGTGTGGTGTTTGAAGATTCTGGAACAGAAACTACTATGAACCAATGAAAAGTGTTGTTTCGTAATCACATGACATGCCGTGCGCGCACCGTGCGTGCACGGAGCACGCACCGTGCGCGCACGGTGCCCGCACGCATGCGCGAACAAAGCATGCATGGAGCACACACGCATGCGCGCACGGAGCACGCACCCCCGCGGCAGAAGATAGCCAAAGAGAAAAGTTAAGAAAGTGAAAACAAGTAACAGAAGACACTTCCTAACGTCCTAGGCCTTTTTATTTTTTGTAAAAAAAATCGCGGGGTGCGCGCACCGTGCGCGCACCGTGCGTGCGCGATGAAAAACACTTTAAAAAAAAAAAAACATTTTAAAATGTTTATAAGTTTATAGAAGATATTAACTATGCTGTTTAACTTTATCCAAATTAAAAAAAAAGAGCTGAGCCATTCCATATTACAGGATACAGTCAATCTATAACGATATACATAGGTAGTTTATTGTAAAATAAATATATAAAAAATATAATAATACATACATAAACTAGCATTTAAAAAACCTTACAAATTCACTAAAAAAAACATAGGTTTCACACACGTTATAGTTAGGAATTAGCATTTAAAAAACCTTGCAAATTCACTTAAAAAAGCATAGGTTTCACACACGTTATAGTTAGGAATTAGCATTTAAAAAACCTTGCAAATTCACTTAAAAAACCATAGGTTTCACACATGTTATAGTTAGCTGGACATTTCACTCATAAAAAACCATTGAAATTCCCCCGTTATAGTTAGTTCAGCTAACTATAACTCGCGCGCCCGCAATCCACTGCTGATGACGTCACATATTACATCACTCATGACATGGTCAGTGACATCACTCATGACATCACTGATGACATCTCAAATGACATCACTGATGACATCACTGATGACATCATCCTTGTGTAAGAGTGGCAGACCTCCTCTTATCCTAATATAAACTTTGATACAAACATTGAAAAATACAAACTAAAGTTTTGAAAACTATAGAGATACCAATACCAGTTAGAACAACCTATTCAGTAATTCCAAAATCTACATACGCATCCACTTATTCATCAACACTTCTATATAGTCACTCATACATGTACTCAGTCATCATATCTACTCATACACCTATACATCCTGTTACACACCTACACTCATACATAGAGTTACTCACACACATGCAAATAAACATCCATTTACTTGCATATACAGCTATACACACACCACTACACTTACTTCTACAGAAACGTACACATACTTACTCTTTTAAACAATCACTTATAGAAACACATACTTATTTATACAGGAACTCTTCTAATCTCTCACTCTCATATATCCTCGCTTATATACATCAATACGCACATATACTACTTGAAAACATATGGACTTACTCATAAAGACACTATTGAGACAGTCATTTACTCTCTTACTCACCCATATACACACTCATCCACCCATACTGTCCTGCTCACATACTGTCTTCAAAACACATACAAACAGTGAGTCACTCATTCATGCATCTATACACTAAGTAAGATCCCCCACTGAACCATACAGACACTCATACGGATACTCTAAAAATGAACTAATAACCCAAATACACACTCATGTAGCTACTCACCAACCCATGCAGCCACTTATACACAAAGTGAGACACTGATACAGATATTTAAATATTTAAACATTACTCACTAATACTTGTATTCACTAAGATACTGTTAATAAGTCAGTTATACAATTAATTTTTCCAAAAAAACCATCCATTTAGACACTTATTTACCAATTTATTCTTCCATTAACCTTTAGATAACATATATAAAAAATAATAATTTTTCCAGAAAGACACATAGTCACTGGATGATGTCATCAGTGATGTCATCAGTGATGTCATTTGAGATGTCATCAGTGATGTCATGAGTGATGTCACTGACCATGTCATGAGTGATGTAATATGTGACGTCATCAGCAGTGGATTGCGGGCGGGCGCGCGAGTTATAGTTAGCTGAACTAACTATAACGGGGGAATTTCAATGGTTTTTTACGAGTGAAATGTCCAGCTAACTATAACATGTGTGAAACCTATGGTTTTTTAAGTGAATTTGCAAGGTTTTTTAAATGCTAATTCCTAACTATAACGTGTGTGAAACCTATGGTTTTTTAAGTGAATATATATATATCTATATAAAACATGTAATATGTGAGGTCATGAAATGTGCATTGCGGGGCGTAAGTTATAGTTAGCTCAGGTAGCTATAACTGCTGAATTTCACTGGTTTTGTACGAGTGAAATCTGAGCCTATTCTATTTTCAATGTTCAATTTCCTAACCTTAATGTCCCTGTAACCTTTGGTTTTTTTCAGTGAAATTCTATTGTTTCTTTAATTCTATTTCTGAACTATAATGTCCCTGTAACCTTTGGTTTTTCCAGTGAATTTCTAAGGTTTTTCAAATTCTATTACCCAGCTATTACGTCCATGTAACCTATGATTCTTTTATTTAAGTTTTAAGTTTTTTTTTAATTGTATTCACTAACTAAAATTGCTCGATAAAGTGTATTTGTATAGCCTTGTATTTTCTTCAGTGGATTAATAAGTGCAGTTTTTTTCTTTACATTTTTTACATTCGCGACGGAGTTGCGATACCCGCGGTGATGTCGCTGTGATCGCGATCGCGTTACGAAATCGCAAAACAAATGCAAACACTCAATGACCACCGTCGCATTTAAAAATTAGAACTTAAAAAATTCATACTAAATGTTCCAATACACACATTACTACCTTAAAGAACATGTTTGTACACATGTATTTGTAGTAACTTTTTAGAAAACTGTGTTTGAACCCTCCTTCCTGTTTTCGCGATGACACCAAGAGTCGCGATGACTTCCGTAACCGCAATGATTGCGCCTTTTTAACAGATGTAAAACACATACATGCACATATTTTACAGTATTTAGACATTAGGGGTTTATTGCTGCACAGTTTACAGTCATATTTTTGGAGAGAGTTTGTATAAACACAGTAATTAAAACAGATTTTCCATTTTCACTGGGCGTTGCAATGATATCAGTAGCTGCGATCGCCACAAATATGTTGCAAAATAAGAAAACAAATGCAAACATTCAATTGCCACATTCAAAACTTACAACTGCAAAATTGATAATAACCAACAGACTAAACACATTACTATCTAAATGACTGCATAATAGCATGTACAACGCCCTTAATATCTCTATAATACATTGCATAACATTTTTGGTGTATTCTATAACTGCATGCATTAATGTATCAGTAAGTCTCTCATTCACTGTATAAGTATTTGAGTGAATCTGTAAGATGGTGCATCAGTCTATCAATGCTTCTGTAACAAACTCAGTGGGTCTATCACTGGCAGTGTGAATGTCTGAGTGGTTCTGTCAGTGGGTGCCTGCATCTCTGAGTGCAACTATGAGTGGGTACATGAGTCTCTGAGTGTAAAACTTACTGGCTGTATAAGTATCTGAGTGGGTCTGTGAGTGTGTGTATGAGGCTCTGAGTGTATAAGTGAGCGACTCAGTCCATAAGTCTCTGAGAGGGTCTGTGACTAAGTGTGGGATGGACTGTATGGGTATGTGAGTGGGGGTATGAGTGTTTCTGAGTGGATCTGTAAGTGGGTCTATGAATGCCTTAGTGGGTCTGTGAGTACATACATGAGTGTGTGAGTGGGTCTGTGAGTGGGTCCATGAGTCTCTGAGTGGGTCTGTACATGAGTGCCCATGTGGGCCTGTGAGTGGGTGTAAAAGTTATTAAGTGGGTATGAGACTGTACATATTAGTCTATAAGTGGGCTCTATGTAGGTGCATGAGTGTCTGAGTGGGTCTGTGCATGGGTGCACCACTCTCCGAGTGAGTCTGTAAGTGGGTACATGAGCACCCGAATTTGTATTTGAGCGGGTGCATGAGTATCTGAGTGGGTATGTTACAAAATGTTTAAGGGTGTGAGTGGGTATGTAAATCGGTGATTAATTGTCTGAGTGTGTTTGTGAGTGCATAAATGAGTGTGTGAGAGTGACCGGCTGGTGTGTACAAATATATATATATATATTCTATTTTATATTTTCCCCAACCTTCGCGATGATGTCGTGATATTCGCGATGTTACCATGAGGGTTCACGGGTGGCCATGCTGGCGATCGCGGTGTCATCGTGAATATCACGATAGATTAATAAAACTGATTTTGGACACATAATTTGTGTCACTAATACTCCCATTTCTCAAACATGGGGTCAGAGTACCTCCACCCTCACTCCTTATGTTAGCATTTATAGAAGCCCCAGGAACTGTCCAGATCAATAAAATGGCATCCGCATTTTTCTGTTCAGGTTGCGTCCAGCCAATTAGAGCATTCCTGTTGGCGCATGCATTCACATTTAATCGCAAAACAGTCGCAAAATATCTGCGGCCAGAGATATCACAATAATTTTGGGCTCAAATTTCACAAAGAGTACTGAACAGATTTGTACCAAATAACAAAAAGCACAATCTGCATAACAATATCTAACTTTCTGCCAAATTTGGTGTCATTCATTTCAGCTGTTTGGGCTGTAGGTTCGAAAGCAAGTTCCTATGGGAATTAACATTACAAAGGCACCCTTATTACGTACCCCTATTTCTTGATCCCCACTGCACGGATAAAACCCAAACTATCCATGACACACAGAACCGACTTTGAAATTTTGGGGGGAAATTCCATGTAGATTGGTCAAACGATGCCAAATTTTTAGGCAAGTCAAAAAATGTTGTTCCTATAGAAACTTCATCCTAACTATAACTACCTAATGGCGAATGCATGTAGGTAATATAGATATATGTATATATCTATATAGCTATATTACCTACTGGCAAGTAGGATGTTATAGTTAGGACTTAGTTTCCATAGGAAAAGTGTTTTTTGACTTGCCTATATCTTTGATGCGTTTGATGAATCTTCACAATATTTTCACAAAAAAGTTCACTGGAGGGTCTTATTGTGCATAGAACATTTCAGGGTGATCCGTCAAGCGGGAGCAGAGAAAAAGGGGGGGGGCAAAAAAATCTACATTTCCCATGTTAATCCTCATAGGGATTTTAGATACAACTACAGCCCAAACTGCTGAACAGAAATACACCAAATTTGGCAGACTGCTAGATCTCTGTCCAGAAAGTGTGTGTTTAGTGATTTGGTATAAATCTGTTCAGTAGTTTGAGATATTAAAGAAAATCCAACTTTGCATATCTAGGGTCGGAAAGCCTTCGCAGACAGCAACAAAGACACTTAGACATTTACTCACACACTCACACATCACTTATGTATCCAGAAATAACAGAGCCACTTGCCCATAAAGTTACAAACCCAACACTCACTAACACAGCCAGTAAGCTATCTGGACAGTCACTTGCATACAGATATAAAGGCCAATAGAGTTACTAAGGGAGCCACTCACATACCAATATAGTTACTTACACATACAGTCACACACCAAAGAGGGACTGATACACTCACTCAGATATGTACTCAAATACTGACACAAACCAGTCTCCCTTCCAGACAAATAAGGCCTTTAAACAGCGTCTGCATGTGCAGTTTTACTGCTAGGCCACTTTGGGATTTAAAACCCCTTTGCAAGCATTTAACTCCTCTTCTACTACATACAAGTCACCTGTAAAGTAGGCTGTAGGTAGGTCATAGGGGAGGGTGGTATGTGCTTAAAAGATATGACATGTACTTTAAAGTTTCAGTGAGTTAGACATACACTTACAAATCCATATGCTCAGTTATATATCCAATTTCCAACCCATACTGCGACTCATATACCTATTTAAAAAAGCACAGAACCACTCACACACCCAGTCAGACAGAGACAGAGGCACTTAGAAATTCACTCAGACACTGACATACCAGTTATGTATCGAGCAGTAACTGAGCCAGTTGCATACATAGTTACATTTTCCAGCACTCAATAAAAAAGCCACTAGGGTGACCATACAGCAAATTGCTCACAGTTTTACAGGCCCATAGAGCTATTAAGATAGCCAGTGAAATAGTGATATAGTTATTTAGACATCCAATCACACACTCACAGACAGACTAACACGCTTGCTCAGATATGACCTCAAGTACTGACGTAACAAAGTCACCCATCCAGACAAGTAGCCCTTTAAACATCCCTCGGCCCTGCTACTGCAGCGACTGCGCATGCAGTTTTACTGCCAGGTTGACTTGGCATGTAAAACTCCTTTGCCAAGCCTCAAACTCCCCTTTTACTACATATAAGTCATCTGTAAAGTAGGCCGTAAGTATGTCATAGGGCAGGGAGTTATGCGGTTAAAAGGTAAAATGTGTTGGAAGCTGGCTCTCTATATAATGTACTAAAAAGAAGTACAATGTGCAGAGAGTCCATTGAATCCCCAAATGGGACTCAGAGGTAAAACAAGATAATTCTAATGCTCTTTTTGTATTAGTGTGGGTGAGCAGTTAGGCGTACCTGAATATTTAGGGACAATCCCTTCAGGGAGTTTAGAGTCATGAAAACCTTCACACTCCCTATTAATTTGTATGCTGCCATCAGAGATCATATGCAAATCTCTTTCCTTTGTCTTTCCATTTCCAGCAGCTGAGCTTCTAAGTTTAGTCTCCAGGTCAATCTTTCTAGCCTCAGCTGTATTTGAGGGGACTAATTTAAGTACTTTCTCAACACCATCTTCATTGGTATTATCTTTCTCGGACTGGGCTACCAGTTCTGGGTGATCTCTCTCAAACTGAGCTATCAGTTCTCTGAGATATTCCTTCTTAGGACTTTTGCCTGGTTTGATTCCATAGCTCTTACAAAGGCCTCTCAGATGAACAAGCCTCAGGTCCATGTAAGGGGTCAGCTTGAGCTCCTGAACCTGGCTATTGTAACCAGGCAATACTTTACTAAAGTTGGGATCTTTATATAAAGTTTAAAAAAATAACTACATACTAAATACTTTGTCCAAACTAAAGTACAGATCTTTTAATTTTTAAATAGTTTTTTTCCAGGGACATAATCAAAGCCCTAGCAGTTAATTTTAGAAATTTGGAAAGAAATAGACCAATCAAAAATGTGACTAGCTAAGAATTTACTCATGTGGTCACATTTACAGAGTGGTTCCAGTAAATGCAAAGTCTTCTATCCCACCACTGAACCACCAAATGTAGGAAGTTGGCTCTCTATATAGTGTACTAAAAAGAAGTACACTGTACAAAGAGTCCGGAGAATCCCCAAATGGTACACAGAGGTAAAAGCATATAATTCTACGGCTCTTTTTGTGGAAGTGGGGGGGGAGCAGTTAGGCATATCAGAGGGTAGTGCTAAGCATTTTGTAATCACAAAGGCAGTAAATAAGACACACAATCAAAAATAAATCTGAGACCAATTTGTAAAAATAAAGTCGATTTTTACGTATTTTATTAAAACAAAGAATTCAGTTCAAAGGTAAGTACTTTTGGCGTTATGATTTTCCAAAGTTCTGAAAATATATCACTTTGGTGAGCAATTACACACCATAGGAATCAATGGGGAAAAAGAGGAAACATGCATAAAACATAGGTAAATGTCGGGACCAAGTCCAAAGTTTCAGCAGGAGAAGTTCAGGAGGAGAGTGCTGAGGGTCTTGCAAACTGGTGCGCAAAGATGGAGGAGACGACTTGAAAATGCACTGCACAGGCAGACTTACAGGTAAGTCCGGATGGTCCCCTTAAAGGAAGGAGGTTGCAAGGGCCTGGGGACCACGGAAAATAGAACTGGTTGCTTAAATCCGCGCCCGGTGGGGCCAGGTCCAGAGCAAACAGGTCAGCTGGGCATCTTTAGGGTCCTAGCTGTCCAGAGCAAGCAATCCAGGGACTGCTGGGCTACTCAGTTAGTGGGTTTTGGGTGTCTCAACATCCCTCAAAGGGTGCTTGCATCTGGTGATTCGGGAGTCCGGCGTGAACTTTTCTTCTTGGTTTTCACTATTGGGGGTCCGGTACCCTGGGTATTAGTAAGCCTTAACTCCGGTAGGTCCTCTAACCTTGGTGGAGAGGCAGATCTAACCCTCTAGAGCTCTTGTACATCTTCTTGCTTTGGTGTTGCATAAAGATCGTTGAGGAAGAACCAGTCGACAAACCAAACTTCAAGGGATTGTGCAGGGTAGTGATATCTTCGCTAAAAGGTGGCTTCTCAGCAATTACTTAAAGGCTGGAGGTGCCTGAGGGTTCTTGGAGTCCTTTCAGGTTTCAGGACGACACAGCAGCAGCGATTGTCGAGTCCTTCTTGCAGCTGGCAGGGTTTAGTGCCGTTTGTTCCTGCAGTAGGGCTTCTTTTCTCACAGAAGGTCTTATTTTGTCCTGTTCTTCTTTGGTCTGATGATTTTGATGTTTAGGTCTTGAGGAGATACCTAAATACTGAATGTAGTGGTATTACAAAGGGAAGACAGGTAATTGCCAATGGTCTATCTACCTTTAGGGTACATACACCCTTTAGTGACCACTTCCTGTGGGAAAAGCACTACCCTAGCTCTGATTGGAGGTTTTCTCACCATCTCAATTTGGTGGAATTCAGGAGAGGAATTCACCTCAGCTGCCCACCATTTTTTTTAACATAGTATATTGAGTTTACGAAGTGCCTAGTCAAGCGTGGGCGTGGATTTATACAGTACATAGACAGTTCAGCAGAGAATAGGTTAGGGACAAAATATCTATTCATACAGGAAACATTCAGAATCCAGGCTACTGCCTGTGAAAGACATTAGTACTTTGCATCCTCAAGCCGTTATGATTTTACAGCAGTAGACTGTCGGTTAATGTATAACTACTACATTAAAGTCATATAACCACCCATAACAACCCTCCTCCTCCCTTTTTTCTGGCTCACACTAATAAAATTATTGCAGGTCAGAGGCATGACTCATCCTCGATCTGTCCCTTGCTAGGGGTCTCGTTCAGTAGGGCACATTCTCAATGTCCAGGCCTTGTGACTAGTGGGGGGGTGACTATAGCTGCTCTCTAGTGTGAGGTGACGTAAGTACTATATGCGTTGTGGGATAGAGGGTTCGATTGCTTTAAGTGCCTCCAGCATCAGATCCCATTCCATGGAGAAGGGTATTTTTCATAGACCTCTATATTCTTCCCTCCTGATGGCTGCGCTTGCTGCATTACCCCATCAGACCGCCTTACTGTGTCACAAATGTACTGTTGGGGAGAGGGCCGAGGGCCACCACTCAGCCTGCACCACCATAGGGGTGGTGCAGGCTGAGGCGTGACCCTCCTCCTCATCTAACAAATTTTCTTGCCTTTCCTCCTGTCAAAAATCACCTCCCCACGATCTGGGGGTCACTGAGTTGGATTTCAAAGGCGGCATTGCCTTTGAAGGTTCCCGCCTGAGAAGGCCATTCTGTCCTGGAGGGGGTGAGAAACACCCCCGCCCAGAGCATATATTGTTTCTGTCCTTCAAGAGTTCACCCCATGAAGTCAGAAAAGTGACTGGGGGTGGCAGGGTGGTGAAACCCGTTCAGAGACCACACTTGTGTTTGATTAGGGTTCAGGGATCCTCTAAAAGGGTCTGCTATGTGAATTTATTAACAAATCCAACACTGGCATTAGTGAGGATTTATTAAGGCATGATGTTTGGTACCAAACATCTTAGAAATCAGTGAAGTCATCATGGAGCTAGGAAACTTGTGTTGACAAGTATCCAGCCTAAGTACTCTTTATGACCTCTCTGTTCACTTACAACATCACAGAACAAACTGGGCATTGTAGGGGAATATCTGCTCATGCTGATATGCCCACACATAGGATATAGTGCTCCCTGCCTTAGGGCTAAAGGCCTGCAGTGGGGGTGACTTACCTATTTGTTATACAGTGTAGGGTTGCCATGGCACACAGAGCTATGTGCCATGTTTTTAAGGATTTTCCTGCACCAAGACATGCAGCCTGCAATGGCAGAGTGCATAGCCTTTCTGAGGGGGCTCTGGGGTGACCCAAATAGTCCTGCAGCCCCAGAGACCCCTCTTCCGTACCTATGCCCTATGTATCAGGGGTAGCACTTACAAGGGACTTATCGGAGGCCAGTCTGAAGTACCGACGGAGAGAGCAGTGCCTCCATCTCCGAGCAGTCAGCCGGGTGAGGTGAGGCAGTTCTCCCACAAAAAGCTGGGAAAGAAGACATAACTCTTGCGTCAAAGTACGAGCTTGCTTGTATGGTAGGGTGGCTATTGCCACTGTCTTATCTGACGTCCATACGTTCATATTTTGATTGCATTTTCTTTGTGTTACACATTGCACCAATATATATATTTTTTCCTGCAGTAGCATCTTTTCTATATCCATCATGTTACTGGTCCTGAAGAAAGCCGGGTCAAGTGACCATCTCGGCTGAAACATGTCGACCATTTTATAATTGAGCCAGGAAATAGTCTATCTTTGTTTAAGACTATGGTTTTTTTAGATATGAAACTACGGTAATCCCTAATAAACATATTTTTTGCCTGAGTATTCATTTTTAAACTCACATTCACACTAGAGCACTGCACTACAGTCTTCAGGTTTTGAGTATAACCCCTGGCAGGAGTATTTTTCTTCTGGGAATAATCAGGCTTAGCACTTAGCAGAGCCTTTTTGCCTGCGATTGTGAACTCAGACCTCTATTCCCTAGAGTTTCAGATGACGATGCTCCGCCAGTAAGGGTGGGCTGATGAACTCTTAACTCCTGCCCGGCGTTATCCTGACTTCTTAAGGGATTTCTCTGTACTTTTTTGTACTCTTTTACACAGCAGTCAGTAGCTTGCTATTCCCCTCCTAATAGACTTTGCACCTTCTGTTAGTTTTTGCGTATCTGAAGTTGTGCCAATTATGGTGCAGTGTTTTGGGGAAAGAGATCTGGCACTAGGGGTCTGGTTAGCAGGGACCCAGTGCACATATAGTTCGAAATCACATCAGGCAAAAAAAGTGGGGGCTAACCATGCAAAATGTAGAACTTTCATAGAAAACATACTTTGAAGTTTGTTAGTTACATGCAAACTTACAGACCCATGCATCCAGTCTCCAACACACACTGCAACTCACTTACCTATTTAGAAAAGCATAGAGACGCTCACACACCCAATCAGACAGAGGCACTTACACATTTACTTACACACTCACACAGCACTTATGTATCAAGAAGTAACAAAGACAGTTGAACACACAGTTACAAACCCCGACACTCACCAACACAGCAAGTAAGCTATCCATACATGCACTTGCATACGGTTTACAGACCCATAGAGCTGCTAAGAGAGCCAGTGAAATAGTAATATAGTTACTTAGCCATCCAGGCACAAACCCACAGACACTCATTCAGATATCTACTCAAGTACTGACACAATTAAGTCACCCATCCAGACACTTTTAGGCACAGTAGAGAGGCAACTTCAAAAGAAGAAATAGGTAAAGCAATGTGCAAAATTATTGACAAAAATAAATGAATTGAGTGGTCTTTTCCTTGATTTTTGTGATTCTTTATTCAAAGTCCTCTGACTGAAAAGAACAGGTCCACGCAGCCAACTCGCTTTACCCAGTTATTGGCGTCTTCAAGGCTGCAAACATATTCAAACATGACTTACATTGGGGGGAACATGGCGGCTAGCTAACGTACCGGCCTCGAGCTCTCACATCTCCGCCTCTACGCTCGTACTCACCGTGTCCGCGCAGACCTCCTGGTTCACCCACTTGCTTAGATTCCCGGTCTGCTTTTCGCCCAATCGTCCACAAACCGGTGTCTCTTCCGGCTATTAGCTGGAGGGGGAACAAATAACAGGGGCTGACATGGGTTTCCAGTAATCCTCACCACCTCGGAGCTCCGACGCAACCATCGAGCAGCAGCCCGTATTCACTTCCTGGTCTCTGGGGGCAGAGTCAGCACTTTCCCCGTAACGTTCCCTGCAATTTCGAACAGCCCAGGGTTAGAAGTGGAGAGTGGAAAACTCCTCCTATCATCTGTGACCCCCAAAAAAGGAGCTGAAGCCCGCACCTGCAGAAAGCTAAAGCCCCCTTTATCCAACAAGACAGCTAGCGGATTGCTCCTCCATTCCCACTAAAACAGGTAAAACTAGATACACTTCAAGGAATGCAAATTTTGAGGCGGGGCAAAGTACTTTTTATAAAGGGTACGTCACTCCTGCAACCCCGCTACTGTTTTGGGAAGAGTTATAATAACTCCCTCATTGAGGTCCTACTTTAAAATTAAGGGCACAGAGGGTCAGGGTAGTAAACTTGGTAGCGCTCAGTTAACTGATACCCCCCACTTTCCTCAAGGGACAGAGTCAGAAACACCTACGCAGCATATATCTCACTACCTCCACACCTCCAATCGCTATTCCACTCTTGCGAATGATGAGTACGCTAATAACTCCCCCGAGGACAGTCTAACAATAACCCCCGAGATAGTAGTGGGAGCCTGCTCCAATAACACTGAAAGTTCAGGTATAGTATAGGGGAAGCCCAGGGCTTAGAGATAGCAAGTACCCCAGTAATAAACAAAATTCTGAATGAGGATATCAGTCAGATTTTGCTCTCCCTATCCAAAGACATCAAGGTGAAATTTGCAGTATCAGTCTGTAATCAAGCTAAAATCCAAGTGGCTTGTGAGGGTTTCGAGGAAAAGTTGGCTGATATCACGGAAAGGCTTCTCATCATGGAGGGCTCCCTAGGGGCCTTACAAGAGGAAGTAAAGATCAACGAAAAAGAGATTCTAGCACTAAAAGCAGGAGAAAAGGAACTCAGAGACAAACTGGAAGTCTTGGAAAACAATTCAAGAAGGAACAATTTAAGGATCCTGAAGGTTCCAGAGGGCACAAGGGGTGGAAGTATAAAGAGTTTTGTAGTCAACTTACTGCAGGAACACATTCTGCAAGTAGCAGAACTAGACATAGAAACAGACATACAGAGGGTTCATCGCGATCCCTTTAGCAGAGTTCCGAATAAAGGAAAACCAAGGAAGATTCAGATAAACTTCTGCACATATTCAAACACAGATCTGATCCTTACAGCTGCCCTCAGGGCTAAGCAGTTTTTAAAACATGACTGGTTCTTTACTATAAGATCAGATATCTCCAAACCATCTTAAACCCGCCAGTGGGAGCTAGGACAACATATCCAGGATTTGAAGGCTCTAGGTGCTACAGCACAGTTGAAATTTTCAGCACTGCTGAGAGTAATGTGGAACAACAATATGTACAATTTAAGAGAGGTACCCGAGGTCGAAAATCCCAGCTTGGAGAAAGGGAGGGTCTGTAAAGTCCCAAGCAGAATGAGCAACGTAAGCTGGATTTTAATTCTAAAAGGAACAGACACAGAAAGAATGGCAGGAGCCATAATCAAAAGTATACAAAGCTTTAAAGGAAAAGGAAAGGGGAATTAGAAAATAATATGTACAATAAAATGTAACACATTTCCCCCTAAGGAAAAATTCAAGGATTGTAATGAACACATTTGCTAACACGTCTAATGTTCCATACTTTTCCGTCTTGTGTAACAACACTGTTGCGATTAACTTTAACAATTTTAATAGGTTTACCAGATTTCATTTCACCTTTAAGTGCAATACCAGGTTTACGTATTCTGACCCATTCTCCAACAGAAAATGATGGATCTTTGACTTCCATGCTGACATCATAATGGCATTTGCTTTTGTATTGTTTAACCTCAATTCTTTTGGCAACATTATCAATCTCAACTTCAGAAATACCATTCTTTGTTGCTTTTTTGAACCACCAGGGACATAATTTGGAAATGGGATCCCTACCCCTTAATAAACGAAATGGTGAAACTTCAGTGGTTGTGTGAGGAGTTATACGATACAGCCATAGTTTTTCCCTCAATTTATCTTTCCACTGAATTCCAAAATTACGTGCCCACAATATGTCTTGTTTGAGAACCCTGTTATACCTCTCTACCTGTCCATTTCCTCGAGGTTCATATAAAGCTGTAGTCATATGTTTAACATTTGAAAACTTAAGAATTTCAAGCATCTTGTGAGATTTGAATTGTGCCCCATTGTCAGAAATCAAAACTTCAGGATAACCTTCACGTGAGAAAACCTCTTTTAGAAACAGTATGACACTTTCAGTAGTGGGACGTGGTACAACCACTTCAACATCATCACCTTTGTCATCAGTACTGCATGGAAGTCCTGATAAACAATCTGCAGTCACATTAATTTTCCCTGGAACGTATTCAACTGTAAAAGTATACTCTTGTAAGCAAGACATAAGTCTTGCTATGCGGGCAGTAGCATTAAGACCACCTCCAGGCGATAAAATGGAAACCAAGGGTTTTTGATCTGCCCTTAAAACAAAACGTGCTCCCCAAATATAATTACGAAAGTGCTCCACTCCCCAGACGCACGCTAATAATTCTCTTTCAATGACAGCATAACGTCTTTCAGTGACATTAAGGGTGCGTGAAGCAAACGCCACGTTCCACTCTTCTTTCCCTGCTCGTTGAGATAGAACACAACCCAGACCATACAAGCTGGCATCAACTGTAAGAACACATAACTTATTCATACAAAATGGTTTAAGTGTGGGAACAGCTACCATTTCAGCGTTTATACTGTTGAAAGCTTCTTGTTGTCTTACTCCCCAAGTAAATTCAACATTCTTCCTCAAAAGTTCCCTCAAAGGTTCCATTTTTGTGGCAAAATTTACAATAAATGTACTGTAGTACTCACATAACCCAGAAAAGGAAAGCAATTTATCTTTACAATCTGGAGAAGGCGCTTTCAAAATGGCATCAATTAGAGACTTCTTGGGAACCACACCTTCTCCGGACACAGTATGCCCAAGATACTCAACAGAGTCTTGGTACAATTTACACTTCTTACCTTTAAGTGTAAGACCATATTCCTCCAGGCTTTTACAAACATTCCTGAGATGTTCCGTGTGAGACATTTTATCTGGAGAAAAAATTAAAATATAATCTTGGAAACATTTCACATAACTTTGCATGTTTTTAAATAAATGACACATGGAACTCTGAAAAACGGACGCCGACGATGCCAGTCCAAATTGCATATTTTTAAATTGGAAAAGACTTTGAGGTGTGATGAAAGCTGTCATATTTCAGGATTCTTCTGCCAGTTCTATTTGATGGTATGCCGATCTAAGATTGAGTATTAAAAAAACAGTAGCACCTCCAAGCATACTCACTACCTCATTAATATTGGGCAAGAGATGACAATCAATGAGTATATTTACGTTAAGGGCCCTCAAGTCAATACATAGCCTCAAAGACTTATCTGATTTTCGTGCTAAAACAATTGGTCAAACGTATTCTGAAGATTCAATTTCTTCAATCACTCCTTCAACCAACATTTCTTTCAAAACATTCCCTAATTCTTCCCTAACATTGATGGGAACATTTCTCAGCTTTTGTTTAATAGGTGATGCACCTTGTTTAAGTTTGATAACATGCATGAAACCTTTAAATTTACCTAATTTCTCAGTAAAAACTTTTGGAAATTCTTTTTGGAAGTCATCAGTTCCTAAATGTTCATGCTCCCTTTTTTTAATCTCGTTACTTTCTACATACTCCTCTACAACCATAAGAGGTTCTTTGTTTCGTGGATTGAGGATTATGCCTAATTTCCATTGGTCCCTCCAACCCAATACATTGACACCTTTTTTAGCAACACACAACTTGATGAAAGCTGTTCTATCTTTAAACTCAATTTGAGAACTCACATATCCTATAAAATCTATAGTGGAACAATCAAAACCTTGAGCAACTATATCAGGAGGATATAAATATCTAACCGATTTCTTATTTCTATATTTTTCATTGAAATAATGTTCTGTCACAATAGACCAAGTTGAACCCGAGTCTGCCATGAGTTCAAGTTCCTCATTTAAAAATTTAACAATACACTTTGGAGAATTTAAAGTTTCTCCACCAAGGGTGCATGCATTCTCTAAGGACACTACAATTCCTTTCTCCATTTGGGAATCATTCTTAGACAAATGATCACATCTAAGACACGTAACCTGGGAAGATTGATCACCACTCACAGAAGAAACTTCACTGTTTTTGTTGTTAAAATTCCTACTCTTATCAAAGGTTTTCTTCCTATCATCTTTACATGCTTTTCCAAAATGTCCAATCCTACCGAACTTGTTACATTATTTTCCAATAGCTGGACAAAATTTAAAGGAAGCAACGTGGCTGTTACTACCGCACCTATAACAAATCACATTTTTAGTAATAAACTTTTATTTTTGAGAATGTTTGCTAAAATTATTCATGGCACAAACTTCATCACAAATTTTGTTGGACTTTTCACCCTTCGCACTAACATCCTCAATAGTCTTCATCCAAACATCTGATTATTCAAATGCTTTTGCTGTAGCAATGGTATCATGCAAATTGGGGTTTCCTAATATCCACAATTGCTCTTGTGTTTTTTTACTTCTAACATTTACAATAATTTGATCCCTAATCATCTCATCTGACATGGCACCAAAATTACAGGAAATGACAAGCGTTCTAAGAACAGTTATGAAGTCATCAAAGGACTCTGAATCTCTTTGAGCTCTTGTATAAAAATTGTATCTATTAAGTGCTATACTATTTGTTGGTTTAAACCTGGTTTCCATATGTAAAAGCGCTTCATCAAAACTCCCAAGGTCACTTTGAACAGTAGGTAAAGTTCTAAACACAGCTTGCCTCTCTGACCCAAGACAATGAAGAAAGATATTCTTTTTCCTTACATTTCCCATCCTTTCTCCATCAATAGCTTTTAAGTACGTTTAAAATTCCTCCTTCCATCTGCTCCAAGGGATTGGGGGATCACCTTTAGATTGAAGAAATTTTGATGGAGGTTCAAACTGCATAGTGATGATTCAGTAGTATTACTATGTAGATAAACTGTGAAACGAGTGTAGTAAAGTATACAAATAGGTAATAGGTAAAGTAAAATGACTTAGTAAAAGAAGTAACTATGTGACAGTCAATGAGGTTTAAAATTATGCTGTGCACATCAGCGTGATGTGCAAACACAAATAATAAATAAAAGATCAAAGTACCTTTAGTGGAAGTCCAGTACCAACTTGTTGTTTAGCACCTAAGAACCATGCGCAGTTGAGCGCATCGATTAATAAAATGATGAGCTTAACAGTGTGCTGTGAAGCGCATTCACAAAGAAATGAAGGGTTGAACAATGCGCTGTTGAGCATCAACAAAGGAAACGCCGTAAAATTAACGTTGTGTGTAAACAAACTTCTTTTCTTGAGGAAGAAAATTGTGGAAAGGGGAATTACAATAAAATGTAACAGTTTCCCCACGGTGGGAGGGAGGGATGGGACACAGAAGGACACACTTTCTTTTGGTTTGTTTGAACACTGGGTGTGGAGCATTGGGGAAAAAAAGAAATATGGTCCTCATTCAAATTAACTTGCGTGAGCTGCAACACATTTGGCGATGCAGCGCACCAATTTAATTCATTTTATTTATTTATTTCTTTACCTTACTCCGAACGGCCGTATGCCCGAGTTTACTACCCCTATCCTGCCCCTCCCTCACCCCGCCCCACCGCCCCGCAGCACTTCCTCCAGGAGCCGCTACTGTAAGCTATGCATTTCTGGGTTACTACGGCCCAAATGTCGATGACCCGTCCCCACTTAGAGAATTATATCAACAGCTTCTCGACTCAAAATACCACATTATAATAGGTGGAGAATTTAGCACACTGCTAGATCCGGTGTTGGATAAATCTACAATCAGACCAGCAGTGAACTCACCTAAAAGGAGGGATTATGCACACCAGATGAAAAAGAACCTAGCCTTGGTAGACATTTGGGGATTTAAAGCAGGACAGGATAGAGGGTATACCTTTCAGAACAAAAATCTGTCTCACTCCTCAAGAATTGATTTCTATCTTACAGACCGGAAACTTAATAAGAGCATCAGCAGTGTTGCACACCAACTGTCATACTTATCAGACCATGCCCCGGGGAAACTAGAGATGTCTTTAGAGGTCCCCTCATTACAGAACAGATGGGCTCTAAACAGAACTCTTTTAGGAGATCCAGAAATAATAAAGATTCTAAAAGCCGTCACAATCTTTTTTTTAAAATGAAAACGAATATTCAACTCCGCCACATATTGTTTGGGATGCTTACAAAGCCTATATTTGCGAGAGATTAATCAGTGCCACAGCGTAAAAAAGGAAGGTAGAGAAGAACAAATTAAGGGAATATGAAATGTCCATTAAAGAAATACAGGAAAAGATAGAAAATAGTTTGCATACGCAGGTTTCTAGAAAAGCGGGGGAGAGTTTATCAGACTATCTGGAAGGGACTGTGAAAAAGAGATGGGAGGCACATAAGTTGGCAAATGATGAATATTGGGAAGGATGCAGAAAGATGCTAGCTTGAAAGGTGAGGCAAGACCATGTCAGAAATCAGATTAAGAAAGTGGTGAGCAATACAACAAAAGGCCGATGTACGGATGATCGGACAATTGGAGAGGCATTTCTGGATTTTTTTCAAGATTTATATATTGATGACACAGCAGTCACAAATTTAGAAATAAGAGAATGGCTACAACAGTATAAACTCCCCTGCCTGTATGCAAATCAGCAGGCATGCCTTAATCAGACGATCACCATTTTGGAAATAGATAGCATTATTAAAAGTTTAAAAAACGGGAAAGCTTCAGGTCCTGATAGCCTACCCAATAAAGTGTACAAAGCTCTGAAGAAGAAACGTACCCCCTTCCTTGGAAACTTATTGAATAATATATATAAATATCATGCACCCAGCCTACTTGGAAGGAGGCAGTGATAACCCTGATACTCAAACCTGAGACAGACCCTAAAAAATGTGAATCCTACAGACCAATTTCCTTGCTCAACGCAGATTATAAAACTTATACAAAGATTCTGTCTAAAAGGTTGGGCAAGGTATTGGGAGATATTATAGATGTAAACCAGAAGGGTTTTATGAAGGGAAGGCAGCTCTCAGCCCAATAGATGTGGCTACTGTTATGGGTGTTCCTTTATCTGTGATAATGGTAGACGCTGTCAAAGCCTTTGGCAGAGTCAGTTGGCCTTCATTTTATGAATTATTAGAACAGAATTGTTTGGGTGGCAGTTTTCTCTTAGCAATCCAAAGTATATACTCTGCCCCCACAGCGAGGATACTGGTCAATGGCTCATTAACTTCAAGCTTTCTGATTAACAGGGGAACTCATCAGGGTTGTCATATTTCCCCTCTATTGATGAATCTGTATATAGAGCCTCTAGTGAGGAAAATTAGAGCAGACCAAAGAATCCCTCCATTTAGGTATGGAGATTGGTATAAAAAAGAGGCTCGATATGCAGATGATTTATTAGTTTACACAAGTAATCTTGAGGATTCACTGGCGGTAATCATGGAAATAGTAGAAAGTTTAGGGAAAATCCCATGTTACCTGTAAATTAAGATAAAACAGAGACTATGACGTGGTACAGACCTACCCTTAATCGCCTCAAGCATCTGGAAAAAACAGAAATTAGATACCTAGGAATCCAAGTTAAAAAGAACTGGAAAAAATGGCATTCATTAACTTTAATAGACTCATGCAGGAGTCTAAAAAACTCTTGCAAATCTAGGCTTCCTTCCTGATTTCTATCTTAAGTATTGCCAATTTAGTCAAAATGACAATTCTTCCAAAATTCACCCTTGTTTTCAATGCTCTCGCCATACATTTTAAACAAGCTTGGTTTCAAAAACTACATGGTCAACTTAGCAGTTTTATTTGGAGGAGCAAGAGTGTGAGAATCTCATGGAAAAAACTCCGAAAGAAAAAGATGGAGGGTGGAATAGCACTTCCTGATTTCCAGCTTTATTATTGGGTTTTCTTCTTGAAAAATGCTAGAGTTTTGATGGACGTCCACAACATGCCATTGGCACACAGAGCCTTAACAAGAGACTTAGCAGGAGAAGGAAAGTATTCTTATTTAAATTTGGTCACCCGAAATTAAAAAAATAAATCTAATTTAAGGCACTAATTTCAGCATGTAAAGTTTGGTCACAAACTTGGAGAATACTAGTGATCTCATATTATAGCAGTATGGCACCAATTTGGAGATCCCCAGGAACCCTACTCTGCTTGAAGGATAGTTTGGAGACTCCATTGCTAAATGCCGGACTTTTAAGGTGGGGCCAGCTCACCGAACAAGGTGTCTTGGAACCGTGGCTTTCTCTATCCCAAACCACAAACTATATTTCATCCAGATTCAAGTATTATCAATTGGCTAGCTGGTCACAAACTCAGTCGAACCTGGGGATGGAATTTGAAATCGAAAAGAAACTACAAAATACTCAGTATTATAGAAAGGAAGTTTTGAAGTGGTATTTGGCCCTGGTACAAGGGGACATGGGACACTCGTCTCTACCGGAAGAGATTTGGAAGACGGACATGCCAGACTGCAATGCTCTCCACTTACGGCAAGTATCTGTTACTACACTATGGCCGTTAGTAAAATCTTCACCACTCAGGAGGAACCATTTATTCACACTATACAGGGCTTACTGGACCCCTAAGAAACTTGCAAAGATGGGAGGAAGCAAAAAGAGATGCTGCCCGAAGTGTGATCTGGAGAACGTGGACGATATACATCTTTTTTGGCCATCTCAAGCTATCCAGGCCTTCTGGCAAAATGTGGGTGAAGTATTGAATAGAATTTTGGAGGCCAATATTGAGGTAAGCTTATCCTTAATTATCTTTGGGGTGCTGAAGGAAGACAAACTTTTTGGGGAAAAATCAGATCCTTTTTACTTTTCGTATTAATAGCTGTTGCACGTAGAGAAATCTATATAAAATGGGTCTCCGAACTACTGTCTACCTGTGCGGGTTGGCTAAGTTTCTCTAGACATGTTGCTAGATTAGATTGTCAATCAGGCTCGCACAAGAAAGAAAAAATGTGGGCTGCTTTTTTTACGGTGTTTCCCATGATTTGATCACTTATACTACCATAAGAGGGTTGGGACAATAGAACATCTTGTTCTCTCTACAACTAAGTCCAAGGATTAAGACAAAGCTCAACAGTTTGAGGTGGTTAGTGGTGGCTACTACTATAATATTCCTTGACCTTCAGTTAAAGAGGCCTACTCAATGGATGTCAGGATTATGGAGGTTATGCGGCAACCAGACACTAGACCTCCTCTTAGATCTTGGTCCAAGTTTTTGTCACATATGAGGATTAAGAAAAAAAGAAAAAAAACATGACATACATTACTCTCTAGTAAACCATTATGATTTACATTTGAACAATACATACATAAATGCAATTCAAGACAAACTGTTAAAATACACTAATCGTTGCAGAACAGCACTTGCTGAATACATAGGTGCCGATCACGATCCTGTAAAAACCGGGTACGAACCGTCGGACGGAGCAAATTCTCTGTCCGACGCGTACCCGGTCGTCAAAATGTACAAACATGGAATTACGATTCGCACGGAAACAGCATTTCCGTACGAATCGTACAAAACCCCGACCGACGAAAATGAACATACAAATGCGATCCGGGAAAGAGCCGACGTGACGTCGGGACGCACGCAGCCTGCCATTCACGAAAAAGGAATTACGATTCGCACCGACATCATCCCGCACTGTGAATATTTTCCGGCAGCCAAAAACTGCCGGGAAATCAGGACGATGCTAACAAGGAGTACCTGTACGCGACGGACAGACATGGACCCGAACCTACGTGTCATCCCGGCCCTCATAGCAGTCGACCTCCTCTACAGGTTCCGACGCAGACGCCGCAGAAGGTCAGAACAACTAAGGGAGGGGGGGAAAGGGGGGGAAAGGGGGGGGGCAGGACCAGGGGCAGGCCACAAAACCACCACCAATGTCACACAGCACACATGCCCTGGACATACCTGACCCCCGTGCCCTGGTCACCACGAGGGGGTGGGGGCGTGTCCAGCAAAGCCAGCGTCCGTCACAAAGGAAGTGCCTGACGACGCGAACCGGCAACACAACTATACAGGTACGTCCCGTACCCACGCCTTAAGAGCGTGGGTACGAGTCGTACCACGCCCACACCTACGTCATCCCAACAATGGCGGGACGGCTGTACCCACGTGGCAAAGGCCTGGGTACGGGTCGCACAAGCATCACATAGCGTGGGTACGGATATGTACGGACCGTACCCCCACCACCGTATGCATGGAGCGTACCCCCAACCCCAACAGTGTAAGTACGATCCGTACCCTCACCCGCGGACGTATACGTCCCACCCCAACAGTGTAAGTACGACCCGTACCCTCACCCGCGTACGTATGGAGCATACCCGCCACCCCAACAGTGTTAGTACGGCCTGTACCCCCACCCGCGTACGTATGGAGCGTACCTCCACCCCAACAGTGTAAGTACGACCCGTACCCTCACCCGCGTATGTATGGAGCGTACCCCCCACCCCAACAGTGTAAGTACGACCCGTACCCTCACCCGCGGACGTATACGTCCCACCCCAACAGTGTAAGTACGACCCGTACCCTCACCCACGTACGTATGGAGCGTACCCCCCACCCCAACAGTGTAAGTACGACCCGTACCCCCACCCGCATACGTATGGAGTGTACCCCCCACCCCAACAGTGTAAGTACGACCCGTACCCTCACCCGCATACGTATGGAGCGTACCCCCACCCCAACAGTGTAAGTACGACCCGTACCCTCACCCGTGTACGTATGGAGCGTACCCCCACCCCAACAGTGTAAGTACGACCCGTACCCTCACCCGTGTACGTATGGAGCGTACCTCCCACCCCAACAGTGTAAGTACGACCCGTACCCCCATGGAGCGAACCCACACACGTGTATGGACTAAGCGTACATATTGTTAAATAGGAGGGGTGTGTGCCCATCACTCCCAGCAGTGCCCAGAGACAGGAGGGGTGTGTGCAGAGTCCTCCCAGCAGTGCCCAGAGACAGGAGGGGTGGGTGCAGAGTCCTCCGAGCAGTGCCCAGAGACAGGAGGGGTGGGTGCAGAGTCCTCCCAGCAGTGCCCAGAGTCAGGAGGGGTGGGTGCCTATCACTCCCAGCAGTGCCCAGAGTCAGGAGGGGTGTGTGCAGAGTCCTCCCAGCAGTGCCCAGAGTCAGGAGGGGTGTGTGCAGAGCCCTCCCAGCAGTGCCCAGACACAGGAGGGGTGGGTGCCTATCACTCCCAGCAGTGCCCAGAGACAGGAGGGGTGTGTGCAGAGTCCTCCCAGCAGTGCCCAGAGTCAGGAGGGGTGTGTGCCTAACGCTCACAGCAGTGCCCAGAGTCAGGAGGGGTGTGTGCCTAACACTCACAGCAGTGCCCAGAGACAGGAGGGGTGGGTGCCTATCACTCCCAGCAGTGCCCAGAGTCAGGAGGGGTGTGTGCAGAGTCCTCCCAGCAGTGCCCAGACGCAGGAGGGGTGTGTGCAGAGCCCTCCCAGCAGTGCCCAGAGACAGGAGGGGTGGGTGCAGAGTCCTCCCAGCAGTGCCCAGAGACATGAGGGGTATGTGCAGAGTCCTCCCAGCAGTGCCCAGAGTCAGGAGGGGTGTGTGCAGAGCCCTCCCAGCAGTGCCCAGAGACAGGAGGGGTGTGTGCAGAGTCCTCCCAGCAGTGCCCAGAGTCAGGAGGGGTGTGTGCAGAGCCCTCCCAGCAGTGCCCAGACACAGGAGGGGTGGGTGCCTATCACTCCCAGCAGTGCCCAGAGTCAGGAGGGGGTGTGAAGAGCCCTCCCAGCAGTGCCCAGAGACAGGAGGGGTGGGTGCCTATCACTCCCAGCAGTGCCCAGAGTCAGGAGGGGTGTGTGCAGAGTGCTCCCAGCAGTGCCCAGAGTCAGGAGGGGTGGGTGCAGAGTCCTCCCAGCAGTGCCCAGAGGCAGGAGGGGTGTGTGCCTAACACTCACAGCAGTGCCCATGAAACGCAAAGGGTGGAGTAGCCACAGATACCATGCCCACAAATTTCAGTCAGGTGCACAAAGACCCTGCAGTACATGTACCACATGTGTGCGAGGCTGGGAGTATACGCATGCATAGCGCAGAAAAGAAAACATGTACACATGAAGTCATGTCAATAGTCCACATAAACAAGTACAATGACTACCAAGAATGCCACGAAGGATGCAGGTGGAGACATCGCTCAGCATGCATGTGCAAAGTAGAAGGAGTCCGTCACACACCCAGCTAATGTACACACAGCTCTGCACTAAATATTGGGAACACCCTGCAGGGAAGATGTCAGGGTACACAGAGGAAGGAATACACCTTTGGACAATTTCACCATGCAGCAACTGCTTACATGAACACAGAAACCTAGCTAACACCGTGTGATGGCACACAGATCCCAGGGTCCCCCCTATGACCAGCACACTACTACATTTCCCACACAACCAACACATGATCACCACCCAAAATCATGTAGCAGCCCCACCAACAGCAATATCAGAAAAGCAGTAGTGTTCAAAGGAAGCAAAAATGGCTTTAACCAGCATGATCAAAAATTGTATGTTCGTAGAAAGTTCAATATTTACAAAGCCCATAGGGCAGGCCAGAAGTCACAGCTGGATGGGGGACACAGTGGGATGCGTGTCCCCTAGCTTGCCTGCACAGTTACATTCCGTCATCTTCCACAGGGGTGAGGGCATCATGTGGGGGGGAAGAAACAGGCACCGCAGGGACAGGAGGGTGAAGGGTAGGCGTCGTGTGTGCAGGGATGGAGGACTCCACCACAGGGGGTGGGGCAGGGCCAAAGGTGGAGGCCAGGATCTCGCTGCACACCTTAGCAAGGTCCTCCAGGGAATCCCCTGCACCCGAAGGAACCACAGGCCCCAAGGAGGGGGGGGTCAGAGGGATGGGTCGCAGCGCCACTGGGGGAGGGTGTAGACAGGGGGGGAATCAACCACCCTGACCGAGGACTTCCTTGACCGCTTGCGTGGTGGCGTCACTGTGGGGCTCAGGGACAGAGCGGCCATGAAGGAGTCTTTGGGGGAGATGTGGCCAGGAGAGCTGAGGGGAGGGGATTTGGAGGGAGTGGATTGGGTGGAATGCGGACTCCCACTCTGGCTGCGTGTCACACGTTTGCCCCCCGACCCAGTGGGTGTGCCTACTTCACCCTGTGTGTGCGTGTCAGGAGGTGTGCAGTGGACCTTCCCTGCTGGTGTGGTGCCTGTGTGTGTTGTGGTGGGTGCATGCTGACGTTTGGGTGTACGTGGGACAGGCATGGGAGTGGGAAGTGTGGATGGGGCAGGGGTAGGGGATGGGACGTAGCGCTGCAGGAGACCCACTGCTGCAGTCAGTGTCGAGTCTATCGACCTCAGCAAGCTGCGTTGGTCAGCCTGCGATGAATGAATGCCCTCCAAGTATGCCTCCATGTTGTGCAGCACTTGGCTGTGGCCATGGAGGACATTAAGGATCGCAGCCTGACCAACCTGCAACTGCCGCTGGATGTCCACAGACTCGGCATTGGCGGCAGCAGTGGAGACAGGGGCAGGGGGTGCGGTGCCTGGCAGGATGAAGACATGTGGTGACCGGGCACGTTGGGAAGGGACACGAGCAAGTGGGAGGTGGCTGATGGCAATGGAGGGGGCGGGGCGAGATGTAGTGCCGCTGTCAGCTGCTGGTGCAGCCGCCGCCCACTCGGAGAGATCATCCTCGGACCCGTCAGCTTCATACTCTGTTGTGCCAGTCGACAGGTCCCCGGCTTCACTCTCCTCCGCCTCAGTCCCACTTGATGTGCCAGCCCCGATGTCACCGCTGGCACTGGTGCTCGGTCCCTCTGCTCCGTCTGTGCCCATGTCTCCCTCCGTGTCCCCCGACGATGCTGTGGGCAGGGTGAAGAGACAGACATTAATCATACACCTGTATACATATGTCACATGAGTCCAATCTACATAGGTCACAGTGCATAGCCTGAAACAAAAGAAGAGTTACATCTACAAAACAAGGTACATATGTAGGGCATGCAAGACACAGTTGTTTGACCCACCATGCCACCGAAAAACTATGGAGAGCATGACACAATAGCAAATGAGATGGAATGGAATTTTGACTGAGGAGCAAGGTCCTGGGGACAATCCAGCACTGCATCTGCACCACACAGCGTGGCAGGAAATAGGGATGAGCAGGGACCATATCCAGGAACAAGAGGCACATGCAGCATAGGTTATACTGAAAACATGCCCACCATGACTGGCCCACTGCACCTTGAGTGCATGTCCAGACAAACATCACACACTGGCCAGTCCTAGCAAGGAGATATCAGGTTGTGACATGAAGGCCATGCCCGCACCACCCACCCCCTACATGAGACTATTCTTTGGAGACACAGGAAGCACTTACATCCCTTAGTCTGGGTGAAATACACATGGGATGCAACAAATCAAGGTTGCACACAAAATACCCAAGGTGCGCCTGTCCAAATAATCATGTACAAATGGGCATCATCAGATGATTGTAACAAGACACACAGGCAATGTCCACCGTGAGTATGAACAAGGAAAATCAGGTCAGTCTGTACAGTGTACACTTGTACTACATTTCACGTCAATATACATTTGGCCAGGGGACAATGGCACAGAGCACAACCTATACTGTAGACACAGAGATTGTCAACATATTCGGATTACACACATGATACCTAGGAAAATCTGCCCCTGGGGACAGTAGTGGCCACACAACTCCATGCTCCTGAATGGGAATGACTGCAACACACGCTACCATCCCCGCACTATGCGTACCGCACACTCATGCACATCATGTCACAGGCCACCACATAGGACATGCGTGCTGTAAGGCCTCACACTTGAGAGACTAGCTCCCATGTCTGGACTCAGCATTAGTGCCAACTGACATGGAACCCACAAGACCAGAACTGGACAGGGCACAGGCAAGGTCCCAAAACCTGTTACACACCACCCCCACACATGATGCTGCAGGCATTGTACACGTGGAGAAGGTGCCAGGCTACATAACCTTGTGACGGAGTGACTTCACACAGACCAGGGAACACATTGCAAGGAGGGGAAGGGAGGCAGGAGAGCACTGCAATACTGTGGGTAACAGGATCTGCACAGCACCAATAAACCCTGGCAGTGCATCCATGGAACAGTGCACTTACAAATGCTGGTGAAACACAACAAACACACATGTACCTACCTCCTTCCTGCTGCTGCATCTCCTGTAAGCGCCTGTCCAAGTCTGGAAATACCACCGCCAGCACACGCTTGTGGATGTGGGAGAGACGGCGGCGCCCGCGGTTCTTATGGCTCTCAGGTGAGTCCACCAGCAGGACCCGTGCGATCCTCCGCGTCCAGCACTGGATATCCTGCCAGCGTTTCCTCACCTGGGACAGGCGCCGCTTCCGACCATCCGTACCCCTCACGGCACTGACGGCGGTCAGCCAGATCTGCTCCTTGGCAGAGGCGCCTACCTGTGAGGATGAACAAGTGACACTACATCAATACACCTGCAACATGTCACAGAGACACATATGAGAACAAATTAGCTGGTTACAACAAGGCATTTCATGCAGCCAACGCATTGCACCTTTGCCATAGGGACATACTCCTCTGGGGAAGGGCAAAAGCATTACGTGCCAGTGAAGGTACACAGGTGGAATGAGGGCAAAGACACAATCAATTATAAAGGCTCACACTGTGCATCACACCCACCCCTCCTGACTCTGGGCACTGCTGGGAGGACTCTGCACACACCCCTCCTGTCCCTGGGCACTGCTGGGAGTGATAGGCACCCACCCCTCCTGTCTCTGGGCACTGCTGGGAGGACTCTGCACACACCCCTCCTGACTCTGGGCACTGCTGGGAGTGATAGGCACTCACCCCTCCTGTCTCTGGGCACTGCTGGGAGTGATAGGCACCCACCCCTCCTGTCTCTGGGCACTGCTGGGAGGACGCTGCACACACCCCTCCTGACTCTGGGCACTGCTGGGAGTGATAGGCACCCACCCCTCCTGTCTCTGGGCACTGCTGGGAGTGATAGGCACCCACCCCTCCTGTCTCTGGGCACTGCTGGGAGGACTCTGCACACACCCCTCCTGACTCTGGGCACTGCTGGGAGTGATAGGCACCCACCCCTCCTGTCTCTGGGCACTGCTGGGAGTGATAGGCACCCACCCCTCCTGTCTCTGGGCACTGCTGGGAGTGATAGGCACCCACCCCTCCTGTCTCTGGGCACTGCTGGGAGGACTCTGCACACACCCCTCCTGACTCTGGGCACTGCTGGGAGTGATAGGCACCCACCCCTCCTGTCTCTGGGCACTGCTGGGAGTGATAGGCACCCACCCCTCCTGTCTCTGGGCACTGCTGGGAGGACTCTGCACACACCCCTCCTGACTCTGGGCACTGCTGGGAGTGATAGGCACCCACCCCTCCTGTCTCTGGGCACTGCTGGGAGTGATAGGCACCCACCCCTCCTGTCTCTGGGCACTGCTGGGAGGACTCTGCACACACCCCTCCTGACTCTGGGCACTGCTGGGAGTGATAGGCACCCACCCCTCCTGACTCTGGGCACTGCTGGGAGTGATAGGCACCCACCCCTCCTGTCTCTGGGCACTGCTGGGAGTGATAGGCACCCACCCCTCCTGTCTCTGGGCACTGCTGGGAGTGATAGGCACCCACCCCTCCTGTCTCTGGGCACTGCTGGGAGGACTCTGCACACACCCCTCCTGACTCTGGGCACTGCTGGGAGTGATGGGCACCCACCCCTCCTGACTCTGGGCACTGCTGGGAGTGATAGGCACCCACCCCTCCTGTCTCTGGGCACTGCTGGGAGTGATAGTCACCCACCCCTCCTGTCTCTGGGCACTGCTGGGAGTGATAGGCACCCACCCCTCCTGTCTCTGGGCACTGCTGGGCTGGGAGGACTCTGCACACATCCCTCCTGACTCTGGGCACTGCTGGGAGTGATAGGCACCCACCCCTCCTGTCTCTGGGCACTGCTGGGAGTGATAGGCACCCACCCCTCCTGTCTCTGGGCACTGCTGGGAGGACTATGCACACACCCCTCCTGACTGGGCACGGCTGTGAGTGATAGGCACCCACCCCTCCTGACTCTGGGCACTGCTGGGAGTGATAGGCACCCACCCCTCCTGTCTCTGGGCACTGCTGGGAGTGATAGTCACCCACCCCTCATGTCTCTGGGCACTGCTAGGAGTGATAGGCACCCACCCCTCCTGACTCTGGGCACTGCTGGGAGTGATAGGCACCCACCCCTCCTGTCTCTGGGCACTGCTGGGAGGACTCTGCACACACCCCTCCTGACTCTGGGCACTGCTGGGAGACATCAGGTATTCCCCCCCCCTGGGACCCCCCCTACAGTACATAGCATGTGTGTCACACCTGGACACAATGGCAGAAGTCACACTCACAAAAAAAGGGACACAGTCTGTGCTAGTAGCTCTGCACTCACCTGATACCCTGGTCGCCCATACAGCAGGGGGTACTGTGGGAGGATCACATCCAGCAATGCCAGGTTCTCCTCCAGGGTGAATGGCTGTGACCTCTCCACAGACCTTGACATGGTTCCAGGGAATCAGGAGCAGCAGCAGTGTGGTAGAATCGAAATATGTGCAGGCAAGTGCTCCCTCATGGGACCTGGCTGCCTTATATCTGCCTTGCTGGCCTGTTTCATGCACAGGAGTACAGAGTGATTGGTCACTCACCTTTGCATCCTATGTTTCCTCCAATCCCTTCAATCCTAGCACAGTCAGTGGGTTCTTATTGTGTTTTTTTCTTCAGCATGATGTCAACCCCACAAACACATTGCAACAAAGTAGATTCATTCCAACTGACTTCTGCTGTGCACCTTCCAGAACAAATTCAAACTCAAAACTTGGTCTCCATGACAACCAGCATGCATGTAGGCCTTAATACTTGTCCCTCATGTGTCCCCTATGTAAAATTGAGCTTCACCCACAGGTACGGTGCGTTCCGGGCCCCTAGGGCACCCCAAATGCATAGCAACGGCCCGTACATGCGTGCGTACGTTCACTATCACTACGAGTACGCATACGCGAGGACACCCATGGTGATAGTGAACGTACAGGCGTGTGTACGGTCCGTACCACTATGGGTGTTCTCGCGTATGCGTACTCGTAGTGATAGTGAACGTACAGGCGTGTGTACGGGCCGTACCACTATGGGTGTTCTCGCGTATGCGTACTCGTAGTGATAGTGAACGTACAGGCGTGTGTACGGGCCGTACCACTATGGGTGTTCTCGCGTATGCCTACTCGTAGTGATAGTGAACGTACAGGCGTGTGTACGGGCCGTACCACTGCGAGTACGCATACGCCAGGACACCCATGGTGATAGTGAACGTAGAGGCGTGTGTACGGTCCGTACCACTATGGGTGTTCTCGCGTATGCGTACTCGTAGTGATAGTGAACGTACAGGCGTGTGTACGGGCCGTACCACTGCGAGTACGCATACGCGAGGACACCCATGGTGATAGTGAACGTACAGGCGTGTGTACGGTCCGTACCACTATGGGTGTTCTCGCGTATGCGTACTCGTAGTGATAGTGAACGTACAGGCGTGTGTACGGGCCGTACCACTGCGAGTACGCATACGCGAGGACACCCATGGTGATAGTGAACGTACAGGCGTGTGTACGGTCCGTACCACTATGGGTGTTCTCGCGTATGCGTACTCGTAGTGATAGTGAACGTACAGGCGTGTGTACGGGCCGTACCACTGCGAGTACGCATACGCGAGGACACCCATGGTGATAGTGAACGTACAGGCGTGTGTACGGTCCGTACCACTATGGGTGTTCTCGCGTATGCGTACTCGTAGTGATAGTGAACGTACAGGCGTGTGTACGGGCCGTACCACTGCGAGTACGCATACGCGAGGACACCCATGGTGATAGTGAACGTACAGGCGTGTGTACGGTCCGTACCACAATGGGTGTTCTCGCGGATGCGTACTCGTAGTGATAGTGAACGTACAGGCGTGTGTACGGGCCGTACCACTGCGAGTACGCATACGCGAGGACACCCATGGTGATAGTGAACGTACAGGCATGTGTACGGTCCGTACCACTATGGGTGTTCTCGCGTATGCGTACTCGTAGTGATAGTGAACATACAGGCGTGTGTACAGGCCGTACCACTATGGGTGTTCTCGCGTATGTGTACTCGTAGTGATAGTGAACGTACAGGCGTATGTACGGGCCGTACCACTGCGAGTACGCATACGCGAGGACACCCATGGTGATAGTGAACGTACAGGCGTGTGTACGGTCCGTACCACTATGGGTGTTCTCGCGTATGCATACTCGTAGTGATAGTGAACGTACGCACGCCTGTACGGGCCGTACCACTATGGGTGTTCTTGCGTATGCGTACTTACTGACCGTACACATGCCTGTACGCTCACCATCACTATGGGTACACATACGGCAGCACTCCCATAGTGATATGGGAACGTACACAGGCCCTCTTAGCAGCAGTACGGTGGTTTTCACACATCACAGTGGTGACAGGCAGCACACAGGAAGGAATAGGGCTGACATACTTGTCCATGGATGGACATCAAGGCATTGTCTGGGCAGTACTACATGTGTGGGGCACAGGTGTGACAGGCTGTGATGTGGCACATTACTCCTGAGTCCAGAAGGCACCAGATGTATGATGAGATGTGTACAGATGTAATGTGTGACGGTGCAATGTGTGCCAGGCATGCCCTTGACTCCTTTGACATGTGTGCATGTCGTACTGCACACTTGGGATGAGCGTCACTGGCATGGCACGGACACCAACACACGGAAGTGTCCCCTGATGCCCGGTACAGGGGTTACCACACCTGACATGTCACTACCCACGGCACACGATGTGACTATGTCATGTATGTGTGGGGGGTGCCCATTAGGTTGATGTTGGAGCACCCTCAAAAGCTGCAGCTGTTGCAGCAACCAACATGTGTCTGTGTGTAGATTGACATTGCACACTGTTCCGCACACCATGCCACATGTGGTATCGGATGTGAGGTGCGTATGTATGCATGGGACACGGAGTAGCGTAACAAGGACATGTCTGCATCCTCTCTATGAATGTGTGGTGAGTCATGACATGTACACCTTCATGGCAAGGTGTGTGGGCTGACCTAGTGTAATGTCATGTGACCTGTGGCTCTAGTGTTCCGCTACCAGTCTCTGCAATCGACATCCTACTTCTGCTGATGTGTGGATGTATGTCACTCCTGTGTTGCGTCTGGCTGTTCACTTGCACTGGGACACAGCTAATCCCATGCCATGGCATGTGGGGGTTCAGAATCTCCGTGTGTAGCTGGGTCTTGGTAGGCGTGTCACCTGGCAGCCATACGTGTCCAGGGCATGTGGCACATACCTGACTCCGTATGTAGCATATGTGTATAGACAGATTAACATGTGCTCAGTACAAAATAATTGTTGTTGTGGTGCACTCACTCTTCCTTGTCACTTCCAAATTACTGCAGAGCGCCGCCTCTTCCCCGAGCAATTCCGGACTTGGCTGCCATGCGGGAGAATGACTGTATCCGGTGCTACCGCTTCCCCCAACGGTTGATTCTGGATTTGACGGCGAGACTGGCACCACACCTGCAACCGCTGCACAGGTATCCTACGGCACTGACACCCAAGCTGAAGGTAATGGCAGCCCTACATTTTCTATCCACGGGTACCTTTCAAAATACCATAGCTCATGTTGGTGGCATGTCCCAGAGCATGTTCTGCCGTGTGCTGCATGATTTCTTAGAGGCCATGTTGATTCACCTGGATGACTTCATCCATTTCCCTACCCCTGAAATATTGACTGGGGTCAAGCGTGGATTCTATGCCCTAGGAGTGATGCCCCATGTCATTGGGTCCATAGATGGGACACATGTTGCTTTGGTACCACCACAGGCACAGGAGGTAGCGTACCGGAATCGCAAGCACTACCACTCCATCAATGCCCTTGTGGTGTGTCTGTCCAACATGGTGATTTCACATGTCTGTGCTCATTTTCCAGGATCAGCACACGATGCCTACATCATGAGGCGTAGCAGGGTGCCTGAAATGATGACGCAGTTGCGCAACGAACGAGCATGTGTTGTTGGTGGGTACAGTCTGTCTGTCCTGTATTTTGCTTAGACTTCCAACACGACCGCATCTCCTGTCCTGCTTATGTCCATGTGCTTTCCATGTAGGGGACGCTGGCTATCCCAACATGCCATGGCTGATCACACCTCTCCGCAACCCCATCACGCCGGCCCAGCTACGCTACAACACCGCCCATGGCCGGACAAGGCGAGTGATAGAGAGGACGTTTGGCCTCCTGAAGAGCCGATTCAGGTGCCTACACAAGACCGGCGGCACCCTCCCATATGCCCCGGCGAAGGTCTGCAAAATCTTCATGGTCTGCTGCATGCTGCACAACATGGCAGTTGAGAAAGTTGTGCCACTCATCCTGGATCAAGATGACGAGGACCATCCACCCGTGGAGGAAGAAGGTCTTGGCAATGGGGCTAGTGATGTGGAGGATGTGGAGCCGCAAGAGGACATCCGGACTCGGCTCATACGCGACTTCTTTGCTTAGTGGTGAGTACCAGTGTCTGAGTGTGTACGCATTGGTCCCCGTGTGGCATATGTTGTGATGTGTGTCTCCACATGCATGTATGGCACGTGAGTCAGAGGTGTGTGTGGGTGTGTCACTGGAGTGATGGTGCCAGTGATGGTTGTATTTCCCCAGTCATAATTGTGACCTAGCATGTTGTCATCCATACATGTGTCGAGTACATGCACATGCAAGTGGCTGTGCTTTTTGTGGCTGACTTCTTGTGTGTCTCTCTTCCCCAGGTACTTGCGCATGCCGTCTGCTGGTTGCATTGTTGTGGCACTGCTATTCCTCATGGACACGTCATCGTGTGCTGACTCAGCGTTACAGGCACGGACATGTTTGGAAGTCTCCTTAGGGTAAGGGATGCATCTGGGGTGTATTGGGTGTGGCAGTTGTTCACGATGTATGCACACTGCCCCTGTCGATGTTTGGTTCCTCTGCAGACATGTTGCATCACCATGGTACACATGACATGCAGCTGGGTACACCTGAATAGATGGTCAGACTAGTTGACAGTCATCTGTGATGGGATAGTGGATTGTGATGATGGCATCAATGTGTGTAACACTGCCCTCGGACACATATGGTTTGCATTGGCTTGACATGGTGTGGGACTTCCACATCAGAGGATCAATGGTGTATGGCAGGCTCTCCGTGAGCAGCAGGGGGTGTTTAGCTGTTAGCCGACACTTGTGTGCCAGTTCCATGGCTATCACGCATTTGTGCTGCAGAAGGGGGGTGCCAGTGTTGGACCCACATGTTACTCCACATGACCTGTGTATGTGTACTCCGAGTTGCCTCTGCATTCCCGAATACATGACTAATAAAGGTGTCCCTATGCCTCCAAGGTGCCTCTTCTCAGTCAATGCTGGTGTGTTGCCACGGTGCATCCGGCATGTCTGGCATGGTTTTCCCTGATAGTGGCTATGTGTCTATGTGTCGAGTAGCAAGATGCAAGCTGTGTGTGTGGGATGAGACTGTGTATTGTGCATGATGTCCATGACTGTGTGGGTATTGTGACATGTGCCATCCGCATGCATCCAACGTTGGCCAGGCCCCCATTATCTGCATCCACCGGACTCAAGCTTGCAGGACATGGTTCTGCCACCTGTCTACACATACCTGGGTGCCCCCCAGGACACTGCACATGATCCCTGACCTCTGCGCATGACTGTTGCTGTACTCAATATGTCTGTCGGCACGGTTGTGCGGCCACCCCCTCAGCTGGTTGGGCCCATCACAGGTGTGTATGGTGCTCCATGTCTGTCTTGCCTAATACACTGTGACCCATGTGTGTCCTGTGCCAGACTCAGGCCCCAGGGTGTGGATGGTTGAAGTCAAAAGAGAACTCAGGCATGTTTAGACTTTACAAGACACATGTAAGGTAATAATGCAACCAGCAGGCATCTTCTCTTCATGGTGTGACTTTTTATTTTAGTGGGGGGGGGGTTATGACATGAGGGGCTTTCCGGGTGTTTGGAATCCAAAGTTCAGTAGGGGAGTTGGTGTCCTTGCCATTGGGAATCCTCAGAGTCCATGCCACAGTCTTTGTCAACATTGGTCAGACAGTGACCAGCAAGGCCATGTGGCAGAGAATGTCTTTTGATGCTGTGCTGCTGTTGCTCCAGTGGGCCAGGTGCCAGGCCAGGTGTCCTGGGAGATGGTGCTGTAGCGCCGACCCTCACGGTCTTTTCCGTGGACGACCCGCCCTCCTGCGGGGACCCTCAGAAGCAGGCCGTGACGATGTTTGGGATGCTCCATCGGATGTTTCCTCCTCCTCCTCCTGATCCCTCCCTGTGGGTGGTGATGTTCTACGCCTTCTGGCACAGGGAGGGTTGCTCATGTTGTCGGCCATCCGACGGAGTGTACTGTGAATTCCTGTGAACACCGTCACGAGCTCGGCCTGTCTGTCCTCCATCCTCCGTTGGTGTTGCAGTAGACAGGCATGTTGCTCCGCATGTTGCTGGGCCTGCTGGGTCTTGATCTCATAGAGGGTCCCCTTCATATCGTTGAGGGTGGACACAACCTGGGCCATGCCCGTGGTGTCCTGCTGGTATGTGTCCAGGATGTTTCGGAAATGGGAATATACCGGATCCCCAGCCAACTGGTCAGGCTGGCGCGTCCGCCGTCCTCCACTCCCACCACCCCTGCCCACTTGCACCTGGCCTGCCCTTGTGGGCACATCGGGTCTCCGGGACCCCTGAGGGGTGGCATTGGCATTGTCGCCTGCCTCCTCCTGGGTGCCCGGGACACCGTGTCCCTCCTGGCCAGCCTGGTTGCTTTGTGGTGGTGGGGCAGGGATCCTGGGTGTCTCCTGGGATGTGGCAGGAGTGGGGGTGGTGGTTGGCCCCGTTGTACCTGACGCAGGTGCTGCAGGTCGTTGGACACCAGAGGGGCCAGGTTGGTCGGGGTCGTCCACAGAGTGGTGAGAGTAGTCGCTGCCGGTGGGATCGGCCTCCCGCAGAGCCGGGTCCTGTGAGTCTTCCCCCCAGTGTTGGGGGGTGAACCACGAGGTTGACCTGTGTGTGAGAGAGACAATGTTAATTTTGTTCCATGCAACATCCATGTTTCATTAGTTTCAAAGTTGGAACATTTCCTCTGGGAATTTGGATCTGTCTTGCATTCCACTCACAGTGCACTTGTGCATGGGTGTGTCCCTTGGGCACAGCTGTGGCGACTTTAACTGTGTGTGGCACAGTCTTACTTGCTGCGTCAAGTGTGACTGCAGTCAGCAGTGGAGTGGGCAGGTGTGGCGAGCCGTGCATTGGCACCTTCCGTGTTGCACTGTACGTGGGCACATGAAGTTGTTCCACACACTTCAATGATGCAGGTAGCTGTCGTTGTGCTCGTGCACAGGTTGTGACATGGTCCTGTGTTTTGCCATGGAGGAGAGGGGGGGTGCTGGCACTGGCCACCCTTGTCTACATGCACGCAGTCCACCTGCTGACGAGCAGACATTCCCACACACCACAAGGCTGATTTGCTCTCCCTGTGTCTCCCTCCCTCTCTGTCCCCCTCTCCCTCCCTCTCTGTCCCCCTCTCCCTCCCTCTGTGTGTCAGCCTCCTCCCTCTGTCCGTCTCCTTGTGTCTCCCTCCCTCTCTGTCCCCCTTTCCCTCCCTCTCTGTCCCCCTCTCCCTCCCTCTGTGTGTCAGCCTCCTCCCTCTGTCCGTCTCCCTGTGTCTCCCTCCCTCTCTGTCCCCCTCTCCCTCCCTCTCTGTCCCCCTCTCCCTCCCTCTGTGTGTCAGCCTCCTCCCTCTGTCCGTCTCCCTGTGTCTCCCTCCCTCTCTGTCCCCCTCTCCCTCCCTCTCTGTCCCCCTCTCCCTCCCTCTGTGTGTCAGCCTCCTCCCTCTGTCCGTCGCCCTGTGTCTCCCTCCCTCTCTGTCCCCCTCTCCCTCCCTCTCTGTCCCCCTCTCCCTCCCTCTCTGTGTCAGCCTCCTCCCTCTGTCCGTCTCCCTGTGTCTCCCTCCCTCTCTGTCCCCCTCTCCCTCCCTCTGTGTGTCAGCCTCCTCCCTCTGTCCGTCTCCCTGTGTCTCCCTCCCTCTCTGTCCCCCTCTCCCTCCCTCTCTGTCCCCCTCTCCCTCCCTCTGTGTGTCAGCCTCCTCCCTCTGTCCGTCTCCCTGTGTCTCCCTCCCTCTCTGTCCCCCTCTCCCTCCCTCTCAGTCCCCCTCTCCCTCCCTCTGTGTGTCACCCTCTGTCACCTCAGCCCAGCTTCCTGGGCACACACTGTTAGCAGTTCTTTGAATGGCCCTTGGATTGTTGCTGTGAGTTTGTTTCTGATCTCCAGGTACCCATTGGGTGTAGTGTGTGTGTCTGCGCTGCTGCAGTGGTGGTGTGTGCTGCCACTCTTTCACAGTGTTGGCTGTTCATTAGCTGCTGTCATGTGCAAAACAGTGCCTTCACCCCCATGTGTTAATGCAAGGCGTCCGCCATTTGCTGGCGAGTCTTTCCTGTGTGGGGACACACTGTTTGTCTTGCTGTGACCTAGGCCATATGGGCAGAGGGCATTGTTGTGTGCTTCTGAGTTGCACTATGTGATTTTTGGGGCCCACCCTCCCGCCATCCGGGTTACCGTGTCATGTGTTGGTGTTTTCTGTGGCCTGTGACTTTGCATTGTCCAGCTGGGTGCATGGGGCATGGTGGCGCCAGTGGCATGTGCGTGTTCATGGAGTGTGGTTGAGTCATGCGATAGCTTGGGGTGGTTGCGTGCCTGTTTGTGAGTTTGGTTGTGGATGACGGTTCCCCCATGTGAGGTGCGTTGTTTGTGTACTCACCCGGGTCTCGGAGTCCTCCTAATCCTTCGACTGCCTCCACCGGCAGTATGGCCATCACCCTCTCCTCCCAGGGATGGCAGTGTATGGGTCTGCGGGACGGCCCTCCTCCAGTGACGTTGGCCTGGTTGTGTTCATCCGTCATCTTGGCTCGGACCCTCCTCCGCAGATCGTACCACCTGGCTTGGCATTCCTGCTTGTTCCTTCTGGTGTCCGCAACAGCATTCACAGCATGGACGATGGTCTGCCACATGGCTGTTTTTTCTGAATTGCTGGTCTGTCTGACCAATGTTCCAAAGAGGTGTGGCTCGACTCTGAGGATTTCATCGACAAGGACCTCCAACTCTCGGTTACTGAACTTTGGATTCTTGTTAGTGGGCATGGTGAGGGGTGTGGGTGTGGATGGTGGGGGGGGTGTGGATGGTTGTGGGTGTGTGGGTGTGGTTGTGCAGGTGTGTGTGTGAATGTGATGAGGGGGTGTTTGTGAAGGTGGTTGTGTGAAGGTGTGCAAGTGTAAGGTGTGGTAAAGCTTCTAGTATGGTGCTGTAGGTTGTCTGTGGGGTCTGGCAGCAGTGAGTCTGTTGCAAAGGCTCATGGTTTGTGTGTGTGGGCCCTTTTTATTGGTCCATTGGTGGGTGTGGCTGTGTTTGAAGTTTGGGTGGGTGTGTTATAAGGAGTGGTGGTGTTTTGGTCCTCTGTTTGTTTTTGGCAGTTGCAGGTCAGTGAATGTGTTGTTTTAGTGGTTGTTGGACATGTTTAGTGGCTTTGTGCCATTCGAATGGTGTATTCTTGTGTTGTTTTGGTTTGTCCTGGTTGTGTACGTGCGTTTTTAGCGTGTGTACGGGGTGTACATGGGCCATTTTGTTGTACAGTGCTGTCCTTGTGTGTGGCTTGGTACGACTCGTACATGCGGTTGTGATGTTGGGGCCTGGGGTGCGCTCCGTACTTAGGATGTTGTGGTGGGGGTACGACTGTAACGTACACAAGTGTACATACACGGGTGGGGGTATGACGCTAATGTACACGGGTGTACATACACGGGGGTACGACACGTACACGGGTGTACATACACGGAGGGGTATGACACGTACAGGGGTGTACATACACGGGGGTACGACACGTACAGGGGTGTACATACACGGAGGGGTACGACACGTACACAGGTGTACATACACGGAGGGGTACGACACGTACAGGGGTGTACATACAAGGGTGGGTACGACACGTACAGGGGTGTACATACACGGAGGGGTACGACACGTACACGGGTGTACATACACGGGGGGTACGACACGTACAGGGGTGTACATACACGGGGGTACGACACATACACGGGGGTACATACACGGGGGGTACGACACGTACACGGGTGTACATACACGGGGGGTATGACACGTACAGGGGTGTACATACACGGAGGGGTACGACACGTACACAGGTGTACATACACGGGGGTACGACACGTACAGGGGTGTACATACACGGGGGTACGACACGTACACGGGTGTACATACACGGGGGCGTACGACACGTACACGGGTGTACATACACGGGGGTACGACACGTACAGGGGTGTACATACACGGAGGGGTACGACACGTACACGGGTGTACATACACGGGGGGTACGACACGTACATGGGTGTACATAAACAGGGGGTACGACACGTACAGGGGTGTACATACACGGGGGGTACGACACGTACACGGGTGTACATACACGGGGGGGGTTCGACACGTACACGGGTGTACATACACGGGTGGGGGTACGACTCTAATGTACACGGGTGTACATACACGGGGGGTACGACACGTACACGGGTGTACATACATGGAGGGGTACGACATGTACAGGGGTGTACATACACGGGGGTACGACACGTACAGGGGTGTACATACACGGAGGGATACGACACGTACACAGGTGTACATACACGGGGGTACGACACGTACATGGGTGTACATACACGGGGGGTACAACACGTACAGGGGTGTACATACACGGGGGTACGACACGTACATGGGTGTACATACACGGGGGTACGACACGTACACGGGTGTACATACACGGGGGTACGACACGTACACAGGTGTACATACATGGGGGTATGACACGTACAGGGGTGTACATACACGGGGGTACGACACGTACACGGGTGTACATACACGGGGGTATGACACGTACAGGGGTGTACATACACGGGGGGTACGACACGTACACGGGTGTACATACACGGGTGGGGGTACGACTCTAATGTACACGGGTGTACATACACGGGGGTAGGACACGTACAAGGGTGTACATACACGGGGGGTTCGACACGTGCATACGGGGGCTGGGTGGGTCGGCGCGTACGTACGGGGGCTGGGGGGTCGGCGCGTACGTACAGGGGCTGGGGGGGTCAGCGCGTACATACGGGAGCTGAGGGGGGGTCGGCGCGTATGCGGGCACATGTCTCCATGGTTGCTATGGGTGTTCGGTGCGGACGGTGTTTTTTCCATACGGTTGTAACTTCTGACGCATGGGATGGATCGTGATTCCGCGGTCGGACTTCACTTTTTCCGACCCGAGGACGTGTGGGGAATGATTCCCAATGCGATTCGTATGGTCTTTTTCCCATGCGAATCGTAATTGGCAGTTTGTACGGCACTTGTACGATTCGTACGGTAAAAAGACCGGATACGAGTCGTACGGGAATTTTTTTTACCAGATCGTAATTGGCACCATAGTGTCACCAAGATTGCACGAAATGACATTGCTCACTGTGTTTCATATCTTTTTTGCATAAAGTTTTTTTTAAAATATATATCTGTTGTTTGCAAGGTTATGGCAATAACTCAAATCATCATGCGCTACTAGGTTCAGTTTTGAAATTTGTTGCCGCCTTCACTATTGAACAATTTGAATCCATTGATTCTCTACATGATACTATTAACATGAAGTATTTAAAAGTGTGTTTAGGAAAGTGCTTCACATTATTCTTTGTCCATAGCTCAAAGAAAAGTATGCCTAATTATCCATTGCTTGCTCAATACACATATGTCCAGATAACTAAAAGCACAAGAATTTCCTATATATCTATGGTGGTGTGATTAGTCCTGATGATGTTAGTCTCAGGAACAGAGAGAAACAACACCACCTTCACCCACCATACCATCATCTAAGAGGGATAAGAAGACTCAAAACAAAAGGGGTTGCAAAAGATAGGGAGGGTGATACAACCATGCCATCTTGTAAGCAGGATAAGAAGAAACAAAAAAGAGCCAAAAGAGAGAGAAAGGGGTTTACAAAGAAAGGAGGTAATGCGCGAGAACACAAGATTATACGTCATGCACCTAAAACCCTGAATCCAATAGTGTTACTGAACAGCTTAGCTGTTCCTTCTCACTTACCTAATGAATCACATATGCATTCATGATTCCTGAAAGAAGTTTTATCATGCAATTTGCCTAGTCCATATGTAACTTTGATGCACACGTTCCGTGGACCAAAGAGGCAAATATGCGCAATAAATGACCGAAGTGGTATAATGCAACCAACTAAATTCTGTGTTTTGTCAGAGAGATTAAACAGGGTCCTTATTCACTTCTATTCAATTCATGTCTGGATATGCATAATACCATTACAACCACTATTGTTGAACATAAGGATATGGAAGACAGTAAGCCACAGATTATACAAAGAGGTTGCCTCAGAAAACTACTAGGTGCAGCAGTGAAAGCACATGCCTCCAAATTAAATAAACAGCCATTTACTCAATTACTCAACTGTGTTTACAATTTGAATTATTAATGGTTTAAATTGGTGGCTAGCCATTTGAGTTGGACAGCAACTATCTTTGTACCTAAAAAAAAGTTATAACACATGTCCTGGTGGTGCTAAACGGTAGTTTTTGTACAGTTTGCAATTAGCTAAACATGAGATTGATAATGATAGAGAGGAGATGGCAAGGGATCTGTTTGGCACCAGGGATCAGAGCCAAGGCACACTTACAACCGGCAATAATGGCAAAATAAGTCTCAAGTCCAAAATTTGTGAGATTACAATTTTCTTTTTTTTTTAAATCACACATTCTAAGTGGTTGGACGGGGCGACCTTAAAGAGATATTTGGAGAAAAAAAAGGACCCACGTGGTCTCCAAACCCTTACAATTCTAAATTTCTATAACCTAGATCCAGACCTATTATCTGAATGGGATGAGAACTTACAACACTCTTCATTTGCAATGATTAAGATTTTAACACAACATGCTGATATAAAGTGTTTAGAGCACAGGGAAAATATCAAGATTTTAGAAGGGGAGATCAAGGATCTAGAGCTTAAAGAAGGAAGCAACAGAGAAGAACTATGTGAACTTGAAGAAATAGATACAGAAACATCAAAAAATGGTGAAAGAAAACGTAATAAAACATGGAGAGATAATAAAGATTACAAGAATAGGCGCATTTTCCCCTTCGTCCAAAGATTTGATGATGTGACAATTCCGAAATCTGAAAATATATACTTACCTGATGCAGCTGGTCTTTCAAGTGCCAATAGTAGTTCAGATGTATGCTCTGTGAATGAGGCTGGCCCAAGCGGCATTATTGACAAGAGAGTGCAATCAAATAGCTCTTCCACTTTTTTAGAAGACGTCCTAAAATACAGGATTGGGAAAAAGCAACAAAAATCTACCACAGGACTATGAGAGGGGGTGGATAAAAAACAGAAAGAAAGGAAGGGGTGCTAATCCAGAACCAGAGAAAGAGACTGAACTAGTAGGGACAACCTACCACAATTCGAGTAGAATATGTGGCCCATCACTAACCACAGAGAACAATTTGGTGATCAAGTTATCAGACCAGGACATAAATTAATTTGAAATTTTGGTGTTAAACAAGGGCCTTGGGTTTTGTCCAGTGAATTATGGCGATTTTCCAGATTTACATGTTGATGTATTAAAGTTCATAAGAAAAGTCAAACTTAATTGTCACTTCCATTTAAATGAGTACAATAAACCACAAATAGAATGCACAATGGTGTTGTGGCATTTATCTGTTGCACAGATAAAATATATATCTATGTTATTATCTATTAATGACGAAGGTGATTGTACTGTGGATGATGTGGTAAAAGATCTCTGTATTGAACAAGTTTACACTTGCAATAGTGGTCTACATGTACATAGTAAAATCACCCCCACATGGTGTGCATCTAATTAGCATTGATATATTTTACCAACAGGTTACAAAGGATTTGTACTGTTTGGAGGACAAAGTTTTCGGAACTTCGCAAAACTCCCACAAAGATAATCTTACCAAGAGAGATATACTGTCCCTTTCCAATTTCGGAAAAGACAGCTCACTCATTATATGTAAAGCAGACATGGTGGGCAACATTGTCCTTATAAATAGAAGTGATTATATCAAGGAAGTGTGTACGTAACTAAACCACACTAACTGCTACAAGAAGTCAGATCAGAACCCATATGTATTGGCGACACTACAGATTAATTACAATAATTATCATTGGAAAGAATATCACAATTATCACAATATTTAGACTCATTTCTCAAACCCCTAGTGATGGACCTTCCATCCTTCATCAGGGATACAAATGACATCCTGAATGAGTTTGAGGATTTGGTTTCGGATGAGTCAATGTAGTTAGTGACTTTAGATGCAGAGACTTTGTATACGTGCATCAAGATGGACTTTGGATGCAAGGCAGTAGATTTCTTTCTCTCCAAGTGCAGGGCGAATTACTACGAACATAACCAGATGTTATTGGAGATGGTGTAACTAATTCGGTCAAAAAAGGTTTTCTATATGATGACACATGGTTCCAACAGCTCCAAGTCACAGTGATGGGGTCCAAATTTGCCCCATCATATGCAAATCTTTTTATGGGGTGAGTGGAGCATGTCATGCTTGGGCTCCATCTACTGCACAGTGGTCAAAAAATGTCCACTATTGGTGGCAGTACATAGACAACATCATCATCATCTGGACAGGGACAGACATGGGTTTCAGCTTTTACTTTTACTATCTGAATAACAATCTGTTCAATGTAAAATGTACATTGAATATGTCCCAGACCTGCATCCAGTTTTTTTAAGTAGAATTATATGTGCTAAACAACACCTTACATAGCCCTGTGTTTCGAAAGGAGACAGTGGTCAACAGTATTCTACACTTTCAAAGCGCACACCCCATGCACAAAACGGGCTATTCCAAATGTAGAGATGATCCACATGCGCAGAAATTGTAGTGAGGACAAACACTTTGATAAACACACCAATCAAGTAATTTTGAGACTAATAAACAGGGGTTACAGGGTGCCTGATCTCCAACAAGCAGCAGCCAGAGCCCAAAAACTCAAACGCTGTGACACTCTGCAGATCCAAGATAAGAACACAGTGCAACGCCTTTCATTCAGCACTACAAACTCCAGTCTGAACCAAGAGGTTTCTAAAATCTTAAATAAACACTGGGATTTGTTGAAATGTGTGCCCGGGGTAGGTCATCTTCTCACTAACAGACCATAAATAACATATAGAAGGTTTTGGAATATCAGAGAAATTATCTGTCCCAGTTACACCCGTCTGACTACAAAACCACAGGGTACCTGGCTACAACGGCCCACAGGTTTTTTCCCATGTGGTGGGTGCAATGTTTGTCACCTGGAACAAAAAATTGAGAGGTTTGAATATAACGCTAGGAAAACACACACATTCAAACATTACATAACTGTCAATCATGCTATGTCATTTATGTTTTCATTTCTGTTTGTGACATAATCTATGCGGGCAGCACCACACGTCCACTCAAGACAGGCATTCTGGAACATCGTAGGGCATGTCTGAATGGGGATCTATCATATTCCCTAATGTCACATCAATGTACTGCAGAGACGAATAGGACCAATTTTAAGTTCCATGCTATAGACTTGACCCTTCCCACTCAGAGAGGAGGAGATAGAGAACTTTTTCTCTGACAGCTAGAAGCCAAGTGGATCTGTGAATAGAGATCAGTGAATGATGGACTCAATTTGGATCATGAGCTTCAATATTTTCTGTAAAGGGATTGCAACATATGTATAGTCCACCGGTTTTGGAATGAGATGCAGAGGTTGGGCACATGATTGATCAATGACCAATGAAGCAGAGTCGTCACCCCCTATAATAAAGCGAGTGGTGGGATTTTTCAGCACCGAGTTTCAGGCGCCGATCTTATGTCCTAAGTGAATAATGTTACCCTTAGGTTGAGAGAACATACATCTGTACACAATTGATTTTTTGAGGTTTCAATATGCCTTGGGTGATTTTGTTGATGGTGTATACACAGACTAGAATTGGAGTTTGGTGGATTGATTCGATTGCTAAATCGATAAATTGGACATGAAGACAGTATTAGAAGGCAAAGTTAATGCGCACACACTATGGTGCCGATTCCGATCCGTTAAAAATATTCCCCGTACGAATCGTATCCAGATTTTTTACGTACGAATCGTACAAGTCCCGTACAAACTGGCAAGTATGATTCGTATGTTAAAAAATCCAAACGAAACGCATTGTGAAAATTCCCCGACACGTCCTCGGGTCGGAAACAGTGTCCGACACGTCCCCGGACAGTTTTACGTACGAATCGGTAAACTGAAGTCCGAGCGCGCAAGTACGATCCGTCCCGTCCGTCCGAATGCACAACCGTATGGAAAAAACACCGTCCGGAGCGAACTCCCATGGCAACCATGGAGACGTCCAAACATGTGCCCGCATACGCGCCGAACACCCCCCAGCCCACCCCCCACGTACGTGCCGTACCCCAGCACCCCTCCATGTCCGCGCCATACCCCCACCCCACCCCCGTCGGTACGGAGCGTACCCCCACCCTGTAGGTACGGAGCGCACCCCCACCCCACCCCCGTAGGTATGGAGCGTACCACCACCCCCGTAGGTACGGAGCGTACCCCCACCCCGTAGGTACGGAGCGTACCCCCACCCCACCCCGTAGGTACGGAGCGTACCACCACCCCTGTAGGTCCGGAGCGTACACCCACCCCGTAGGTATGGAGTGTACCCCCACCCCGTGTAGGTACAGAGCGTACCCCCACCCCACCCCCGAAGGTACGGAGCGTACCACCACCCCCATAGGTACGGAGCGTACCCCCACCCCGTAGGTACGGAGCGTACCCCCACCCTGTGTAGGTACGGAGCATACCCCCACCCCGTGTAGGTACAGAGCGTGCCCCCACCCCACCCCGTAGGTACGGAGCATACCCCCACCCCGTATGTACGGTGCGGACCCCCAGCGCATAGCGCTGGTGGTCTGCAGCATTCCTACGGGGGTGGGGGTACGCTCTATACCTACGGGGTGGGGGTACGCACTGTCCATAGGGGGGATGGGGGTACGCACCGTCCATAGGGGGGGTGGGGGTACGCACCATCCATAGGGGGGTGGGGGTATGCACCGTCCATACGGGGGGGCTGGGGGTACGGCACAAACATACGGGGGGCTGGGTGTACGGCGCGTACATACAGGGGCTGGGGGTACTGCGCGTACATACGGGGGGCTGGGTGTATGTGCTGGGGGACGAGGCCTACATACGGGGGCTGTGGGTACGCACCGTCCATACGGAGGTGGGGGTACACACCGTCCATACGGGGGTGGGGGTACACACCGTACCCCCAGCACCCCGTATGTACGTGCCGCACCCCCAGCCCCCCCTTATGTACTCGCCGTACCCTCGGTTCACGTATGTATGGCATGTACCCCCAGGCCCTATACCCTGCCCGTGCCTGTACGCACCCTACCCCAGGCCCGTACACCAGCACCCTCACCCAGCCTTGCGCATGTACGAGTCGTACCAAGCCATAGCAAATGTGAGCACTGTACAACAACATGGCCGATGTACGCACCTCACAGACGCGAAAAACACATGTACTGAACCAGGACACTGCAAAACACCACAAGGAGAGTCAATTCGAATCGCACAACACCACAAAACACGTCCAACAAGCCCAAATACATCCAATACACTGACCTGCAACAGCCAAACAGGTAAACAGAGGCCCAAAACACAACCACTCCTTATAACACACCCACCCAAAGTTCAAACACAGCCACACCCACAAATGGACCAATAAAAAGGGCCCACACACACAAACCATGAGCCTTTGCAACAGACCCACTGCTGCCAGACCCCACAGACAACCCACAGCACCATACTTGAACCTTGACTACACCTTACACTTGCACACCTTTACACAACCACCTTCACAAACACCCCCTCATCACATTCACACACACACCTTCACAATGACACCCACAACCATCCACACCCACACCCCACACCATGCCCACAGACAGGAATCCAAAGTTCACAACAGCGAAGCTGGAGATCCTTGTCAACGAAATCATCAGAGTCGAGCCACAGCTCTTTGGAACATTGGTCAGACAGACCAGCGTAGCAGCAAAATCAGCCATGTGGCAGAGGATCGTCGAGAGGGTGAATGCTGTTGCACCCATCAGAAGGACCAGGCATGAATGCCAAGCCAGGTGGTACGATCTGCAGAGGACGGTCTGCCGCAAAATGACTGACGAATAGAACCAGGGGAACATCACTGGAGGTGGCCCGCCCCGCAGACCGGTACACTACCATCCCTGGGAGGAGAAGGTGATGCGCACGCTGCCGCCGGTGGGAGTACACGGAGTAGAAGGAGTCGCTGAGCCTGGTGAGTACACAAACAACTCACCCCACATGGGGGGAACCGCATCAACAACCCAACTCACAATAATGCACGCAACTACCCCAAAGACATCACCGGACACAACCACACTCCAAAAACACGCACATGCCACTAGCGGCTCCATGCACCAAGCAAGGCCATGCCAAGTCACAGGCCACACAAAACACCAACACAAGACAGGATGTCTGTGATGCCGGGAGGGTGGGCCTCCAAAAAAACATTGTGCAACTCAGAAGCAGACACCAATGCCCTCAGCCCATATGGCCTAGGGCAGAGCTATACAAACAGTGTGTCCCGACACTGTACTGTGTCACCTGCAAATGCTGGCCGCGTCGCAGGATGACATGGGTATGAAGGCCCAATTTGCACATAACAGCAGCTAATGAAGAGGCAACACTGTGAAAGAGTGTCAGCACACACCGCCGCAGCAGCGCAGACTCAGAGACACTCTGCCCAATGGGGGCCGGGAGAATCTAAACAAAGCCACATGAACAAGCCAATGGCCTTTGAAAGACCTGCAAAGTGTGTGTGCCCAGGAAGCTGGGCTGAGGTGACAGAGGGTGACAGACAGACGGAGGGAGAGGGAGAGAGAGGGAGGGAGACAGAGGGCGACAGAGGGAGACAGACAGAGGGAGGGAGAGAGAGAGAGGGAGGGAGACAGAGGGCAACAGAGGGAGACAGACAGAGGGAGGAGGGTGACAGAGGGAGGGAGAGAGGGAGACAGAGGGAGACAAAATCACCCTTGGGTGGTGTGGGCATGTCCGCTCGTCAGCAGGTGGACTGTGTGCATGTTGACAAGGTCTGGCAGTGCGTGAAACACCCCTTTTTCGTTTGGAAATCACTGGGCCATGTGTCAAACTGTGCACGAATAGATCCTTGCTGCAGGCACAAACCTAACCTTACACCCAGTATACCCACTCACTGTGTTTGTTAGAACCCAGTCACAAATGCATAAGTTACCTACCTGCATTCTCCAATAGATATGAAAAAGCACCATTTGCCCACGAACAGTGCAACACGTAAGCCGGTTCTGCATCGCTCGCTACGCACGCTCGCTACACTGCTCACTGCGTTCAAAAATGATGCAACAACAAAGAGTGTGTCACACATAGGAAAAGTGTTGAAAGCTGTGGCCAAGGGACATACCCATGCACCATGCACAATGCACAGGGACTTGCCAAGTACAGACAAGGCAGATGACATTGGCCCTGCTGTAGACAGTACAAGGCAATCCTGAGACCGCTGTACACTCAAACACCAACTCCACATGCCACCTACCTACCACAGGAACTCACATTCACTGTCATGCCAGCATGCACCATGAGGGGATAGACACATCACCTGGTAGACCCAATGACAAATCACACCACACCCAACAGCATGCCCGGTCACACACACCCCCCCTTACACAAGCACACACCCCCGGGGCAGCCAATGCAAATTGGCACTCCCACAATGGATATGTGACACAACAAGACCAATCCATAGCCAAATAAGCATCCCAACACTCATTAGACAGGCCAAATAACGAGGAGTACATATCAATCTGTCCCCCGCAACATACCCATCCACAAGTGCACTGTGAGAGGAATGCTAGACATATCCAACTACCCAGAGGAACTGTGCCAACTTGAATATGTATGAAACATGGATGACGCATGAAACACCATTAACATTGTCTCTCTCTCACACACAGGGCAACGTTGTCGATCTCCCCCCAACACTGGGGGGGAAGAATCACAGGAACAGACTCGGCATGACGATGATCCCACCGGCAGCGATGACTCTCACCACACCGTCAATGACCCCGACCAACCTGGCCCCTCTGGTGCCCAAGCACCTGCAGCACCTGCGTCAGGTACAACTTGCCAACCACCACCCCCATTCCTGCCACATCCCAGGATACACACAGGAGCCCTGCTCGCACACAACAACGCAGCCAGTCTGACCAGGAGGGGCAAGGTACTCCGGGCACCCAGGAGGAGGCAGGCGACCCCGCAAATGCCATCCCTCAGGGGTCCCAGAGACCCGATGTGCCCACAACGGCAGGCCAGGCTCAAGTGGGCAGGGGTGGTGAGAGTGGAGGATGGCGGAGGCGCGAACCTGACCAGACAGCTGAGGAACCCGTTATGTCACACATCCGCAACATCCTGGACACATACCGGTGTGACACCAGGGGCATCAGCCAGGTAGTGGAGACCCTCAATGAGATTAAGAACATGCAGGCTGAGCAATATGCCAGTCAACAGCAACACCAAGGATGGATGGAGGCAAGACAGGCTGAGCTCGTGGCGGTGCTAACGGACATGAGCCGTTCACTCCGTCGGATTGCCGAAAACATGGGCAACCGTCCCTGTGTCACCAGGCGAAGATCAACACCAGCCACAGGGAGGGATCAGGAGGAGGAGGATTCGTCCGACGGAGCATCACAGTATCACAGTCCGTATCACCATAGTGATACGGACCCTACACACGCGTGTACGGACCGTATCCCTATGGCGTACGCCTACGGCAACACAACCATAGTGATACGGACACTACACACGCGTGTACGGACCGTATCCCTATGGCGTACGCCTACAGCAACACAACCATAGTGATACGGACCCTACACACGCGTGTACGGACCGTATCACTGGAGTAGTGGTGCCCTAAGGGCGTGGAATGCACCGTACCTGTGTGTGTATAGTGAAATTACATAGGGGACACATGAGGGACAAGTCTAAGGGCCTAAATGCATGCTGGTTGTCATGGAGACCGAGTTTCAAGTTAAAATATTTTCATCAGGTTGCCAGCAAGAGTCAGTTGGAGACAATATACTATGTTGCAAAGTGGTTGTTGACTTGACATCATGCACAATTTTTAAACCATGCATAGCCCCTCACTGGGGTAGGTTTAAAGGGATTGGAGGAAATGTAAGATGCAAATGAGATTGACCAATTACTCTGTACTCCTGTAAATGAAACAGGCCAGCAAGGCAAATATAAGGCAGCCAGGTCCCATGAGAGAGCACTTGCCTGCACAACCTTTCATTCCACACCACTGCTGCTGCTCGTGATTTCTCTGGCACCATGTCCAGGTCTGTGGAGAGGGCCCAGCCATTCACCCTGGAGGAGAATGTGGCATTGCTGGATGTCATCCTCCCACAGTACCCCAGCCTGTATGGGAGACCAGGGGAGCAGGTGAGTGCTGACTCCACTAGCTTAGACTGTGCCCCTTTTTTGTGACTGTCACTTCTGGCATTGTGTCCAGGTGTGACAGACATGCAATGTTGTTTAGAGTGGGTCCCAGAGGGGGAATGCCTCATGTCTCCAATGCAGAGCATGCTGTAGTGCATGTCTGCACTCCTCACTTGCATAGTGCTTACTGTGACAATCACTGCATGGTGCATGCCACATTCAGCCTGGCTAATCCTCTTGGGAATGTTGTTTCTACAGCCCTGATGTGATTCTGTGTTCCCCCCAGTGTGACAGGTGACTGTACCCACAGATGTGTGTGAGTTGAGTGTACCTGTGGTGAGAGTGTCCAAATGATGTGTTCGTCCCCTGGACATTGGTGTGTGTGTAAGTCCCCTGTCATGTGGGTGAGTGTCTATGTGGAGTGTTGCAGCCCAGATGCATGAGGGATGCATATACCCTACCCATCTGATGTGAGCAGGGAGCAGTGCTGTGTGTCTGACGTGCTGGGCTAGCCCAACACCTGTGACTCCCACAAGTCAAGTGGCACATGTGCAGAGTGAGGTTTGTACCCGCAGTTGCCAATGGCAGGTGATTGTCCTGTGCCTGTGTGTGTCTGTGTACTCTGCTGAGGTTGCGTCAGTGGCCTGGGGCATGTGACTGCTTTGAGGTGCTGCACATAATCCTGGTGTAGCTTGTGATCCACAGTGTGAGCCAGGATCATTGATTGTGTGGCACCCCTCATTCCACCTGTGTACTTTCAATGCCACGTAGTGCATTTGGCCTTCCCCAGAGGATAATGTCCCTATGACAAAGGTGCAATGAGTTGGCTGCATACTATGCCCTGTTCACACCAGCCAAATTGTTCAAATGTGTGTCTCTGAGACATGTTGCAGGTCTATTGATGTTGTCTCACTTTGTCATCCTCACAGGTAGGCGCCTATGCCAAGGGGGAGATCTGGAAGGAGGCCGTCAGGGCCGTGAGGTCGGTGGAGGGACGAAAGCAGCGCCTGGCCCAGGTAAGGAAACGCTGGCAGGATATCCGGTGCTGGACCAGGAGGATCGCCCGGGTCCTGCTGGGGGACCCACCAGAAGGTCATAAGAATCGTGGGTGCTGCCGCCTCACCCACATAATGAAGCGTGTCCTGGCGGTGGTCTTCCCAGAGATGGATAGGCGCTTACGGGAGAAGCAGCAGCAGGAAGGGGGTAGGTACATGTGTGTTTGTTGTGTGTCACCAGCTTTTGGAAGTGCCCAGTCGCATGGATACACAGCCAGGGTTAATATGTGCAGTGCATATCCTGTTCCCCCAAGTCAACCCGTGCTGTTCTTCCTCCCTTCCCCTCCTTGACATGTGTACCCTGGTCTGTGTGTAGTCACTCTTGCACAAGGTTATCTAGGCTGCCAGTTAATCCAAGTGCCCAATGCTTGCCGCATCATGTGTGGGGGTGGTGTGTGACATGTGTTGGGACCTTGCCTGTGCCCTGGCCAGTTCAGTCATTGTGGGGTCCATGTTAGTTGCCACTGATGCTGAGTCCCGACATAGGAGTGTGTCTTACAAGTGTACTGCCTTACAGCATGCATGACCAATGTTGTGCCCTCAGACATGATGTGCATGAGTGGGAGATGTGCATAGTGCAGGGACGGTCGCTTCTGTTGCTGTCATATCCATACAGGACCATGGAGGAGTGTGGCCACTACAGTCCCCTGGGGCACCTTTTCCTATGTATCATGTGTGTCATCCAACAATGTGGACATTCTCTGTGTCTTCAGCATAGGTTGGGCTCTGTGGCATTGTACCCTGGCCTAATTTGTATTTACGTAAAGTGTGCTACATGTGTCCACTGTACAGGGTGACCCAATTTGGCTTGTGCATACTCACAGTGGCCAGTGCCTGTGTGTCTTGGTACAACTATCTGATGATGGTTGTTTGTCAATTATATGTGTGGACAGGCTCACCAGGGGTACTTTGTGTACACTCAGGATTTATTGAAGGGCATGTTTGTAATCCCCGAGTAGGAGGTGTAAGTACTTCCTCTGTCTCAATCACATTGTCCCAGGTAGGGGGGGGTTGTGCGGGAAAGGCCTACATGTCCAAACCTTATGTCTCCTTGCCAGGTCTGGCCTGTGTGTGATGATTGTCTGAACATACACTCAACATGCAGTGACCCAGTCATGTTGGGCATGGTTTAATGTATTTGCTAAGCAGCATGTGCCAAAAGTTAGGAGACATGGTTCCTGCTCATCCTTTTTTTGGCAACGGTGTGTGGTCCAGATGCTGTGCTCGACTGTCCCCAGAGACTGGCTCCTCTGTCTAATTTGATATCAAGTTATTTGCTGTTGTGTCATGCTCTCCATTGTTTCCCAGTGGCATGGTGGGTCAACCAACTGTGTGGTGCAGGGCCTACATATGTCCGTAGTATTGTAGATGTTACTCATGTTGTTTTTCATGCTATGCACTGTGACCTATGTAGTTTTGAATCATGTGTCATATGTATACAGGTGTCTGATTTTTCCTGTCTCTTCACCTTGCCCACAGCATCATCGGGGGAAACCGAGGGAGACACTGGCACGGACCTTGAGGAGGGATCCAGCACCGGTGCCACCAGTGCCGGGGAGTCTGGCGCAGCGAGTGGCACGGAGGCCGAGGGGAGTGAGGCGGAGGACCTGTCCAGTCCCACCACCGACTATGACGCTGACGGGTCCGAGGCTGAGCTCCCAGAGGGGGCGGAGGCTGCTCCCAGAGCTGAAAGCAGCACTCCATCTCTTGCCGCCCCCTCCATTCCCATCACCGGCCTCCCACTTGCTCGGGTCCCTTCCCTCCGTGCTAGGCGACAACATGTCTCCTTTGTGCCAGGCACCGCACCCCCTGCCCCTGTCTCCCCGGCTGCCGTCAATGCCGAGTCTGTGGACATTCTGCGGCAGTTGCAGGTTGGTCAGACATCGCTGCTTAATGTCCTCCATGGCCACACCAGACTGCTGACACAGATGGTGTTGTAGATGGAGGGCATGTCAGCAGCGATGTCTGACCAACGGATGTTGCTGAAGTCCATAGACTCGTCACTGACTGCAGCAGTGGATCTCCAGCAGCGCTCCGTCCTCCCCTAACCCTGCACCATCCACACTTCCCACTCCCATGCCTGTCCCACACACACCCAGACGTCCCCATGCACGCACCCCACCAGACATAGGCAGCACACCACCAGGGAAGGCCAAGCGCACACCTCCTGTCACGCACACACAGGGGGAAGTAGGCACACCCACTGGGTCAGGGGGCAAACGGCAGCCACGCAGCCACAGTGGGAGTCCGCAGTCCTCACGACCCACTTCCTCCAAAACCACTCCCCTTAGCTCCCCTGCCCAACAGTCGGACAAAGAGTCCTTCATGGCCAGTCTGTCCCTCAGCCCCAGTGTGACACCACCCCGCAAGCGGTCGAGGAAGTCCCCAGGCAGGGGAGTTGAGTCCCCCCCCTGTCCACACCCTCCCCCAGTAGCGCTGCAACCCATCCCTCCGACCCCCCCCTCCTTGGGGCCTGTGGTTCATTCGGGTGCAGGGGAGGCGCTGGAAGAGCTTGCAACCGTGTGCAGCGCCCTGCTAACCACCACCTTTGGTGCTGCCCCACCCCCTGTGGTGGAGTCGTCCGTCCCTGCACCCACAACACCTACCCTTGCCCCTCCTGTCCCTGCGGTGCCTGGTCCTTCCCCACCACATGATGCCCCCCTACTGTGGATGATATGGAAGAGTGAACTGTGCAGGCAAGCTAGGGGAGACGCGTCCCAAAGTGTCCCCCACTAGGACTTCGCACATGGCCTGGCCTATGGGCCCTGTATATAGTGGACATTTCTTTTGCTATAATTTTTTATGCTGAATAAAGCATTTTGGTTTTCATTTGCACACAAATGCTTTTCTGGTCTTGCTGTTGGTGGTGCTGCTTCATGATTTGGGGTGGTGATAATGTGTTAGGTGTCTGGGAAATGTTGTAGTGTGCTGCTCATGGGGTGGACCCTGATATCTGTGTGCCATCACAAGGTATCTGCAAATAATCTTTGGTCATGTAAGCTCTTACTGTATGGTGACATTGTCCCAAGGTGTGTTCCTTCCTCTGTGGACCCTGACATCTTCCCTGCAGGGTGTTTCCCAATTGTTGTCCTGAGCTCTGTCTACATTTCCTGGGTGTGTGACGGATCCCTTCAACTTTGGCCATGCATGCTCAGCAATGTCTCCACCTGCATCATTTGTGGCATCCTTGGTGGTCACTGTACTTGTGTATGGAGTATATTGACATGACTTCATGTGGACTTGTTCCCTTTTACGCACTATGCATGTGTGTACTCCCAGCCTCGCACACATGTGTTACGTGTTCTGCAGGGTCTTTGGGCACCTGTCTGACAATTGTGGGCATTGTATCTGTGGGTACTCCACCCTTTTCCTTCCATGGGAGGCAACAACTTGTTGGCTGCCCCAGCACCTGTACATCCCTATCAGTCCTGGAATGTGCGTGACAGTGTGTGTTCCCTTTGGGTCTCTTAGTTTAGTAGGGTGGCACATGAATATACGGACTTGTTGCATGCTCTCAGTGTGTGTATTGTGCTGCCAGTGCCAGGGGGGGTAAGCATGTGTCATTTGTCATCACACCCACATGTGGTGTGTCATGCAGTGGGGGATGGACATCCACCCTCATGGGAGTAGGACACTGCTGTCAGTGATGTGTTGGAATGCCACTCTCAATATAGTCGCACTTTGTGTATGCCTTCATGCACCCATGGAGTTTTGCAAATTGTCGGATGGTGTACACACCACCATGTCTCTGTCCACTGCTGGGAGGACTCTGCACCCACCCCTCCTATGTCTGGGCACTGCTGGGAGGACTCTGGGCACTGCTGGGAGGACTCTGCACCCACCCCTCCTGTGTCTGGGCACTGCTGGGAGTGATAGGCACCCACCCCTCCTATGTCTGGGCACTGCTGGGAGGACTCTGCACCCACCCCTCCTATGTCTGGGCACTGCTAGGAGGACTCTGCACCCACCCCTCCTGTGTCTGGGCACTGCTGGGAGGACTCTGCACCCACCCCTCCTGTGGCTGGGCACTGCTGGGAGTGATAGGCACCCACCCCTCCTATGTCTGGGCACTGCTGGGAGGACTCTGCACCCACCCCTCCTATGTCTGGGCACTGCTGGGAGGACTCTGCACCCACCCCTCCTATGTCTGGGCACTGCTGGGAGGACTCTGCACCCACCCCTCCTATGTCTGGGCACTGTTGGGAGGACTCTGCACCCACCTCTCCTATGTCTGGGCACAGCTGGGAGGACTCTGCACCCACCCCTCCTGTGTCTGGGCACTGCTGGGAGGACTCTGCACCCACCCCTCCTGTGTCTGGGCACTGCTGGGAGTGATAGGCACCCACCCCTCCTATGTCTGGGCACTGCTGGGAGGACTCTGCACCCACCCCTCCTGTGTCTGGGCACTGCTGGGAGGACTCTGCACCCACCCCTCCTATGTCTGGGCACTGCTGGGAGGACTCTGCACCCACCCCTCCTATGTCTGGGCACTGCTGGGAGAACTCTGCACACACCCCTCCTATGTCTGGGCACTGCTGGGAGGACTCTGCACCCACCCCTCCTGTGTCTGGGCACTGCTGGGAGGACTCTGCACCCACCCCTCCTATGTCTGGGCATTGCTGGGAGGACTCTGCACCCACCCCTCCTATGTCTGGGCACTGCTGGGAGGACTCTGCACCCACCCCTCCTGTGTCTGGGCACTGCTGGGAGGACTCTGCACCCATCCCTCCTGTGTCTGGGCACTGCTGGGAGTGATAGGCACCCACCCCTCCTATGTCTGGGCACTGCTGGGAGGACTCTGCACCCACCCCTCCTATGTCTGGGCACTGCTGGGAGGACTCTGCAGCCACCCCTCCTATGTCTGGGCACTGCTGGGAGGACTCTGCACCCACCCCTCCTGTGTCTGGGCACTGCTGGGAGGACTCTACACCCACCCCTCCCATGTCTGGGCACTGCTGGGAGGACTCTGCACCCACCCCTCATATGTCTGGGCACTGCTGGGGCTGATGGCACACACCCCTATGTGTCTGTCCACTGGCGTGGTACGACCCGTACCCACGCTCTTAAGGCGTGGGTACGGGCCGTACCCCTACGTCACCCCAACAATGGCGGTACGGCCCGTACCCACGTCCCAAAGGCATGGGTACGGGTCGTACTACGCCCACCCCTACGTCACCCCAACAATGGCAGTACGGCCCGTACCCATGCCTTTGGGATGTGGGTACGGGCCGTACCGCCATTGTTGGGGTGACGTAGGGGTGGGCGTGGTACGACCCGTACCCACGCTCTTAAGGCGTGGGTACGGTGTGTACCACAATTGTTGTGTTGCCGGTTCGTGTCCATGTCGACTTCCGTTGTGGCGGACAGAGGCCTTGGTGGAGACGCCCCTGCCCCCCGAAGTGACCAGGCCCTGGGGGTCAGGTATGTACAGGGCATGTATGATTTTTAACTTGGGTGGGGGTTATGTTTCCTGCCCCTGCCCCCCCTTTTCCCCTGGGTGTTGTTCTGACCTTCTGCGGCGTCTGCGGCGGTTTCTGTACACCAGGTGGACTGCTATGAGGGCCGGGATGACACGTAGGTTGGGGTCCATGGCTGTCCGTCGCGTACAGGTGCTTCTTCTGCGCGTCGTCCTGATTTCCCGGCAGTTTTTGGCTGCCGTAAAATATAATCCGTGCGGAGTGACGTGGGCACGGATCGTACTTGCTGGTTCGTGAAACGCTGCCTGACTCCGTCTGGACGTCACGTCCGCGGTGTCCCGGATCCGATTTGTATGTAGATTTTTTGCCGGTCGGTGTTTTTTACAATTCGTACGGAAATGGTGTTTCTGTACGAATCGTACTTGCTGGTTTGTAAGGTGTTTTTCCCGGGTACGGGTCGGACGGAGAAAACGCTCCGTCCGACGGTTCGTACCCGGGTTTTACAGGATCGGAATCGGCACCTATGTGTGCAGCTAACCCTCACTGTCACCACAATGGGTAAGAAAGAAATTATTTAATTTCCCTATACCCTTAACAAAAGTGGGCTTGGAGGATTGGAATGATTAGATAAATAATTACATCCGGGATGGAAAATGTATAATAGATTAACAAGTAAAAAAGGACAATGCAAAAATAAGCAGAAAAGAAGAAGAATTGTTTTCTTTTTGCACTCTATTGTGGAACAATCTACACTCTATGGGCCTGAAATGCCTTTAGTGACTTAAAAAAATTACGTAAATAGAACTGTAGGGAATTAGGTGCCATAGCATGAAACTGACAAATCATTCAAGCGCAGTAGGTGAAAGTGTCAGCAGTCTAGTAGCAGGGGTCTCATGAGAATTGGCCTGCCTACGCAGGCGCAGTAAAATATTGGGTCCACCGTCTAGTTGTTGTGGTCAGAAATGGTGTCAACCTTGGAAGATGCCTAACTCATCTAACTCATGCATACGTATCTTTGAATGGCCGAACACGGGTGAGTAGTAGGGGAGTCATAGGAATGTCTGATTGTGCACATGCCTCAGCAATATGGGAGCAGGCTAGGGGACTATCATGCGCCAAACAATGTATTCTTTTGAGTGTTTGGTCATTATAGAATTGGGACGCAGTGGTTCGTAGGCAAAATATTTTATTGTACCCTGTGCCGTACCATATACAATATGAAATTATCAGCTCACGAGGTATCACAATGAATAATTGGTGTAGTTTGTCAACTAACTGATAGCAGATGAGGGATTGCACCTAACCTAATTATGTTTTGTTTTTCTCTTGATGTAGATCAGTGCATGGCTAAAATGAGCATGTATTTGCTTAAGACTAAAAAACGATTTGTACATGGGAGGCCCTGTTAACCCCTTCCATGCTCATGATGGAATGGTTCCATCATGAGCACAAGTTCCAGTATGCTCATGACGGAACAATTCCGTCATGAGCACACTTTCAAAAAATGCCTCTGCTGTAAACTGCAGAGGGATTTCCCATTTTTGTTGTTGCTTTGGGAGGTGGGGAAGAGCTTCTTCAACCTCCCAAGGTAGGTTAGGATTTTCATTGCACTGACGATCGTTCGCATCAATCAATCAATCAATCAGGGGTTTATAAAGGGCGCTACTCACCCGTGAGGGTCTCAAGGCGCTGGAGTGAAGGGGGGGAGCTCCGGATCAGTCCAAGAGCCAGGTCTTGAGGTCCTTTCTGAAGGTGTGCAGGGTTGGAGAGCATCTGCTGTTCAAGGGGAGCCCGTATCCGGGTCTTGGCTGCGATGTAGGAGAAGGATCTCCTGCCTGTTCTACTTCTGCGGATGCGGGCAACCTCTGCCAGGGCGAGGTCGGAGGAGCGGAGGTTCCTCTTGGGTATGTGGAAGGATAGTCTCTCGGTATTTGGGTCTGATGTTGTTGAGGGATTTGCAGGCGTGGGTGAGGAGTTTGAAGGTGACTCTCTTCTCGACAGGGAGCTAGTGGAGGTCTCGTAGGTGTTGGGTCATGTGTTCGTGCCGTGGGGTTCCGAGGACGAGTCTGGCGGCGGCATTTTGGATGGTCTGGAGTCTGTGTAGGAGGGATTTGTTAATTCCGGCGTAGAGGGCGTTGCTATAGTCCAGTCTGCTGGTTATGAGTGCGTAGGGGACTTTCTTTCTGCAGTTGGGGGGATACATTTGAAGGTCTTTCGAAGGATGCGCAGGCAGTTGAAGCAGGTGGAAGTGACGGCGTTGACCTGGCAGTTCATGGAGAGGGAAGAGTCGAGGATGATGCTGAGGTTGCGTGCGTGGTCTGTAGGAGTGGGTGGGTTTCTGAGGGTGGAGGGCCACCAGGTGAGGTCCCAGGCAGAGTTGCAGGGTCTGAGGATGAGGACCTCTGTCTTCTCTGAGTTGAGCTTAAGGCAGCTGTCATTCATCCAGGTTGCCACATTCTTCATTCCCTCTTGGAAGCAGCGTCTGGTGTCTCTGGGATTCTTCGTGAGTGAGAGTATGAGCTGGGTGTCGTCTGCGTAGGATAGGATGCTATGCCCATGCTGTCTGAAGATGGCGGCATGGGGGGTCATGTAGATGTTGAAGAGCGTGGGGCTTAGTGATGAGCCTTGGGGCACTCTGCAGTTGATGTCGCATGGCGCGCTGTCGTCATTACTATGAAAACGAAACTGAAACTTAGTTTCAGTTTTACAGTTTTGGTGCTTGTGGGACTATCTCAGCCCCCCAAGCACCGAGCAACATGGGAAAGGTATTGTTGGAAAGGGGAGAATCTCCCCTTTCCATTGGCATCCTTCCCTAGTGGAACCCTGCTTCGGGATTGCCCCAGGAGCTCGATTCCCAAGCAGGGAACCCCCCACTAGCCACCAGGGAGGGGTAGTGGGGGGTTCTTTGCTCCCCCATACAATTCTGCCAGATAGCCTTTCTCCCCCCCAGATGCCAGGGATTTGTTTTATAGGCCAGGGACGGGGGCTGCACAGAAGGGGCATGCCAATACCCCCACCCTACCACCAAAGAAGGAATACGACTTTCTGCCCCCTCAGGAGGAAGATGAGGCAATAGCCCCTGATCTGCCCCCCGGGGGGGGCAGAAAGCCCACTAGGCCCAAGGGATTTTTTTTTATATATGTAGGGGTGGGGGCTGCCCAGAATGGGCATGCCAATCTCCCACCCCAATTTTTTTTTGCAGTCTTTCTGCCCCCCCGGGAGGCAGATGGGGCAATAGCCCCTTGTCTGCCCCCCGGGGGAGGGCAGAAAACACATTAGGCACCAGGGATTTTTTTCTCCAAAGTTCAGGTCGGGGGCTGCCCAGAATAGGCATGTCAATGTGCCCACCCCCCCAAAAAAATGCTCCATTCTATCTGACCCCCGGGAGGCAAATGAGGCAGTAGCCCATTATCTGCCCCCCGCCGGGGGGGCAGTAAGCCCACTAGACGCCAGGGTTTTAATTCCCTCAAAGTTTGGGGTTGCCAATGCCCCCACCCACCCCAAAAAAGCCACAGTGTTTCTGACCCACCCAGGAGGCTGATGGGGGCAGTAGCCCCTGATCATCCCCCTGGCGGGGGGGGGGGGGGCAGAAAGCCCACTAGGCAGCAGGGATTTATTTTTTATAAGTAGGGGTGTGGGCTGTCCAGAATGGGCCTGCCAATGCCCCCATCCTAAAAAAATTACCACAGTCTTTCTGCCCCCCCAGAGGCAGATGGGGGCAATAGCCCCTTATCTGCCCCCTTGGTGGAGCGGGATCCCACTAGGCACCAGGGGTATATTTATTTCATAATTCAGGGGGGCTGCCCAGAATGGGTATGCCAATGCCCCCACCCCCCAAAAAAAGATGCCACAGTATTTCTGCCCCCCAAGAGGCAGCTGGGGCAGTAGCCCCTGATCTGCCCCCCCGGGGGGCAGAGATCCCACTAGGCACCAGTGATTATGCGGGGATTTTTTATACGTAGGGGTGGGGGCTGCCCAGAATGGGCATCCCAATGTTCCCACCCCCCCAAAAAAATAGCCACAGTCTTTCTCCCCCCCTTGGGGGCATATTTGGGCAATAGCCCCCGATTTCAACCCCGCCCCACGGCGACACAAAGCCCACAAGGCACAGATTTATTTTCAGAATGTGCCTACCTGTGGATTTTCTGTCCTAGCGCAGCTGACACCCAAGGAAACAAAGCAAACCTATACACTTTTGAAAACTAGACACCTAGGGGAATCCAGGATGTGGTGACTTGTGTGGCTCTCACTCGTTTCTGTTACCCAGGATTCCTTGCAAAGTTTTCAGAAATCTGTGGGTTTGTTAGGTTTCCCATGACGTCTGCCAAAAACCCAGGTGACCCCCCTAGCAAAACCAGGTGTTTTGTGATAGGTAATTTTGATGTCTCCTCAATTCGTTTTGGGCTCTTGCCTGTCAGGGGTACTCGACCCACCCACACAAGTGAGGTACCATTTTTCTCGGAAGACTTTGGGGAATGCAGGGTGGGTGGAATTTTGTGGATCCACGCAGATTCCAGAACTTTCCCCCACAGAAATATGAGGAAAATTTGTTTTTTTTTACAAAGTTTGAGGTTTGCAAGGGATTCTGGGTAACAGAACCTGGTGGGAGCCACCCCATCCTGGATTCACCTAGGTGTCTAGTTTAAAAAAAAGTATAGGTTTGCTAGGTTTCCCTAGGTGCTGGCAGAGCTAGGGTTCAAAATCTACAGCTAGGCACTTTGCAAAAAAAGGGTCAGTTTTCACTGTGAAAATGTGGTGTGTCCACATTGTGTTTTGTGCCATTTCCTGTCGCGGCCACTAGGCTTACCCACACAAGTGAGGTACCATTTTTCTATGAAGACTTTGAGGAATGCTGGGTGGGTGGAATTTTGTGGATCCACACAGTTTCCAGAACTTTCCACCATAGAAATGTGAGGAAAATGTGTTGTTTTTGTTTACAAAGTTTGAGGTTTGCATGGGATTCTGGGTAACAGAACCTAGTTATAGCCAGACAAGTCACCCCATCCCGGAATCAACTGGGTGTCTAGTTTATAAAAATATATAGGTTTTCTAGGTTTTCCTATGTGTCGGCAGAGCTAGGGTTCAAAATCTACAGCTAGGCACTTTGCAAAAAATGAGTCAGTTTTCACTGTGAAAATGTGGTGTGTCCAGGTTGCATTTTGGGCTGGTTCCTGTCGTGGGCACTAGGCCTACCCACACAAGTGAGGTACCATTTTTCTCGGGATACTTTGAGGAATGCGGGACGGGTGGAAATTTGTGCATCCACGCAGATTCCAGAACTTTCTACCACAGAAATTTGAGGAAAATGTGTTTTTTTGACAAAGTTTGAGGTTTGCAAGGGATTCTGGATAAAAGAACCTGGTGAGAGCCAGACAAGTCACCCCATCCTTTATTCCCCTGGGTGTCTAGTTTTTGGAAAATGTATAGGTTTGCTAGGTTTCCCTAGGTGTCAACAGAGCTAGGGCTCAAAATCTACAGCTAAGCACTTGCAAAAAAAGGCCTGTTTTCATTGTGAAAATGTGGTGTGTCCATGTTGCGTTTTGGGCCGTTTCCTGTCGTGGCCACTAGGCCTACCAACATGAGTGAGGTACCATTTTTCTCTGTAGACCTTGGGAAATAATGGGGGGGGGAATTTTGTGGAGCCACGCAGATTCCAGAACTTCCCACCACAGAAATGTGAGGAAAATTTAGTTTTCTTTACAAAGTTTGAGGTTTGCAAGGGATTCTGGGTAACAGAACCTGGTGAGAGCCAGACAAGTTACCCCATCCTCGTTTTCCCTGGGTGTCTAATTTTAAAAAATGTATAGGTTGGCTAGGTTTCCTGAGGTGCCGGTAGAGCTAGGGTTCAAAATCTACAGCTAGGCACTTTGCAAAAAAAGGGTCAGTTTTCACTGTAAAAATCAAGTGTGTCCACGTTGCGTTTTGAGCCGTTTGCTGTCGCGGGCACTAGGCCTACCCACACAAGTGAGGTATCAATTTAATCAGGAGACTTAGGGTAACACAGAATTGTAGAGCAACTGTTATTACCTATTGACTTTTTAGGCATCTCTGCCTTGCAAATGAAAGACAATGTTTAAAAAAGAAATCACTTTTTAAAATGTCCCATAATTGTCATGCTAGTATGGGTACTCACAATTTTGGAAATGTGCAAATAGCTACTATTTCTAAACTCTATATTTTGTTCCAATTTCAGAAATACATTGATGTCATTCATCCCGGTTTTTTACTATATATATTTTCCCAAATTAATTGCTATATAACCGGTACATAATAAAAAAACATTGTAAGACGCTGCTCAGTTATTGGCTCTGGGTTCGTCGGGTTCTTGGTCAACCTACAAGTCCTATATATCCCCACAGCCAGAAACGTCCAGCAGATGTAGCAGTATATTGCTTTCAAACATTAGTCATAATTAGAAGAAGTTACAGGTGAAAACGTTGGCACAAAAGGCTGTTTTTTTCAACTCATTTTCAATTTTTTGTTATTTTCAAATGTTAGTTTCTATAAAGAAACCTTGAACGATCTACACAAATGACCCCTTGCTGAATTCAGAATGCTGTCTACTTTTCTAAAATGTATAGCTTTCTAGGATCCATTATTGCTTTAATACCCATTTCTACCATTAACTTGAAGAAGGTTGGAAGCACAAAAAAGCAAAAATAGGTTATGTCCTAGTAAAATGCCAAAACTGTGTAAAAAATGTTGGTTTTCTGACAAAAGTCTATCAGTCCCTGAAAGCTGGGAAAATTTAGATTTCAGCCCCACAAACCCTTTGTTGATAACATTTGCAGGGTATAAAACAGATCTTTCATTTGCAGCACTTCTTTCCCATTTTTCAAAACCTGGATATCTTTAAAATCCCCATGATGTTGGAAGAAAAGGACGCAAATTTGGAGTGGCTACCTTATGTTGTCAAAAAGTTACAGGGGCCTAAGCGTGAACTACCCCAAATAGCCGAAAAAAGGCTTAGCACGGGGGGGAAGGCCTAGCAGCGAAGGGTTAAGTTAAAAGTGACACTGTTTAACGACGATCGTTTAACACGATAATATGAATATTATCACAGCACTTCTTTTATTGGAAAGATGAGTGTCCAGTACTCTATTTCTAGTTTCACTTATGTGGGGTAAATGCCTATTCCCCCGTCCCTGCTTCCATATAGCTCCAGATGAACAGTTGTACTAAGAGGAACTAGCCCTGGTATTATGACTTGGAAGGACAAAACACACTGTTCTGCAATACTTTCAGAGGTATGTGCACTCATACATGCACCTTGGTGACTTTCTGAGTCTTTCTTGCTGCAGAATCTATGCTCACTGCTCACTGTTTTTTGAGTAATTGGCTGTTTATTTAATTTGGAGGCATGAGCTTTTACAGTTGCATCTGGTTGTTTCTGAGGCGAACCTGTTAGTATAATCTATGGCTCACTGGCTTCCCTATCCTTTCGCTTAATAATGGTGGTTGTAATCGTATTATGCATCTCCTGATGTGAATTAAGTAGTGAATAGGGACCCTGTTTAATCTCTCTGACAAAACACAGACTTTAGTCAGTTACATTTATCCACTTTCAGTCATTTATTGTGGATATTTGCCTCCTTGATCCACAGAACCTGTGCATTAAAATTACGGTATGCAGACATAATATCGATGTCTAAATATCGATATACCATTTATTTATTTATTTATTTATTTTTTTGAAATTTCAAAACCTTTATTTGTCTCTCAAGGATTAGTATGGTTTTGTCATCTTTAATCAAGTTAGTGCAAATAACAGAAATATCGAATAAAAGATTGATTAGTGACAGCATAAATCAAAACCAGAGTGTTCCATAAAGGAAATTATCCCTAAACTAGCTAAAGGAGTCAAACCTACCCAAATACAGAACTCTTGAAGAGTTCCTTCGGGAAAAGAGCAAGATTTTTGGAGCATAGATGAAGACTTGAACTTCCCTCGAAAGAACTGTTTTGGAAACTCAGCCAAGTTCCCCACAGCAGCAGTAGCAGCCATAACTAGTGATAGAGGAGTGATCATTGAAGTATCGTTGATCAAGAAGTGTTGAAATGAAGGAGGGTAAAGTTACTGTCGGCAGTAGCTTTCAGCAACGAGGAGCAAGGAATGGGGTTTAGGATGGTTAAAGAAAAGTCTCTCTTGTATTAGAGTCAAAAGGGATCTCAGTAAAGGTCCTCTGTGGAGTCTCAATCCTCAATAACCCAATAATATTATCTGTGCTGCACTGTTATAACAAATTGTTCTCTTTACTTTAATCATTGTTGGAAACAGGCAAAAATGTTGCTCCTCCTTAAAAACCCAACGCAGACCCTAATATCCCAGGCAATTCCAGGCCAATTATCGATATACCATTATATCGATGTTTATATATCAATATGACAGAATATCGACCATCAAGAATATCGTCAACCAAAATATCGACATGCACGTAAGAAATATCGTTTTAATTAATATCGGTGTTAGTAATATTGTTAGTAAAAATTATCGTTGTTAATAATATCGATTTTTTTGTGTGTTTTGTATGTCAGCATATGTGTTAAAAGTATAGCTCATTCTTGTAATGTATGTTCATTTTGTGTTAATTAATTTTTGCGTATTTTAGTTCCGTAGCGGGTTGTGGGTTTATAGGGGAATAGGGTGGGAAGTAATTTAATTATAATATATTTATTAATAATTTGTTAGAAGTTATTAATTTTTTTTAAACATAAATATCGCATTTTAGTTCCGTAGCGGGTTGTGGGTTTATAGGGGAATAGGGTGGGAAGTAATTTAATTATAATTAACTAATTAATTAAGAATTGTAATAATTAATATTTATGTAATTAATATTTAAATTGTTAATTGTGTTACATTTTTTAATAATTGGTTATTAATTGGATATTGATTATTACTAAATACTTGCCAAATATGTTAATTGTGTCATTTTTTTTAATGAGTTGGTTGTGGGTTTATAGGGGAATAGGGTGGGAAGTAATTTAATTAAAATTAATTAATTCATATTTGCATTACACTTTCTCTACTGTTGCACTCACTGGAGTGGGAATAGTAAATTTAACCCCCCGCTATCCAACACTTTCCCTACTGTTACACTCGTTGGAGTGGGAATAGTAATTATAACCCAACTGCTATCCAACACTTTCCCTACTGTTGCACTCACTGGAGTGGGGATAGTAAATTAGTCCCCTCCGCTATTCAACACTTTCCCTACTGTTGCATTTTCTGTAGTGGTAATAGTAATTTTATCCCCTACGCTATCCAACATTTCCCTACTTTTATAGTTAATGTAGTGTCATTTTTTTTCTTTTTAAATAAAAATTAATTTTAATATTTTAATTTATTTTCATATTTATATTACAGGTTTATGTATATATATATATATATATATATATATATATATATATATATATATATATATATATATATATATGTGTGTGTGTGTGTATTTATAACTTTTCTTATGTTTATAACATTTTATAATTAAATAAAATAATTATTTATTACAATTATTAAGTTAATATATATTAAAAAAATGTATGTGAATTTTTTTTATATTACATTTATCATTTTTAAATAATTCTAACTATGGGCCCCATTATGATGCCCGCCACCGTAACAGAAAATGGGACCGCCCACCAGAGGTGTGGCGGCCCCGCTAGGCCAACTAGGATGCAACCGCCACCCTGGCGGTCGCATCCCGCGTCTTCAACATTGTGGCGGGCGGTGCTGTAAACAGCACTCACCGCAATGTTGAATTTGCATGCAGTGCATTGACAGGCACAATAGGTACCCCCCAAGCGCAGCCACCCACCCCCGCCCAGCCCCCCTGGGGGGCTGCAATGGGCCCCCAAAGTCATATACCGTATGACTTTCCATGGCAGAGTCTCCGCCATGGAAAGGCATACCCACCGCAGGCATACTAGCAGGCACCACCACCATATTGTGGACCTTTTCCGCACGGCCGGCAATCTGACCGGCAGAAAAGCAGCGGACGGTCTTTTTGTCTGCCGTGGTACCCCCGCCATAGTAATTTGTGTTGTGATTCCGGCAATCTGACCAGCAGAAAAGCAGCGGACGGTCTTTCTGTCCGCCGTGGTACACCCGCCATAGTAATTTGTGTTGTGATGGCATGCGGATCGCCACCACCCGCCACTGCCGGCCGGGCAGTGGCGATCCGCACGACAACATACTGGCCCCCTATGTTTTTATTAATTGTATTTATTATTTAATTATTTTTATAATATTTTTAAGACATTTTAAAAAAACAATATTTTAAACAACGATATTTTAAACAACGGTATTTTGGTTTCGATATTTATGTACTTACCATTGTAGAGACAGGCTGTCGATATTCGGTCCATCGATATTTTAGACTCGCTATTCCTGTAGCTCGATATTCTGTCCGTTGATATTCTGTCAGTGATCCTAAAATTACATAGAAACTAGAACAAATCGCTGAACAAAACTTCCTTCAGGAATCAGGCATGAATGTATGTTTTTTTGGGTAAGTGAAAAGGAATGGCTAAGCTTTTCAGTAACACTATTGGATTTAGAGTTTAGGTGCAGGACGTATAATCTTGTGTTCTCACGCATTACTGCCTTTTTTTGTAAACCTCTTTCTTTCTCTTTTAGGTATTTTTTGCGTCTCTTTATCCCACTTACAAGATGGCATGGTGGTATCACTGCCCCCTACTTTTGCAACCACCTACGTTTTGAGTCTTCGTATCCCTTTTAAATGATGGTACGGTGGGTAAATGTGGTTCTGTTTCTCTCTGTTCCTGAGACTTACATCATCGAGACTAATCACATCACTGTAGATATACAGGAAATCCTAATGCATTAAGTTATCTGGACGGCGTACTTTTCTCTGAGCTATGAGCAAAGAATAATGTGAAGCACTTTTGTAAACAAACTTTTAAATACTTCACGACAATTGTATGATGTGGAGAAGCAATGAATTCCTTCTATCCAATAGAGGAGGTGGCAAAAAAAATTTAGACAGAACCCAGTATGGCATGATGATTTGAGTAATTGCCTTAGCCTTGCAAACAACATATATATATATATTTTTTTTTTGTTAAAAAACCTTTATGCAAGAAAGATATGAAACACAATGAGCAATGTCGTTTTGCACAGACTTGGTGATACTATGTATTCAGCAACCGCCGTTCCTCCACAATGAATGTATTTTAACAGTTTGTGTTGTATTGATGTATGTATTGTTCAAATGTAAACTATAAAGTGTACTATAAGTAAATATAAGTCATGTTTGTATATGTTTGCAGCCCCGAAAGAGACCATAACTGGGCCAAACGCATTGGCTGCAAGGAACTCTTCTTTTCAGTCTGAAGACGTTGAATAAAGAATCACAAAAATCAAAGAAAAGACCATTCGATTAATCTTTTCTTGTCAATCATTTAGCACATCACTTTTACCTATGTCTTCTTTTGAAGTTACCTTTCAACTGTGTTTAAAATACAAATTATTAATGGCTTAAATTGGTGGCTAGCCATTTGAGATGGGCAACAACTATATTTGGGCCAGATGTATCAAGCCTTTTACAGGTCGCAAACGGGCCAATTTGCAGAATCGATCTGTTTGCGAGCAGTAAAAAGCCTTTAGGGATGTATCATCTCAAAAGGCATTGGCAAAATAAGAAATCGCAATTTTTGCCAAATTGATAATCGCAAATTGCAAATGTCTTCCCATTCATTTCTATGGGCCTCTAGGCCCATAGGAATGAACGGGAAGGCATTCCTTAATAGTGAATCACAAATTGTGATTCGCTATTAAGGAATATGTAGGAATCGCAGTTTTTTTGCGAAAGCTACATACATTGAATTTTGTGAGTCCATAATAGCGAATCAGTAAAAGTTGCTATTATGGACCCGCAAAATTCAATGTTTATACATCTGACCCTAGGTGCCTTAAAACGTTATAACAGACATGATGGTGTGGCAAATAGGTCCCGTGGCTGCAAATACTTGTTCAGTCACCCATCCAGACAAGTAACCCTTTAAATGTATCTCGGGCATACTACTGCAGAGTCTGTGTGTGCAGATTTACTGCCAGGTTGACTTCCCATTCAAAACCCCTTCCCAAGCTGTAACCTCTCCTTTTTCTACATATAAGTCATCCCTGAGGTATGCCATAGGCACCTATATGGCAGGGTGGTGTATGTTTAAAAGGTAAGACATGTAGATTGAAAGGAAGTAGAGCTGTTGTGTTTAATATCTGTGGAATGGAATGAAATACTGATATAATGAATGATGTAAACATTTAGGTGCCTATTAGGATGGCGGTTGGAAAACCACCTCGACCGCCATGGAAGCGGAAAACCACCGCCCGCACCGTGGAAAAACCGGCAGCCAAATTAGGATCAACCGCCAAAAAACACCGACTGTGGTGGAACGGGGCCAAGAAAAACCGCCCGTAGTGGGCAGAGATGGCCAAAATCCGTCCGCGGCAGTCGGATTCGCAGTGGAAAAACACCAACCCACCGCAAGTATAGTGGAGACACCGCACGGGAAATTAGGATATCCACGACGGTCCCGTGGTATATTCCGCTGTTTCAGACTGCCCCGATCGCACACAGGAATGAATGGGAGAGCCGGAGGAAGAACTGCAGCATATCCACCGCTGTGGACGATCCGTGAAAAATATGGCGGATATATGAAAATACACACAATAAGACCAAAAGTGCACACAGGAAACTAGCCATGCCCCCCAAAAATACAAAACACACTCCAATGACACAACCACATGGCAAAAAGAAAGATACAATTCCCAAGACAACACACACAACAGACCTGACAGCAATACCCCATTTGGACACACCCAAAGAGCAGAGTATAAAAACAGCCCCTTCCCTGACCACAATCCTTTGCAACACTCCAGAAGAGAAGGGCATTTACCAGATCGGAAAGGAGAGGCAAAAGAATACAGCCCACACACATTACTACCACCACCACCATCACTACCACACCTGCACTACTAACCCCCTGCACATCACACACCATACACATCACAACCACACCCACCACTCACACCCCTGCACCCACAACCACTTTGCACACCACACACCATGTCAACACATAAAATGCCCAAATTCACAGAGAGTGTGCTGACAGTCATGGTAAATGAGATCGTCAAAGTGGAACCACAACTGTTTGGTAGCCTGGTCCAACAGACACGATTAGCCACAAGGACAAAAATTCTGGGGAAGGATAGTCAAAAGGGTCAATGCAGTAGGGACCACACCGCGATCCAAAAAGGAGATCATGAAGCAGTGGCATGATCTGAAGAGGGTTGTCAAAGAGAGGAGAAGCAAGAACCGTGAGCTGGCTGAGAGGACTGGCGGTGGCCCTCCCATTCCACCAAAACCATTCACACCATGGGAGGAGAAGGTGCTTGTCATACTGCATCCAGAGAGTCTCACAGGAGTACCCGGGGGAATGGAGGCTGGTAAGTACAAGCAAATGACTAACACCACACTGCTATGTACTGTCTTGCACAACTACAAAGCTACACCGCCTAGGACAAATTCTATTCATCTGTACCACACACTCACAAAAACATGTCTCACAGATCCAACATTCACTCACTCCCATTCACCCCGAACGTAGCTAGCAACATTACCATGGGGGCATGTGTCCATGCAGCCAGCACTACAACTCCCACCAGGTCCCCTTGTCCCACAGCATCAGCAGGATGGAGCCCTCCCCCACCCCACCCAGAAGCATGTGTCAGCCATTACATTACCCTCATCAAACCAACAGGTAGGTAGCCATCTTCCCTGGGAGGGTGTTTGGGGGTGGGAGGCCTGTACCACTACTCCCACCATGTCCCCTGTCCCACACCTGAGCAGGATGGAGCACTCCCCCACCCATAAGCAGTTGGAAGCCATTGCAGTACACCTGACAAACTAACTGGTAGGTAGCCATCTTTCCTGGCAGGGTGTTTGTGGGTGGGAGGCTTGTACCACTACTCCCACCATGCCCCTGTCCCACACCTGAGCAGGATGGGGCACTCCCCCACCCAGAAGCAGTTGGAAGCCATTGCAGTACACCTAACAAACTTACAGGTAGGTAGCCATCTTCACAGTGAGGATGTTTGTGGGTGGGAGGCTTGTACGACTACTCGCACCATGCCCCCAGGCCCACACCTCAGCAGGATGGAGCACTACCCCACCCAGAAGCAGTTGTGTTAGAAAGGGTAGACGGACCGGGAGGGTCGGCCGGGGTCAGGAGGAGAGGTCTCCGGGGAGAGCCGTCTCCAGCGATCGTACAGACAAGTAACTTCCCCCCCCACAGACAGATACCACACACGGATAAGGTTCAGTGTTCTTTATAAGCACTTCTTAAGGTACGGTTGAACGGTACAAGGAGGTCTGGACTCAGGGGTCCCCTCGATTCAAGTCTCTCAAAGCAGGGTAAGGGGTAGCGGGACAGTCTGTTTACCAGTCAGGTAGTTCGGATGAGATGATGACTAGCTCACAATCCTCGAGCTTGGTGGTTTAGTTGGTACGGGCCGCGGCAGCGCCAGCAGGTCCCGGTCGAGATGGTCGGTACACGGTCCGCGGCAGCGCCAGCAGGTCCCGGAAAGATGGTCGATGTACGGTCCGCGGCAGCGCCAGCAGGTCCCGGTGAGGATGGTCGTTACAACGGGCCGCGGCAGCGCCAGCAGGTCCCGACGAGGATGGATGTTGCAGAAGGCCGCGGCAGCGCCAGCAGGCAGGACGATGGTTCACAAGAGCGGGCTACGGCAGCGCCAGTAGTCCGTCAAGGCTGAGATCTCTCGGTGTCTCTCGACTCCAGGATACAACTGCCTTCCTGCTCCGGAGTTGCCCCAGTTATAGGGCAGGCGCCCTTTGATGTCCGGACCCTCGCACTTGGAGGTCGGAGGGCCCGGGATGAAGGTGTCCAGACACCCAGCAGGGGGTGGAGCCAGCGCCTGGGGGAGCTGGAGGCGATCGGCACCTGGCGGGGGAAGAGCTCTTGACACTTCGTTCTCCCATTGACCTGCCAAGTGGTCCGCTCACCTCCTGGGTGGATGGTGGTGCCGGGATGTCGGGGCCGGCCAGGCCCGGGGTTAGGGTCGGGGCGAGGCCACGCGGCCTCGTGGTGCAGGGCCCAAGATGGCGGCTTGAACCGGCCGGGGGAGCCGGTGGGGCTGGGCCCCGTGATGAGTAGAGGTCCGAGGGCAGAAGATCCGTCGGGAGACGGGGTACAGGTGCTTTTCGTGGGTTATGCCTGGTGGGCCGGAGCTCGGGCCCTGTCGTGCGGGGAGGGAGCAAGCCCTTCGTGTGGCCTGTCCAACATGCGTCCCCCCCAGCTGAAGGCGGGGAGAGTCACCCATCTCCTTGGGGACTCTCTTCGTCGAGGCGGAAAAAGCGGGACAGGCCATCCGCGTTGGCGTGGTCTTGGCCTGGTCGGTGCTCCACAGTGAAGTCCATTCCCTGCAGGGAAATGGACCAGCGCAAGAGTTTTGGGTTCTCCCCCCGCATCTGCATCAGCCACTGCAGGGGTCGATGGTCGGTTTGTACCCGGAAGTGGGTACCGAAGAGATAGGGCCGGAGCTTTTTGAGGGCCCACACCACTGCGAAGGCCTCCCTCTCGATGGTGCTCCAGCGCTGTTCTCGGGCCAGGAGACGTCGACTGATGAAGGCCACCGGCTGGTCATGACCTTCGGGGTTTAACTGAGAAAGGACGGCTCCGATGCCGTGGTCGGAGGCGACGGTCTGTACCACGAATTCCCGACTGTAATCGGGGGCCTGGAGCACAGGGGCGGTGCACAGGGCGGCCTTCAGCTTCTCGAAGGCCGCTTGACAATCGGGGGTCCAGTTAATCCGCTTCGGTTGGTTCTTGGACGTGAGACCCGTGAGGGGCCCCACGATGCTGCCGTAGTCCTTCACGAACCGCCGGTAGTAGCCGGTGAGCCCCAAGAAGGCTCGGACCTCGGTCTGGGTGACGGGGGGCTGCCAGGACTGGATGGCAGCAATCTTAAGTTGTAGCGGGGCCACCAGCCCGCTTCCCACTTGGTGCCCAAGGTAGGTCACAGACCCTTGGCCAATTTGGCACTTGCCGGCCTTAATTGTGAGGCCGGCCCGCTGGAGGGCCTGTAGGACCTCTTGGAGGTGACGGAGGTGGTCGGGCCAGTGGCGGCTGTATACAGCGATATCGTCCAGGTAGGCAGCGCTGAACTCTTCGAGCCCCGCCAAGACCTGGTTCACGAGGCGTTGAAACGTGGCGGGGGCATTCTTCATGCCGAAGGGCATGACCTTGAATTGGTAGTGGCCATCGGGGGTAGAGAAGGCTGACCGTTCCTGAGCCCTGGGTGTGAGGCCGATCTGCCAGTAGCCCGCTGTTAGGTCGAAGATACTAAGGTAGCGGGCGGCCCCCAGCCGGTCGATCAGCTCGTCTGCTCGGGGGATCGGATGAGCGTCGGTCCGGGTGACAGCGTTCAAGCCCCGGTAGTCGACGCAGAATCTCAGTTCAGGTGCGGTGCCGGGGGCAGCGGCTTTGGGAACCAATACAACCGGACTGGCCCAGGGACTGTCCGAGGGCTCGATGACCCCGATTGTGAGCATCTTGGCCACTTCCTCCTGTATGCAGGCCCGTACCCGATCTGGTACGCGGTAGGCCCGGTGTCGGACAGGGGGACTGTCCCCGGTGTCCACGTCGTGCAAACACCAAGGGGTGACCCCGGGGGTGAGGGAGAACAGGGTAGCGAACTGCAGCAGGAGGTTCCGGCAGCCCTGGCGTTGCTCCGAAGTGAGGGCGTCAGAGAGCCGGACCCCGTCCACGGAGCCGTCATTCTCCTGAGTCTTCAGAAGATCCGGGAGGGGTTCGGAGTCTTCCTCTGCCCCACTGTCCGTAGCCATCAGGAGGCTGAGTTCTGAGCGCACAAAGTGTGGTTTGAGTCGGTTGGTGTGGAGGACCCGAAGGGGGTTCCGGGAGGTCCCCAGGTCGATGAGGTAAGTGACGGGGCTTTTGCGCTCGACCACTTTGAAGGGCCCCGTCCACTTATCTTGCAAGGCACATGGTTCGGTGGGGGACATCACCCATACTTGTTGTCCAGGCTCGAACTCAACGGAGGAGGCATTGTGATCATACCACCTCTTCATGTCCTCCTGGCTGGCCTCGAGGTTCGCCTTGGCCATCTCTCTGAAGCGCCGGGTCTGATTGCGTAGGGCCAGGATGTATTTGAAGACGTCTGGAGGGGTCTTTAGGGGGGCCATCTCCCAACCTTCTTTTACTAGGCTGAGGGGCCCTCGCACAGGGTGCCCGTACAGGAGTTCGAAAGGGCTAAAACCGAGGGACTTCTGGGGAACTTCTCGGTAGGCGAAGAGGAGGCACGGGAGTAGTACATCCCACTGGCGACGGAGGGGCTCTTCCAATCCCCCAATCATCCCCTTGAGAGTGCGGTTAAAACGCTCCACTAGTCCGTTCCCTTGGGGGTGATAGGGGGTCGTGAATCTGTAGGTGACCCCGCATTGTTGCCAGAGGGACTTCATGTATTTGGATATAAAGTTCATGCCTCGGTCGCTGACGACTTCTCGGGGGAAGCCTACCCGGGAGAAGATCCCCATTAGGGCCCGGCCAACCACCGGAGCTGTCACGGTCCGTAGGGGCACCGCCTCGGGGTAGCGGGTGGCATGGTCCACCAGTACTAAGATGAACCTGTGTCCTTGTGCCGTGCGGGGGTCCAGAGGCCCCACAATGTCTATCCCCACCCTCTCGAACGGGGTGGTGACCACAGGGAAGGGTTGCAGAGGGGCTTTCAGCTTCCGACCACTCTTCCCGCTGGCTTGGCATGTGGGGCAAGATCGGCAGTGGTTCAGGACGTCGTTCCTCATTTTCGGCCAGAAAAAGTGGGTCACTAGGCGGCAGTACGTTTTGTCCTGGCCCAGGTGTCCAGCCAGGGGGACATCGTGGGCCAGGTTGAGCAGAAAGTCTCTGAAGCGGAGAGGTACCACCAGTACTCGACCGGCCCCCAGCTCGGCGATTCTTTGCTCGCTGTATAGCAGGTCGTTATCCCAGTAGACCCGGTGAGTTCCGGTGGAGTCCCCTGCGTTCTGGGCGCTGGCTTGTTGGCGGAGTCCCTCGAGGGAGGGACAGGTCTTTTGTTCCTGGCGGAACTGTTCTTGGGTGGGCCCCCCTTCTTGACGCCACTGAGCCAGGTCAGGAAGGTCCTGGGGTTGCGCGTCCCCTTCGGTCGTCGGGTCTGGGAGGCTGGCCTCGTCGTTGTCTTCTACTGGGGCGACCGGGGGCGGAGGTGCTGGCCATTCCGGTTCTTCTGATCGGGGGACGGCACGGGCGGCCATGGACCGGGTGGTTATGCAGGCCCAGTCCGGGAGGCCCAGCATCCCCAGGTGCTCTCTTCTCTCAACGGTGGCCCACGGGGAACTCTCGAGGTCATTCCCCAGGAGGCAGTCCACGGGGGCATCGTCCCGGACCGTCACCTTCAACAGGCCGGAGACCCCTCCCCATTCGAATGGGACGCAGGCCATTTGACACATACTCTCAGAGTTGTCTGCCGAGCGGACGGGGCAGAGTATGTTCGGCAGGATCTGCTCGGGCTTCACCAGGTGACAGCGGACGGCCGTCACACTGGCGCCTGTGTCACGCAAGGCCTCGGCTCGCTGTCCATTAATGGTCACCCACTGACCGTATTTCCTGGTGTTAGCGGGTAGGGGAGCCCGCAGGACCATGTCTCTTCCCCCTAAGCACGCCAGGACCATGGCGGCCGGTTCCCACTCTTGCTGGGTCGGCTCATACTCTTCTGGTTCCTCCGATAATCGCTCTTCCCCCAGGGCGGCGGCAGCTACCTGGCGGGGCTTGGGTGTTTGGTTCTGCGGGCAGCTCGGGTCATTGGCGTAGTGGCCGACTCGCTGGCATCGGTGGCACGTGACGTTGGCTCGGAACCCAGGACGCCACGGGGGGTTGCCCCGGCCGGCCGGAGGCGGGGTGCTGGCCACGGGTGTTGCTGGCAAGGCGTCTCTCCCTCGCCCCTGGCCCCCTCCTCCTCCCCGAGGACGGTGCTGGCCTTGGTTGCTTCTGTTCTGTTCGTGTGGCCCCCTCCGGCCCACTCGGGTGCTTTCCCATCGGTCAGCTTCGGCGGCGAGCTGCCGGGGGTCAGTCAGCTTACTGTCGAGGAGGTGCTGCCTGAGCTCGACGAAACAGTTGTTCGACAGGTGCTCCCATACCATAAGGTTAAAGAGTTGTTCGTAGGTGGTGACATGGCTCCCCTTGATCCAACCCTCGAAGGCACGGCTGAAATAGTTCACGTATTCTACCCAAGTTGTACCTGGGATCCGGGTGCAATCTCTGAACCTCTGGCGGTACATCTCGGGTGTGAGGCCGTAGCGGGTGAGGAGGGCAGCCTTCATGTGGTCGTAGGACGACATTTGGTGATCTGGGAGCTGCAGTAGGGCATCGCGACCCTCGTTGATAAACCTCCCCCAAAGTCCGGCTCCCCAATCACTCCGGTCGATCCGGTGGGAGGTCATGGCGATCTCGTAGGCTTTAAACCACTGTTGTATGTCGTCTTCTCGGACATACTCGCGGACAACATCCTTGGGGATGTGGACTTTTTTCTCGATTGGCCCCGGGGTGTGTGGTCGCTCAGGCACCCCCAGTTCTTTATTCTGTTTCCGAAGTTCTATTTCCGCTAGTTGGCGCTCGTGCTCGAGCGTTATTTTTTTCTCCTCCAGCTCTCTCTGTCTCTGCTTCTCTTCTCATTCTTCTCGGAGCCGCATATGCTCGAGGTTGAGTTTCTGTTCAGCTAACTTGAGTTCCCCATCCATCTTGAGTCGTGCCATTTCCAACTCGTGCAATCTGGTTCTTTCTCTTTCTCGGATCTCCTCCTGCGAGAGGCCCGTTCCCCGCTCCTCGGGAGCCGTGGCGTTCCCCTCTGGTGTGATGCTGCTTTGGTCGGAGGGTCCGGCGACCCCAGTTTCTGTCCACGACTCTAGGGCGTGCTTTAGATCATCCTTGGTACTCAGGCCGGTGGTAGCAATGCCAAGTTCTATGCAGAATTGTCTCAGTTCGCGGTGGTTGTATTCTTCTAACTTATCCATTTGGAATTTCTCGGTGGAGCTGCTATCTTTGGCTGACATCGTGTTTTTGTCGTGGGGTGAGCTACTCTCTGTACGATTACGCGTTGATTCGGATCGCGCCGCTGGCCACCAATGTTAGAAAGGGTAGACGGACCGGGAGGGTCGGCCGGGGTCAGGAGGAGAGGTCTCCGGGGAGAGCCGTCTCCAGCGATCGTACAGACAAGTAACTTCCCCCCCCACAGACAGATACCACACACGGATAAGGTTCAGTGTTCTTTATAAGCACTTCTTAAGGTACGGTTGAACGGTACAAGGAGGTCTGGACTCAGGGGTCCCCTCGATTCAAGTCTCTCAAAGCAGGGTAAGGGGTAGCGGGACAGTCTGTTTACCAGTCAGGTAGTTCGGATGAGATGATGACTAGCTCACAATCCTCGAGCTTGGTGGTTTAGTTGGTACGGGCCGCGGCAGCGCCAGCAGGTCCCGGTCGAGATGGTCGGTACACGGTCCGCGGCAGCGCCAGCAGGTCCCGGAAAGATGGTCGATGTACGGTCCGCGGCAGCGCCAGCAGGTCCCGGTGAGGATGGTCGTTACAACGGGCCGCGGCAGCGCCAGCAGGTCCCGACGAGGATGGATGTTGCAGAAGGCCGCGGCAGCGCCAGCAGGCAGGACGATGGTTCACAAGAGCGGGCTACGGCAGCGCCAGTAGTCCGTCAAGGCTGAGTTCTCTCGGTGTCTCTCGACTCCAGGATACAACTGCCTTCCTGCTCCGGAGTTGCCCCAGTTATAGGGCAGGCGCCCTTTGATGTCCGGACCCTCGCACTTGGAGGTCGGAGGGCCCGGGATGAAGGTGTCCAGACACCCAGCAGGGGGTGGAGCCAGCGCCTGGGGGAGCTGGAGGCGATCGGCACCTGGCGGGGGAAGAGCTCTTGACACTTCGTTCTCCCATTGACCTGCCAAGTGGTCCGCTCACCTCCTGGGTGGATGGTGGTGCCGGGATGTCGGGGCCGGCCAGGCCCGGGGTTAGGGTCGGGGCGAGGCCACGCGGCCTCGTGGTGCAGGGCCCAAGATGGCGGCTTGAACCGGCCGGGGGAGCCGGTGGGGCTGGGCCCCGTGATGAGTAGAGGTCCGAGGGCAGAAGATCCGTCGGGAGACGGGGTACAGGTGCTTTTCGTGGGTTATGCCTGGTGGGCCGGAGCTCGGGCCCTGTCGTGCGGGGAGGGAGCAAGCCCTTCGTGTGGCCTGTCCAACAAGTTGGAAGCCATTGCAGTACACCAAACAAATGTACAGGTAGGTAGCCATCTTCCTTGGGAGGATGTGTGGGGGTGGGAGGCCTGTACCACTACTCTCACGATGCACCCTGTCCCACAGCCTAGCAAGATGGAGCCCTCCACCCACCCCACCCAGAAGCATGTGCCAGCCATTACATTACCCTTATCAAACTAACAGGTTGGTAGCCATCTTCACAGTGAGGGTGTTTGTGGGTGGGAGGTCTGTACCACTACTCGCACCATGCCCCCTGGCCCACACCTCAGCAGGATGGACCTCTACCCCACCCAGAAGCAGTTGGAAGCCATTGCAGTACACCAAATAAACTTACAGGTAGGTAGTCATCTTCCCTGGGAGGGTGTTTGAGGGTGGGAGGCCTGTACCACTACTCCTACCATGCCCCCTTACCCACAGCCTAGCAAGATGGATCCCTCCCCCACCCCACCCAGAAGCATGTGTCAGACATCACACAACCCACATCAAACTTACAGGTAGGTAGCCATCTTGCCTGGGAGGGTGTTTGTGGGTGGGAGGCCTGTACCACTACTCCCACCATGCCCCCTGTCCCAAACCTGAGCAGGATGGAGCACTCCCCCACCCAGAAGCAGTTGGAAGCCATTGCAGTACACCTAACAAACTTACAGGTAGGTAGTCATCTTCCCTGGGAGGGTGTTTGAGGGTGGGAGGCCTGTACCACTACTCCTACCATGCCCCCTTACCCACAGCCTAGCAAGATGGATCCCTCCCCCACCCCACCCAGAAGCATGTGTCAGGCATCACACAACCCACATCAAACTTACAGGTAGGTAGCCATCTTGCCTGGGAGGGTGTTTGTAGGTGGGAGGCCTGTACCACTACTCCCACCATTCCCCCTGGCCCACACCTCATCAGGATGGAGCACTACCCCACCCAGAAGCAGTTGGAAGCCATTGCAGTACACCAAACAAACGTGCAGGTAGGTAGCCATCTTCCCTGGGAGAGGGTTTGGGGGTGGGAGGCCTGTACCACTACTCCCACCAAGCACCCTGTCCCACAGCCTAGCAAGATGGAGCCCTCCCCCCACCCCACCCAGAAGCATGTGTCAGCCATTACATTACCCTCATCAAACTAAGAGGTAGGTATTCAGCTTTCCTGGGAGGGTGTTTGTGGGTGGGAGGCCTGTACCACTACTCCCACAATGCCCCCTGGCCCACACCTCGTCAGGATGGAGCACTCCCCCACCCAGAAGCAGTTGGAAGCCATTGCAATGAACCTAACAAACTAACAGGTAGGTAGCCATCTTCACAGTGAGGGTGTTTGTGGGTGGGAGGCCTGCACCACTACTCCCACCATGCCCTCTAGCCCATAGCCTAGCAAAGTGGATCCCTCTTCCACCCCACCCAGAAGCATGTCCTGTACCACTACTCCCATCATGACCCCTGTCCCACACCTGAGCAGGATGGAGCACTCCCCCACCCAGAAGCAGTTGAAGCCATTGCAGTACACCTAACAAACTTACAGGTATGGAGCCATCTTCACAGTGAGGGTGGCTGGGGGTGGGAGGCCTGTACCACTACTCCCAACATTCACCCTTGCCCCCTAGTACAGCAAGATGGAGCTCTCCATATCACCCAGATGCATGTGGCATCTAATGGCCCACCTCAAACAAACTAACAGGTAGGTAGACATATTATTCTGTCTTGTGACCCCACTGAGCAGGATGTAAGCCTCTAACACGCACACACAGATGTGTCACATAATAAAGCCAAATGTGAGCACATAGCAGGTAAGTAGCCAGTACATGCACCCACCCATTTGTCACAAAAGAAATGGTGCCATATGACAACACCAGCCCTCTCATTGCACAAATATGCACACCGACCCCATTGCCATGCACAGTGTGCATACAGGTAAGCAAAGGAAACTGTCACAGCTACCACAGTGTGAAATGCCAATGCACATGTAGAAGAAAGTTTGGGCACAATCATGCACAGAACCTATTGACATGTGCAGTACCATGGGGCCAGAGCAACAAGGACCATTCGAAAAATAAGAAAGCTTGTTTGGTGGTACAAATCAAGACATGCACATGACACGACAGAGGCATGCAGGAGATGACAATGGCCAGTCCATGGCCAGATGTGATGTCTGCCAGGTCAGAAAAATCAACAAAGAGTCCTCAATTAAATAATATGTTGTGCCAGTCCCTAGATGTCAACAGGTCCCTGTAATCACAAATTATGCATGTGGCACATGGTATGTATTGACATCTCACACCATGGACAAGCAATGCATCATGTCAGGAGGCACAGTAGTGCACATAGAAAACAAAGTGATGATCAGTCCACTGTGTAGTGTACAAACAGGGAATGACACACAGTTAACACAAAACTTGCGGGGTGCACTACAATGACCATTTCCCATCTGACCCACAGGTGACCAAGAACTCACTGCAGAGGACAACACCAGCAACCTGCAGAGCCAGTCTCCCCCTCCCGGTACATGGACTCTCGAATGTTGACTCCCGGGATTCTCTGGACAATGAGCTTGATGCCGGCCCATCTGGTGTGCCAGGGAGCAACAGGTCCCAGGACACCATCGTCCCCCACCACATCTGCTGCAATACAAACACCTCTGCAGACCCCTGCTGTCACGGCCTGTGCGTCCTCCAGCACCACCACCAGAGCTGCATGCAACACTCCCCCCTGTCCCAGAGGATGACCACCCCACACCACCAACAGAGGAGGGCAGGGAGAAGATGCGGGTGCCCACAGTGGTGAGGCAACAGGTCTGTGGCAGCAGGGTAGGTGGGTGGGGCAGGGTCACCCACAGACACTAAGTGGCTGGGACCCAATCCCTGGACCACATCACCAGAGTCCTTGGGGCATATGAACAGGCCCAGGAACGAACGGGCCGATCGGACGAACTGTTATGTGAACTCATCCTGCTGATGAGGTCCATCGACACCCGCATGGGACAAATTGTGGACCACTTGGGCCAGCAAGTGGCGGTAGTGAGGGACAGGCCCGCGCTACAACCAACACCTCCACCTCCCTCTGGTGGGCCACAGGATGACAGTTCACCATCCTCCCCTGCGCCCACATAGAGGGGTGAGTCCTCAGACCCCACTGGCCCTGCAGCAGGGCCCCCCCTGCCGAGTGACGAAGGGGCCGTCCTAAGAAAACCCTGGGAGTATCTAGAGGCAAAGCACCTGACAAATGCCAGTCACGGAGCCAGCCCTGATGGCAACCCTCTTCACCACTGCATTGACTTTTTGGACTGTCCTTCCCCACACTGCCTTGTGAATGGCATCTGTCTGTTGGACTAGGTCACCACATCAATGTGATGACTACTCGATTATCTCATTAACCATAACTGTCAACTCACTGCTCCACCACCACCTCAATGTGCATGTACACCCCCCCACATGTCACCATTGTAAATAAAAATTCCTTACACACACATGTTGGAGTGTCTGCTCCGTCTTTATTGCAGGATGTAGTCTTCAACATGATCACAATGTACCAGGAGTATGGACTGTATGTAGGCAAGGAGAAGTTGAAGGCATCTAGGAAAACACAACAGAACAACATTCACTGGTCTGGGTGTGGCATCACAGACATCACACAACACCTACCATCAAGATAATCCAACATGCACACGTCACAATGGGCAACAAGTGTCAACATACACATCCTGTAGATGTTTCTAAATGACCTGTCCCAGAAACATTGCCAACCACCACTGAGTCTACAACTGACTGCTGTTACAATTCTCACATACCCCTTCATGACAACAGCAACATTATCAGACAATGGGTACATTGTACATTGTCACCCACCTTCAAGTGTAGTAGCGGGTGATGAGCTGTTGACGTAGGTCAACACCTTCCTCCTCTCCACTGTCCTCATCACTGGACACAGGTTGGTTTGCAGGCTGGGGCCTTGGGTCCTCACCATCATCCAGGAGCAGGGCAATCTCCTTTCGAATTGCTAGGTTGTGGAGCATGCAGCATGCCACTACAATCTGACACACCTTCCCGGGCGAGTACGCCAGTGCACCTTCGGTTTTGTCCAGGCAGCGGAAACGTGATTTAAGCAGACCAAAAGTACGCTCCACCACACAACGTGTCCTCCCATGGGCATCATTGTAGCGGACTTCAGCCGGAGGCCTGGGATTCCGCAGTGGGCTCAGCAACCAGGGACGGCTGGGAGATGCAGTCACCTAGGTATGACAAACACAAATAGACATTGCAATGTCGCTGAGGCAGAGGGCAGCAGGTCACACACCCAGCACGCCATACGACTAGGCATACTCACCCACAATCCATGCACGCTCTGGAAGCAGATTAGCCATCAGCTGGGGTACAATGCTGTTCCACAGGATGTAGGAGTCATGGGCTGAGCCTGGGAATTCGGCACACACGTGGGAGTTGATCATATCTGCCAGGCACACCACTTGCACATTTATGGAGTGGTAATGTTTACGATTCCTGTAAATGTGCTCACATGCCTGTGGTGGCACAAGCCCGACATGGGTGCGATCAATGGCACCAACAACATAAGGGATTTGTCCAAGGGTATAGAAATCTCCCTTTACAGCTGCCAATTCAGGACCCCTGGGGAAATGGATATATCTGTCCTTGTATATCATCATGGTGGATAGAACATCATGCAGCACCATGCTGAACATCGGTTGTGACATCCCACCTACGCTGGCCACTGTGTGCTGGAACGATCCTGTTGCAAAAGAATGCAGGGCCGCCATCACCTTATAAGTTGGGGTGAAAGCTGTTGGATATGTCCTGCGAGTCTGCAGGTGGGGCTCCAACATATCACAAAGGGTTTTTAGGGTGGCTCTATCCAGACAGCATTTCCAGATGATCGCCACATCCTCCATGTCCTCCAGCACTGTCAAGTGACGAAGCAGATTTAGTCTCCTCCTAGTTGAGATGAAAGTGGACACATGTCAATGCAATACATCATGAGATGGGCACAGCATCTCACGTTCTGGATGACACAATGCCAACAATGACTGTCATCAAAATTGAGTTACAGACCAGCTTACATGTACGGACACCTTCAGCTACACAAATGGCACACCTGTCAACTTACACAAAACAAGTACCTCAAACATCACCTCCGTCAGTGTAAATGCACATAGGGATATGGCCACATTTAACATGGGCACGCCTGGGAGTATAGCATCCAGCATATGTTTAACAAATCAACCCCACTGTCTCATACCTAGCTGCTGTACCTGACACACCTTCATGCGCCATTTGAACCTGGCACACATCCACAACACAATGACCACAGTCGGAGCAGAAATGACAATTGTGTGCATGATCAGACATAAGAGGACATGCAAAAAAGATCCTCATTCATTGAGACGAACATTGCTGTGATTGTCACTGCACCTCAACACATTGACATGTGTTCACATTGTAGAGTCCAGAACACCATTGTCCTGCGTACACGACCATCAATATCATAAGTGACATGTGAGTGAGTACAGGCCAATCAACAAAATTGCATACACAAACATGGCATATGTAGTCACCAGTGGAGTAAATGGAACATTGGCATCATGTGCACAATCATGTGCCATTGACCATGTGGGCACTGTGCAGTGTTGATATTTGCCAGATGGCCATTGCCATTGTATGGCACACAAATCGCGGTAGCTACTGCCTGGCCCCAGCGGTGTGTCACCAGCACTCCCCATTTACACAGGTGCGGTAGTGACAGGCATGGAGACATGCCCAAATGGCGGTTGGCATGCTCCGCTGCCCAAATCGTGGTAAATACCGCCTGGCCCCAGCGGTGTGTCACCAGCACTCCCCATTTACACAGGTGCGGTAGTGACAGGCATGGAGACATGCCCAAATGGCGGTTGACATGCTCCGCCGTCCAAATCGCGGTAGCACCCGCCAGGCCCCTGCGGTGTGTCACTGCCATGGGGCATGCCCTTGCAGCCAATGGGAACCTTAATCGCGGTGGCATGATGCAATTTTGAAAATCGCGGTAGGCGTGCTCCGCCACCGCGGAGGCGGTCATTGGATGCATTTGAAAGATGCACCATCGCGGTAGCACACACCAGGCCCCAGCGGTGTGTCCCTGCCATGGAGCATGCCCGTACAGCCAATGGGAACCTTGATTGCGGTGGCATGATGAATTTTTGAAAATCGCAGTAGGCGTGCTCTGCGACCGCGGAAGCGGTCATTGGATGCATTTGAAAGAGGCAGACCTGGACAATCAATTGCTGCAACTTGGCACCTTTGAAATTACCCCAGGGGGCTCTATATGTGTGGGAGGGAGCCTCATATTTCCACTGCTCCCAAAGCCTGCTGCCGGAGACCCCTCACCTGCTACTGCCTCCAGGGACTGCTGCCAGAGACCCCTCACCTGCTGCTGCCTCCAGGACTGCTGCCAGAGACCCCTCACCACCCAATTCCGCCACTGTTGTCTCATGTCCACAGTGATGGCAAGGACAGAGAAGATCCATGCCAGTCCCTTCACGAGCGAGGAGTTGGAGGTCCTGGTGGACGAGGTGCTCACACAGTACCCAAAGCTATATGGTGCCCCAAATGTCGTGGTAAGTCCTCAAAAGTGGGGGAAGTGCAGGGGGGGCACACATGTAGTTGGACTGATGCAGTATGTGCCTGAGAGTGTGGGGTTGTGTCAGGCACTGCCTAACATGCTGTCTCTAAGGGGAAGGTGTGTGTACCCAATGTCAAAGGTTCCCCTGCCTGCACATGTATGTATGAGTGAACTGTGTTGTGTTGTCAGTCATACAGTGACGCAGAAAGTTGTTCATGCAGGAGTCAGGACAGTGATTGCTTGGCTGAATGGCTGTGTGCCCCTGTTGTCCATCTCAGTGTGAGCCCATCTGGCTTGCACAGTCCCCGCCCACAAAGACAAGGACACATCACTTCACTTAGAGAGTATTACATCAGTCTTTTCTCATTGCACTCCAGCTATGAGCCATCTCAGCACTGTAGATTGCACATGACCGGCCTTGTGATGCGGATTTTTGATTTGTGAGATCATGTCTCTCAATGTGACATCCATGACACAGTTATCTATTCACAGGGCAGGGACATTGAGGGCTGCGCACTCTTGGACACAGTGAGTCTACCCCCAAACACAGGTTGATACGTGATGTATGTGTTGTTCAACCCAAAAACGGATTGGAGATGTGGGCAGGCTACATAGGGGTTTCAGTGCTGGCATCCTGCATGTGTGTGAGATGTGCAGGGACTGTGTTCCCCCTCACACCTGCATGCATTTACATCAGCTTTTCCCATGCAGATGTACCATGTGAGATGTATTCTTGTCTCTGTTAGTCATATCTTTGGATTTGTGATGAGTTTGTATCTCTCTGCTGTACTGAGAGATGTAGGTATATAACACTGTGTCACTGATCATTTCCCCCTCTTGTCTCCCATGCCTGCAGCTCAAGGTACAGCAGCGTAAGGCCGTGTGGAGGGCCATTGCGGCCAAGGTGTGAGCTCTGGGGTCTCAAACCGCCGGCGCACCCGCTGCCACAAAAGGTGGGACAACATCAGCCGGCTGGCAAAGAACATGGCGGAGGTTACCTTGGGGCTGCTTCCTAGCACTGGGTGTTTGGCCCGGCGTAGTATGACACCACTAATGGGCCGAATCTTGGCAGTGACACAGCCTGAGCTGGATGCACGTTTGAAGGAGCATCAGCAGCAAGCCAGGGGTGAGCATTCAGAGAGGTTGCCTTTGGCTGGGAGTGGCTGCATGTGTACAGAGCCTGTGCCAGCACTGGCCTATGTGATGTTGGTAGAGTGATGCAGTGGCAGGTAAGTGGCTGCTGGGATGGGTGCAGGTGTTACGCATTTGCCCAACCTGTACTTACAAAGGTAATTAGAATGCTTTGCATTCCCATTGCATTCTGAATCGTGGTCTTCAGGTATCGTCTGCATTGAGGTAGTCTGGGGAATCCCATGGGAGGGAACGGCAGTGTACCGGATCTGACTATCACTTCATCAATGCGTCCATTGCATGCACAGATTTGGGAGGCCTAGACATCTGACAACAATGTGCACTAGTCTTTGGGCCCCAAAGTTCAACATGGTGGGTGGCATGGGCTCATGGCCATTGTGGAATGTCATGTTGTAGTCTGTGTCTGTGTTGTCCACTCCTATGCCATCCAGATTTGTCAGTGGCAACAAGTAGTGTGCCCCCATCATGTCCCTAGGTGTGCTCAGAACTAGTTATGTGTCTGGTTGAACGGAGCCACTAGCAGGATGTTGTGCTGTGTGGTCATCACATGGCTCCCTTATGCCTGAATTTCCAGTTCCCACGCACTGTTTGAGTCAATATAATGAGCTAGCACAATGTGATTGCACAGGGTGGTGTGCAACATGTATATTTAGTCATCTTTTGTTATGCATTGCTTGCATATGTTTGTTCTGTTGCTGCCACTGAACTGACCAACATCTCTCTCTCTCATGCAGCATCTCCTGTGGTCATGGAGCAACAGGAGACGCACACCAGTGGTGGTGAAACAAGCACAACAGTTGCACAGGAGCCCAGTGACACAGATGTCACCAGCGCCACAGAGGGGGACAGGAGTCTGCTGGAGGAATACCAGCCTGAGACGCAAAGCACCACATCATCTGATGCCAGCGGGGATGCATCCATGTTGGTCGGCACATGGAACGGGGACTCTGCATCATCTTAAACCACACAGTGGCCAGTGCCCACCCTCCCAGCCACTTCCTCTGGTGCTGCCCGTGTCCACCTCAGTAAGAGGGGAAGGGTGTCCTTCACCTCTGGCACCGCTGCCCCTGCCCCTGTCCCCCCTGCTGCCATCAGTGCTGAGTCTGTGGACCTTTTGCGCCAGCTGTGTGTAGGCCAGACAGCTCTCCTCAATGCCTTCATTGACCACGACAAAAAATTGGCACAGGTGGTTGCTTTCATGGAGGGCATACATTCAGACGTGGGTGGGCTGCATCGGACTGTCCAGGCTTTGTCCTCCACAGTGATGTCAGCTCTTCAACAGGCACATACTCACAGTACAGCTCCGGTCCCTTTGTCCACCCCCTGGCATTGGCCACGTCTGACGATAGTGACTACTGTCCACATACATCAAAGTCACGATACAGCACACGAAGCACACAGCAGCAGCAACCTAAGTGGTCCTGGGCGCAAACACCATCCCCACAGAAGACCAAAGCCACCCCAGAGCACAGAGAGAAAAGCCCGTCAGGCGACACCAGGGGACAAAATGCAAAGAAGCAGACCTCAGGCTCACATGCCTCAGAGGCCTCCCCATCCAAGGACTCTCCTGTCCCTAAAGCATCTCGCAAAGAGAAGCATACAGTTTCTGTGCCCACCAAGAAGGTGGTGCAAGCCAAGGGTACACCTAGGAAGGGCTCCAAGGTAGATTCACCCACCCCCTCGACTCCCATTCCAAGCCCAGTGAAGCAAGGGAAGGAGGGCACTGTAGGGGTAACACCTAGTAAACAGGGGAAGGGGGGACAAAGGCAAAGCCAGGCAAAGCATTCCGCTGGATCCAGCACATCACCAGAGGGGGTGCCAGAGTCTGCACCTGATGCAGCTTTGGTGGTGAGTGTTCCTGTTGTGTCCACACAACTTCCAATTGATACCAATGCAGGGAAGCCATTTAGGAACCCCAAGAAGTGGAAGGGTACCCCTCCACAATCTCCCAGCCACACTTTGTCTCCCATCTGCATGACTCCACCTCCACGTGCCACTACACCACCTGGTCCAAGCAGCCCTCCGACTTGCCAAGCCACTGATAGTTCTACCTCAGCTGGGCCGCTCTCTCCCCGGTCAGGTGCCCCAACAGTCCCTGAGACACAGCCAGCTCCCAGTCCGCCTGACAGCCAAGTCTGAGTGGTAGTCACCCTCACACACCTGTCTCTCACACAGGTGGGCCTGTACTGCACATTGTTACCCCCTGACTGTGTTGCTGTCCATGGAAAGGTACAGTTGCACACATTCCCTGTGCAGCCTCTCCTGGACATACTCTGCACTTCGTTTTTGCCATTGGCCTTGTTGTTCTTTGCTGTGTTCAAGTATTCCCTGTGCAGCTTCTCCTGGAAATAACCTTCACTTCGTTTTTGCCACTGGCCTTGTTGCTCTTTGCTGTGTTCAAGTATTCCCTGTGCAGCTTCTCCTGGACATACCCTGCACTTCGTTTTTGCCACTGGCCTTGTTGCCCTTTGCTGTGTTCAAATATTCCCTGTGCAGCTTCTTATGGACATACACTGCACTTTGCCCTGGCCACTGGCCTTGTTGTTCACTGCTGTGTGCACCTTGCCTGTGTAGCTTCTCATGGACATACTCTGCACCCTGGACTGGCCACTGGCCTTGCTGTTTTGCCCTTGCGTGTGCAGCTTCTCATGGACATACTCTGCACCCTGAACTGGCCACTGGCCTTGCTGTTTTGCCCTTGCCTGTGCAGCTTCTCATGGACATACTCTGCACTTTGCCCTGGCCACTGGCCTTGTTGTTCACTGCTGTGTGCCCCTTGCCTGTGCAGCTTCTTATGGACATACCCTGCACTTTGCCCTGGCCACTGGCCTTGTTGTTCACTGCTGTTTTTCCTCCCTTGCCTGTGCAGCTTCTCATGGACATACTCTGTACTTTGCCCTGATCACTGGCCTTGTTGTTCACTGCTGTTTTGCCCTTGCCTGTGCAGCTTCTCATGGACATACTCTGCACATTGACCTGGCCACTGACCTTGTTGTTGACTGCTCAGTGCCCCTTGCCTGTGCGGCTTCTCATGGACGTACTCTGCACTTTGCCCTGGCCACTGGCCTTGTTGTTCACTGTTGTGTGCCCCTTGCCTGTGCAGCTTCTCATGGACATCCTCTGCATGTTGTGCCTTGCTCTTCTCGTCTCATGGTGCCTATCTGTGCAATATGTGAATAAGGACAGGTGCTCCTGTTGTCTGTTTTGTCAGTGTCCTTACTGAATAAAGTTCTTTTGCTGTGTGTATATGGTTTACTGTGCCACATGGTATGTGTGCCACTTCAACATAGCCAATGTTTTGGTTCACTTACTCTATTTTTTACAGGGGTGACAGGTACTTCAGTTCTTCCTAACCCAGATGCTTGTAGGGGCAATGGTGTCAATTTTAAATTGAAAGCAGTTGTCATTTTCTTAATTTGTTCATGTTGGCTATATTGTACACATGTCAGGTTGGGGGGCACTGCTAGCACAGAGTGGGATTCTATATACAGGATTGCAGGCAGGCTGGCCAAGGTCATCATGTATGTGTATCTTTCCTTTACGTGTGCCCAGTAGTTTATATGTGTGGTCATCTTGTGATGGCCAGTCGTCCTAGTCCCATGGCTTACTTTCAATGTGTGCTCTTGGATGGTCCAGAAGTGTGCAGTGTGAAGGGGGTGAGTTTGTCAGGAGTGTTGATGTGTGCTTGCCCCTGCATTGTCAACTACACACATGTGTTACCCAGGAGTTGTATGCCTGTTGTTTTGACTGTTCACCCATGTGGATGTGGTTGTATGCACATGTGTGAGCTGTATGTTGTGCACTGTGCAGTGTGTTGGTTTGTCCTTGCTGTTCTGGCTGACTCCTACTTGTTGTTGTTGTCACTTGTGAGTATGCAGAGTGTGTGACTGGCAAGTCAGTGTTGTGTTTTGTTGAACATCCATGTGTCTTGTTACTGTTTGTGGAGACTGTGCAGACCTGCTGCTCCATACTGCCATTGTGATTGTGCTTTCTCATGCATTGCTGTCACATGGTTGACTTTTTGCCTCCAGTATGGCATGTTGTGTGTATTGTCATACCATCCATCCCCTATCTGTGCTTCAGAAGCCTACCCATTGTGAGTCTGCTGTTGGACCCGGCCTCATAGAATGGCCCTCCGTGCCCCCGCACCACCGAAACCTGGTACCTACAGCCCAAGCACCCGGCCCAGCCGAACCTCCCCACCAGGACACACGCACCGACCCGGACATCCCCGTCCCTGGCCTCTCTCCTTTTGGCCACCCCGGGCCCGCGTGCCCACTTCATGCACCAAGATGGCCGCCCGGCCCCAGCGCGACCCGGGCCTAGAGGCGCCACTCCGGCTGGAGGACATCACGCTTCCAGGGGATGAGAGAGGGAGGAGCAGTTTCTATCGCACCTCTGAACTCCCCCGGGACGATGGGTTTCGATCGGCCCTCCGGCCTCCCTGAGGGCTGGCTCCACGCCTGCTGGGTGTCTGGGACTCCTCCCGACCCGGCCCTGAAAGGATCAAAAGACTATAGCAGGAAGTCCCGACAAGCGACCCCCAGGTGACAAGACCCCTGCCTGCACAGACTCCGGACATCAAAGAGGGGTCGACCTATAACAAGGGGTGCTCTGGGTCTGTCCGGCAGATTCGACGCTGGAACAACGAGAGCCTGCCGACGTGGTCGCGGCTCCTGGAACTTGGACCCACCTGAGCCCTGCTGAGTGACTCGCGGCTCCCTGAAGATCGTAAGACCTCCGAACTTGTACCTGAGCCCTGCTGAGTGACTCGCAGCTCCCTGAAGATCGTAAGACCTCCGAACTTGTACCTGAGCCCTGCTGAGTGACTCGCGGCTCCCTGAAGATCGTAAGACCTCCGAACTTGTACCTGAGCCCTGCTGAGTGACTCGCGGCTCCCTGAAGATCGTAAGACCTCCGAACTTGTACCTGAGCCCTGCTGAGTGACTCGCGGCTCCCCTGAAGATCGTAAGACCTCCGAGCCTGTACCTGAGCCCGCGGAGTGATTCGCGGCTCCAACCGACTCTCCCGGTCCCGCCGGACCCCGACTACAACAACGTATCCCCCAGCTCGAGGATTGTGAGCTGTGCGCCGGATACGTCCCTGCTTGAACCTTTACCAGAGACTGTCCCGCTACCCCCTACCCCTTCCGAGACTCTTGAGCCCGTGCTCACCTTGTACATATTTGCAGTGATAACCTACTTGATAAAGATTGTTTTCTCAGAATACCCGGTGTGGTCACTCTGTGTCGTGTGGTGCCAGAAGTACGATCCTAGATACGAGATTCCTCCCCCTGGGGAGTCTCCCGCCAGTGCCCGGCTACGATACTTTGAGGGTGGGTCTCAGGGTAGTCAGGACCCCTTCCAGGCTCCCCTGAGGTCGCCGTCTAACATTGGTGGCAAGCGACGGGATTCGGGCCCATCACCTATAGATCGTACCGTGAACAACGGAAGCACTACCGACAAAGATGGCAGAAGGAAGCGCCGTGAGCCCCGCAGAAACCAGCGCCAACAGGGTGTTCCAGGTGGAGCAGCTAGAAGAATACACACACAAGGAGCTAAAGCAATTTTGCAAAGAACTTAAAATCGCTACCACTGGTCTCAACACTAAAGAAGATTTGCAGAAAGCACTGAAAACTTTGGTGGAGACCGGGGCCTCCCGCCCGGAAGGCACGGGGGAGCGCCCCGATGAAGCCGAACCCCTCCAAAGTGAAAGCAGTAGCAATCAGGTGCGAGGCATCGTACCAGACGGGGGCCTATCCCCGGAAGAGCTCGCGGACAGAGAGAGAAGCCGCAATCATGAACTCGAGTTGGCCAAACTCAAAATCGAGGGCGAATTGAAGTTAGCGGAAAAAAAGCTAGCAGTGGAGCAAATGCGTGTACAAGGCGAACTAGAAGAAAAGAAGCTCCAACGGGAGCACGAAGGAAGGAAGCTCCAACTAGAGCACGAGCGCAGCTTGAAAGAAATCGAGCTCAAGGCCAGAAGCGAGGAAGGAAGGCCCCCGGGAAACCGAGAGACGGCCTCCCCGGCGGAACAGAAGGTCCACATCCCCAAGGATATGGTCAAGGAATATTATAAAAACGATGACATTCAGCAATGGTTCAGGGCCTACGAGGTCGCCATGACCTCCCATCGGATCCCGCAGAAGGACTGGGGGGCGGGGTTGTGGGGGCGGTTTCTGAGCGAAGGAAGGGACACCCTGCTCGACCTACCCCTCTCCCTGCAGACCTCCTACAGCCACATGAAAGAGGCTCTACTCACAAGGTACGGCCTCACCCCAGAAATGTACCGTCAGCGATTCCGGGACTGCAGGAAGATCCCGGGCACCACCTGGGTGGAGTATGTAAACTTTTTCAGTCGGGCCTTCGATGGGTGGATCAAGGGCAGCAAAGTCACCACCCTTGCCGAACTCACTGACCTCATGTTGTGGGAACATCTGGCTGCGAACTGCTTCATAGAACTACGTCAGCATCTGCTTGACAGCAAGCTCACAGATCCCCGGAAGCTGGCTGTGGAGGCGGACCGCTGGACCAACACCCGGGTCTCCCGGGGCATGGTAGGAGAGTACCCCCGAGCCGGTCAGGGACCACCCCGCCAGAGAGGGGGAGGGAACCAGGGAGGGCCGAGAGAGTCCCAGCCTAGCCCCCGAAGACACAACCTCCACCTTTCCCGGCGCCCCCCCCACCGGTGACAGGGCCCCCTGGGAGACGGGGACACCGGGTGACCGTCACATGTTTCCGTTGCCAGAAACCCGGGCACTACGCCAATGACCCAGAGTGCCCCATGGCCACCCAACTCTCCCCTACCACCCCTGCGAGACAGATAGCCAACGTAGCTCTGGGGGAGGAGGTTGAGGAAGCCGAGGAGTGGGAACCCGCAGCAATGGCCCTAGTATCCCTGGGAGATAGAGAGATGATCCCTGGTAGCCTCCTACCCTCCAACACACAGAAGTACGGGCAGCTCGTCAAGATCAATGGCCACCAGGTAGAGGCCCTGCGGGACACCGGGGCCAGTATCACCGGTGTCCTCAGGCACCTAGTCCCCGAGGTGCAGATCCTCCCCAACGTCTTTTGCCCCGTAATATCCACAGACAATAGAGAAAGTATGTGTCAGGTAGCCCTGGTGCCGTTTGAGTGGGGAGGGGTGATAGGCAAACTCAAGGTGGCCGTAAGAACCTCCCAGCCGGTCGACTGCCTCTTAGGGAACGACCTAGAGAGTTCTCCCTGGAAGCACGTCGAGCGCAAGGCCCACCTAGGAATGATGGGACTCCCCGAGTGGGTGTGCGCCACCACCCGATCTATGTCAGCCCGGCTCACTCCCCGGAGAGAAGTCGAGAACACCCCGATCGAAGAGACCAGTACAGTCCCCGCCCAGGGTCCTCCCGTCCCCCCAGCAGAAGGGTCCGTCGCCCACGACGAACCCGCACCATCCGACCCCGCCCCGGTCCCCGAGTTGGGAGATCTACCCGAGTTGGCCCACTGGCGCCACGAGGGCGGGCCCACTCGGGAAGAGTTTTGCCGGGAGCAAGCCACTTGTCCTTCCCTGGTCGGACTGCGGCGCCAGGCCGAGGGCCAAGCCGCAGGTGACCAGACCGGGACACACCGAATCTATTGGGAAAATAGCATCTTGTACAGCGAGCAGAAGTCGGTGGAGTTGGGATCCGGACGGGTACTGGTGGTACCCCTCCGCTTCCGAGATTTCCTCCTGGGCTTAGCCCACGACGTCCCCCTCGCCGGCCATCTGGGTCAGGACAAGACCTACAGCCGACTCGTGACCCATTTTTACTGGCCTAGAATGAGAGCAGCGGTAGAGGCCCACTGCAAGTCCTGCCCCACGTGCCAGGCTAGTGGGAAGAGTGGGGGGAAGTGCAAGGCTCCCCTCCAACCCTTCCCCGTCGTCAGTACCCCTTTTGAACGAGTCGGGATCGACATCGTGGGACCACTGGACCCCCCCACCTCCCAAGGCCACCGTTTCATCTTGGTCCTCGTGGACCACGCCACCCGCTACCCTGAGGCTATTCCCCTACGCACCATTACGGCCCCCGTGGTGGGCCGGGACCTGATGGGAATCTTTTCCAGGGTGGGTTTTCCCCGCGAGGTCGTGCGCGATCGCGGCACTAATTTTATCTCGAAGTATATGACGTCCCTGTGGCAACAATGTGGGGTATCCTATAAGTTCACCACCCCGTACCATCCCCAAGGGAACGGCCTAGTAGAAAGGTTTAATAGGACTTTGAAAGGGATGATCGCTGGCCCAGAAGAGCCCCTCTGGCGTAAGTGGGACGTCCTGCTCCCCTGCCTCTTGTTCGCTTACCGTGAGGTCCCCCAGAAGTCCTTAGGGTTCAGCCCGTTTGAATTACTCTATGGACACCCCGTCCGAGGTCCCCTCAGTCTGGTTAAGGAAGGGTGGGAGGCAGCACCCCAGACCACCCCCCGAGATGTGTTCCAATACGTCCTGGCCCTCCGAAACCAGACCAGGAAGTTCCGAGAGCTGGCCGAGGCCAACCTGGAGGCAAGTCAAGAGGAGATGAAGCGCTGGTACGACCAGAATGCCACTCTGGTCGAGTTCCAGCCGGGCCAGCAGGTGTGGGTCATGGCCCCCGTGAAGCCTGGCGCCCTCCAGGACCGATGGACTGGGCCCTACAAAGTGGTTGAGCGGAAGAGCGAAGTCACATACTTGGTGGACGTCCAGTCACCTCGAGATCCCCTCCGGGTCCTGCACGTAAACCGCCTCAAGCCTCACTTCCAGCGGACAGAACTGAGCCTCCTGCTGGCCACCGATGACGAGGCCGAAGATGAGTCGGATCCCCTCCCGGACCTCCTGTGTGTCAAGGAGCAGGATGGTTCCGTGGAAGGAGTGAACCTCTCCCCAGCTCTCACTGCCCAGCAACAAGCGGACTGCCGCCAGCTCCTAAGACAATTTTCCGACCTCTTCTCCCTGACCCCCCGGGTCACCAACTGGTGTGTTCATGACGTGGACACCGGGGACAGCCCGCCGGTGAGACACCGAGCCTACCGGGTTCCTGACCGGGTCCGGTCCTGCATTCAAGCGGAAGTCTCGAAGATGTTGACCCTGGGGGTGATCGACCCCTCTGACAGTCCCTGGGCCAGCCCCGTGGTCCTGGTCCCGAAGGCAGCGGCCCCCGGTGTCGCCCCCGAGCTCCGATTCTGCGTGGACTACCGGGGGCTCAATGACGTTACCCGAGCCGATGCCCACCCCATTCCACGAGCCGACGAACTCATTGACCGACTAGGGGCAGCCCGGTTCCTCAGCACATTCGACCTCACCTGCGGATACTGGCAGATTGCGCTCACCGAAGGGGCCAAGGAGCGGTCCGCTTTCTCCACTCCCGATGGGCACTACCGCTTCCGCGTAATGCCCTTCGGGATGAAAAATGCCCCGGCCACTTTCCAGCGACTGGTGAATAGGGTCCTGGCCGGGCTAGAACAGTTCAGCGCGGCATATCTGGACGACATCGCTGTCTTCAGTTCAGAGTGGAGTGAGCACCTCCAGCACCTCCGAAGGGTGCTAACCGCCCTGCGCCAGGCAGGCCTCACAGTAAAAGCCAGCAAGTGCCAGATCGGGCAAGGATCCGTGGTCTACTTGGGGCACCAGGTCGGGAGTGGCCAGGTCGCCCCTCTACAGCCAAAGATCGACGCCATCCTGGCAACCACCCATCACCCAGACGGAGGTCCGAGCCTTTCTGGGACTCACGGGCTACTACCGAAGATTCATTCGGGGGTATGGCAGCCTTGTCGGCCCTCTCACAGAACTCACGTCTAAAAGACAGCCAAAGAAAGTACAGTGGACGGCTGCCTGCCAGGAAGCTTTCGATGCCCTAAAAAAGGCCATGTGTACTGCCCCCGTCCTCCAGGCTCCCGACTACGCCAAGGAGTTCATAGTCCAGACCGATGCCTCCGAGCATGGCATTGGGGCCGTCCTGTCCCAAGTGAATGACCAAGGCCTAGACCAGCCCGTCGCCTTCCTCAGTCGGCGGCTGTTGCCCCGAGAACAGAGATGGAGCACCATAGAGCGCGAAGCCTTTGCCGTGGTCTGGGCGCTCAAAAAGCTACGACCCTACCTGTTCGGCACCCATTTCAGAGTCCAAACTGACCATCGGCCCTTGCGATGGCTCATGCAGATGCGAGGAGAAAACCCCAAGCTACTGCGGTGGTCAATCTCCCTCCAGGGGATGGATTTCACCGTGGAACACCGCCCTGGTACGGACCACGCCAATGCTGACGGCCTCTCCCGGTTCTTCCGCCTCAGCGAAGAGAACCCCCCAAGCTGATGGGCAGTTCTCTCCGGCTTTCAGCTGGGGGGGACGCGTGTTGGACCCGGCCTCGTAGAATGGCCCTCCGTGCCACCGCACCACCGAAACCTGGTACCTACAGCCCAAGCACCCGGCCCAGCCGAACCTCCCCACCAGGACACACGCACCGACCCGGACATCCACGTCCCTGGCCTCTCTCCTTTCGGCCACCCCGGGCCCGCGTGCCCACTTCATGCACCAAGATGGCCGCCCGGCCCCAGCGCGACCCGGGCCTAGAGGCGCCACTCCGGCTGGAGGACATCACGCTTCCAGGGGATGAGAGAGGGAGGAGCAGTTTCTATCGCACCTCTGAACTCCCCCGGGACGATGGGTTTCGATCGGCCCTCCGGCCTCCCTGAGGGCTGGCTCCACACCTGCTGGGTGTCTGGGACTCCTCCCGACCCGGCCCTGAAAGGATCAAAAGACTATAGCAGGAAGTCCCGACAAGCGACCCCCAGGTGACAAGACCCCTGCCTGCACAGACTCCGGACATCAAAGAGGGGTCGACCTATAACAAGGGGTGCTCTGGGTCTGTCCGGCAGATTCGACGCTGGAACAACGAGAGCCTGCCGACGTGGTCGCGGCTCCTGGAACTTGGACCCACCTGAGCCCTGCTGAGTGACTCGCGGCTCCCTGAAGATCGTAAGACCTCCGAACTTGTACCTGAGCCCTGCTGAGTGACTCGCGGCTCCCTGAAGATCGTAAGACCTCCGAACTTGTACCTGAGCCCTGCTGAGTGACTCGCGGCTCCCTGAAGATCGTAAGACCTCCGAACTTGTACCTGAGCCCTGCTGAGTGACTCGCGGCTCCCTGAAGATCGTAAGACCTCCGAACTTGTACCTGAGCCCTGCTGAGTGACTCGCGGCTCCCCTGAAGATCGTAAGACCTCCGAGCCTGTACCTGAGCCCGCGGAGTGATTCGCGGCTCCAACCGACTCTCCCAGTCCCGCCGGACCCCGACTACAACAACGTATCCCCCAGCTCGAGGATTGTGAGCTGTGCGCCGGATACGTCCCTGCTTGAACCTTTACCAGAGACTGTCCCGCTACCCCCTACCCCTTCCGAGACTCTTGAGCCCGTGCTCACCTTGTACATATTTGCAGTGATAACCTACTTGATAAAGATTGTTTTCTCAGAATACCCGGTGTGGTCACTCTGTGTCGTGTGGTGCCAGAAGTACGATCCTATATACGAGATTCCTCCCCCTGGGGAGTCTCCCGCCAGTGCCCGGCTACGATACTTTGAGGGTGGGTCTCAGGGTAGTCAGGACCCCTTCCAGGCTCCCCTGAGGTCGCCGTCTAACATCTGGACTATCTCTATTTGTGTATGGTACACTTTTGCCATGCCCCCTACTGACATGCAGTACACTTCACTTCGATGTCAGCTGTCCCCTTGCTTTACATATGTGTGTACCTCCCCATCACTTCATTTGTGACACTGTGCTTTGTGGTGCAGTTCTTTGGCCAGGGGCAATGTGTCACTCAAGGCATTTCCCCAATGGGTTGTATGTGATGTTCTTGTGCTGTTTGGCAGTCATGGTTGCTCATATGCAGTTCAACTGTGTGTCCTGCCCAGTCCTCTGGTCAAGTTGTTTCCACCTTTCTGTTCCAGACTTGTGCATCTGTTGGTGTTGTGTTGCATGTATGTGTGTTGGCTGTGGTACTGCTTCACTTCCTGGGTGTGCTGTTGTCTTAGTGCTGTGCTGATTGGTGTGGTGTGGGTTAATGTTATGTCACTCATGTCTGGGTGTGGCTAATATGCTTGGTGTGCACACACTGCTTGTTGTGCATGCACTGCTGTGTGTTGCTTTGTCATTGCCTGGTGTGCATCCCCTGATGTCCTGCTGTGTTTGCTATGTTATTTATTTGCCTGTGCATCTGTTGTTGTTTGATGTGGCTGAGTTGTTCTGTGATGGTGCACTTTTTGTCTGTGTTGTGGTATGTTTTCTGTGCATTGTTCCTGTGTGATGAGGTTGTGGACTCCTGTTGTGTCTGTGCTCCCATTGCCTTTCCACAGTTTAGCTGCACAGGACATGTCTGTTCTTGCTGTGGTTCTGTGTGTGTTTATGTTGGGTTATGTGTTTGTCTGTTGTTTTTGTGCAGACATTTGTTCTGGCATCCCTGTGTGTGTGTGATGTTTGTGGCTACCCCCAGGGTGTGTGATTGTTTGTCTGTGTATTGCTTGGCAAGTATTGCCAGCCTTCAGTGTGTTTGACACTGATGTTGTGTGCTGCTGGTGTGAGGGGGGTATGTGTGTAGATTCCTACTGGTGTTTGGCAGTCATGGAGTGTGTCAATGGTGACCGGTGTATTGTGCTGCTGGTGAACTCCTGTGAAGTAGTTTGACTTCAGGGCCTTCCTTTCATCCTTGTGCCTATACCTGGTTTGCCTTGCTATCTCCCTGTGTTGTTGCACTGAGCTGTCTGTGGTTTGACTTCACTAACTGTACCAGCCATGTGTGCTTTGAAGGTCTGAGGGTGTTGTTCTCTGTTCCTTGTATTTATGTGATGTACACATGCTTGTTGTTTGTCTCCATGGCCTTCCATTTGTGTGCACCCCACTTTGGCTTTCCTATTTGTTGTGCTCCATTGCTGTTGGCATGTGGTGTGTGTGTGTGTCTGTGTGTCAGTATGGGGTATGTCTGTGTGACTGGGCAGGCTGTGTGTCCAGTAGGATGTTTGTTCCTTGTATGTGTGTGTGTTCATTTGGTGCTTGTACTTATTTGTATTGCCCTGAGTGTGGTGGTGTTGTGTGTGTTTCCCTGGCCCTGTGCTACTGTGCTGTGTGTTCCTCTGCAGCCACTCATGCAGTGGCTGTCTCCCTGGTTGTTTGTTGTGTGGTGCAGGGTGTGGATTCACCTGGCTTGTTGGTGTGCATGGGGGTGCACTGGAGGGGCACATGGTATGTGCCTTCAGGGGGTGTGCTAGTGTGTGGTGGGTGGAGGTGTGGCCTTGTGCTCTTTGTGCCCTGCCCAGGCCTGGTGCTGGCCTTGCCTTCTGCATTGTGCGCATGTATTCCCTTGTCTTCACCGCTGCGGTGACGTGACCGGGACATTGCTGCATGGTCGTGGAAGATGTGTGTGCAGGATGCAGAGGGGTGACTTGGTGGCAGGTGGGTCATGTGTGGGTGCCCTTGTGGATATGTTCCTGTCCCCACCAGGGTGTCTGATGTGGATTTGGACCCTGTGTCAGTCCATGTGTTGTGGTTGTGTTATTGCATACCTCCGGCGGCGTCCATGAGTTGCTGGTGATGTATCAGGTACAGCACTGGAAAAACGTGTAGAGCTGGATCCATTGCGGTCGGGACCTGGACTCTGGTTTCGCGCTCTGCTGTCGAGCTTCCGGCGTCCCTGGTTGGGCGGTTTCTCAATTGCGGTGCGACTGGTTGTTTGGGGCATCCTAATTTGTGGAGCGGGGCGGACGTCATTTCGCACGGTGGTGAGTCTCCATTGGCGTGCAACCACCATGGTGGCGGGTGCACTTTGATGGTGGTTCGCGTCGCACCACGGCGGATGGTAAATGGGCTATGTTTGTTCATACTAATATGGCGGCTGTGAGAACCGCTGCTCGTGGGCGAAAAAATGCATTTTTCCGCACCGCCAGTACCCCAGTGGTGCCACCGCCCACCATCCGAATAGACCCCTTAGCTGCTTGATGTATGTAATATAAAATGTATACTGTATTTGGATTTCAGATATCTACTTGTGTTCAAAGAAAACAATTTCCGATGGCAAGAAAAGAACTGAAGGAAAAAATTAAAGAAACAGTGCCACTTGCCAAAAAATTAGAATAAAAAAAAGGACATGATGGGCAGGATGTAGTGAGGACAAAACATCTGCTGATAAGAGAACTAAGGTGTTGCTTAAAACAGTATTAAGAAAAATGAGAAATGTGGAAGATTATGTGAATAAAAAGAAAGCATTACCAACAACTCAGAAACGAAAACCAGTAACTCATGTTCAAAGTGGAAAAAGTTCTTAAAAAACAACTCTTCTGACAGTAAGGTAGAAACACAGACATAAGGCGAAGAATGTTTAGAAGTAGGGTAATAAGAAATTGGTAAAAAAATATTGAGAAGAATGAGAGAAGAACAAAAGCTTGCAAGCAGAAAGAACAAATAGAAAGTGTAGTACTGTCTTGCCAGGATTCAGACTTGTGAGTGGTGCATTTGTCAGGGGCATGTAAATTATGACAAAATGAGCCGAGAGAATGCAAATTTGTCTATCAAGGGAAGGAGACACAAGCAGTAGGGTAACAGTAAGAGACACCTAGAAAGAAAGAGTACTAAAAGCAATGGGCAGCTGCACACATAGGGTGCTCGAGCACTATAACAGCTGCAGTTTCGGTAGCAGCTCCCTTTTCCCTTATCAGAAAAGCTGTAATGTAAAGCCAGTGGCACAATCCATACACCAACAAAATGATTTAGCCTTAACTGACAGTCCCATCTAAGCAACGGCTAGCCAGAAAAGCAGGAACACCAATGTATATATGTTTTGAAGAAATGAAGACATAAGTTCTAAGTAAAGGCTGTCTCTGGACAGACCCACACTTAACTCTAATGGTACAGTTGCACAGGTGGTCTGGGATCTTTGGCTTCTATAAATGTTTTGCAAACAAACCTCTTGCCTGCCAGCTATATGACTGGGTATTAGTCAACTGCTGGCAGTACCTATCTACTCCTTAGCTAAAAAAATATTTGACAGAAGGAATTGCTTCTTTTTTCTGTCACCAGCGGGGTTCAGTGGACATTTTGTGGGTTCTGTATAGCATTCATACATTTCTACAGATTTCTGGTGTTTGGCCAAACATGTAATATTCCAATTTTTGAATTAACTTGAACATATTATATGTGCTCTGGCATTGTCAACAAAAAGCAACTGAAAATTAATAGTTGTACTTGCTTTGCCCGATAGCTGGACTGCAGGAGACTGTGTAGGGTGGCATCCGGGGAGCGGGGGTGAGCCCAGATGAGCCTGACTTTCTTTTGCGTCCGCATTCTTACTGTGGACAAGGCAGGGGAGCATTAATGCCGGAATTTTAACCCCTTTGGCACCAGGGCCATTGTACTGACTTTGGTGGCTGGAACCTATTTGCCAGAACACTAGTTCTGACTGTCCCTGCGCACATTTTCCTTTCCTCGCCTAAAAGCCCCAGCTGAACTGGCAATTGAACGATCATTTTCCTTCAAAAGAACTGCCAGGAAGTGATAGCTCTTCCCGACCCCGCCTCCCTCATCTACTCTACGCCTCGCGGCCCCCGCTTCACGGGAGCCACTCGCAGGCATTGACTCTGCACTTTTCGGAGCTGGGATTTCATTTTGTCCGTGTCACCAGACCTGAGGGGACGCTGTGCCGCACTTGGAAGGGACGCTGTGGGGGTCTTGATACCCGGGACTGCGAGGACCAGGGTGCACACTGCTGAACTCATCCAGCACACCTGTTTCCTCTTCCCGACTCCGCCTCCTTTCTGATTTCCCACTACTACAAGGCCCCCGTCCACACGTGCTAGCGGGACGCGCACGGGACGAAGACCGGGCAAAGAGCGGGCCGTTTGAGGCCGTTCGAGAAAGGGCGTGAACGGCCTTGGCCCATCGCTTTTGGTCTCCATTCTCTTCTGCCACTCAACGCTTGCACTTGGAAAATGACCACAAGAGAAACAAGAAGCAAGACCATGACGGCGACAGGGAAGCCACAAGGTACTTTGGATACTTATTTTGCAAAGGCTGGATCACTCCTTATTGACGAAATTACCACTCTAGAACGACGTATTTCCCAAGAAATAGAGTGGGTAAGGAGATCGTCCCTGGGCCCTCTTGCTCACGGAACAACCCCCGTAGTAAGACCTGAACACATACCACCAGATAGCAGGGGAAGGGGTAAAGACGATATGGTGGTCATAGCTGGATTGTCAGGTTCTACTGTCACGGACATTGAGTGCGATATCTCGGCCCCGGTGGACTTCACCTTACTACCTGTACCATCCTTAATGGCCCCCTCGTTACCAACTACATCCAACACTATCCTGCCCTTGTTGGAGGGAACTCCCGAAATAGGGGACAACCAACATAAGGTGAAAGGGCAGAGAGAGAGGGAGGGAGCAATTCCAAAAAGTAAAGTGAGGGCACAGAGCTCTCGAGGGAGAAAGCTAAAACCCGCTAAGAATCCCACTCCGCACGATGGAAAGAGAAAGGGTGAATCCAAGAAAGGGCAAAAAACGCCAGTATTAAAAAAACTACCAATTCCCAAAACACCAAGGCAGACTTCCCCTAATACCACTATTAACATCGACTCAGAGGAAGAGGACATCACCCTCTCTGATATTCGAGCATTGATGAGGGCAGTGCTCCAACCTTTGGAAGCGCGGTTAACACAGATGGAAACTTGCCTCCACAAGATTGAAAAAGTTCTGGCACAGTTACCGGTTGTCCAGTCTAAAGATACCCAATTACTAGAAATAGGCCGGAGCCATACTACTGAGAAGGATAAATCAGCCCCGCTAGCCAAAGATATGGCTCCTGTGGCTAACCACACTAAAACTCAATCCCCTTCCCTAAATATTAATTCGCAACCTCCGGATTCGATAGCAAACACATGCGAAACTGAAACTCAGGCTAACGCTAATGATAATAACCAGAGGATAATAAATTTACCACCAGAGGCAAGCCCATACATAATCATTCTGGCAGGTATCCCGAACTAAAGCAATCCGTGCAAGAATCCGCGAAATCTCTTAAAAATAAGGTCATTAACTGGCTCGCCACAAATAGACCCCTTCCCGAAGGTGTAAGGAGTGAGGTCATTATGGTAAGAAGAGCACCTTGGCTTGGCCCCACTAGGAAATCTATCCCTGGAGACTGTGTCCTGGTGAACTTCAGGGATCCTTGGACTGTCTCTCACATTTGTAGTTGGCAATATCGCGACATAGGGACACAAATTCAAGTCTTGCCGCTATCCTTTTTTTACCCACCTCCAAGATTAGAGCAGGCCGAGGAGGGTTGGGAATTAGCAAATAGAAGTAAGACCAAACGGGGTAATAGAGAAATTGGGATTTCACACCCACCTCCAAGATTAGAGCAGGCAGAAGAAGGTTGGGAATTTGTAAATAGAAGAAGGGCCAAATGGGGCAACAGAGAAATTGGGATTCCCCATTACGTGAGAGCACACTTTGACGACTATTTCCCAACCCACAATAGATACAGCAACTTAGACTCGGTAGATTGACTGAGCAAAATGGATAGTGGAGAGGATAGTGGAGACCGGGTCCCAATGTCCTCCCAAACTTGCATGACGCCTCCCACAGAGGAGCTCATTATTGAAGAGAACTCTACTTTTGGTGAGAGAGAAATTCTGTGTGCTCCCCCCCAAACCTGTACTAGGGAGACAGAGAAGGCTTACGCTGGTAATACATCCATTAATACTCCACAAGTTAGTTGTGGTTCACTCTCAAATTTATTATTAAACAATGTTTGCCCCCCCTCACTGAAGCTACTCTCCTGGAATGTGGCGTGACTGTCTAACAAATTGTACTGCCCAGACTGGAAGTCATATATCGAGTCTAAAGATATATGTTTGTTCCAGGAGACTTGGGCACGGGAGGAGGTGTCATACAGTGGCTTCGCCACATTCTCCATTAATGCTAAATGGGGAGGCAAAGGACGCCCCTCGGGAGGACTTGCAACCTGGGTGGCTACTGATTTGGGATGCACGGCCACTCTACTCCCCCTTAGCAAGGAGGATATCTTAGTCGTCTTGCTGGTATGGCCAAACTCAAAGCTCTTGCTGGTTAATGTCTATTCCAGGCCAGTTATCGGTATGCAAGAATCACGCACTATTACAGAGCTTGCGGACGTTCTAAGTGTAATTCCTGACGCCACTCCCTTCCTAATCAGTGGTGATTTAAATTGTCACTATGAGCCACTCCTTGGCCCATTGGATGGACTAGCCCAAGAGGAGGATGCGCTCTGGTCTATACCCCCATTGAATGCACCGGGCCCAAGAGTTTGGACACCTTTAGTTGTCCAAATTACTTCTTTAACACTAAAATATGGTATACGGGCCTGCAATGGTCGGATAAAATCGGATATTCCACCGAAACACACATATAATAGAGTGGGTAGGGAATCAAGGCTCGATTATATTCTCGTCCCTATGGCCTCGTAGTCACACATCAGCGACTTTTGTGTATTCCCCAGGGGGGATAGTGACCACGACGCCTTGGAACTGGAATATAATCTTCCTGGTCTTGAGGCTAGGAGTGCACATTCGCCATTACTGGAGACGGGATTATGCCTCACTAGCAACCGACGACGCGTCAAGTGGGAGAGACTAGTATCTGATCCAGTGAACTTATCCAGGCTTTATGCCCGGGTAGTCCCCTCTCTTGCCAAAGCATGCGAATTACTGGAACAAGACAATACCCATGATACCTTTAAACTGTGGGGTTCGCTTCATGAGGATCTCATCCAGGCAGAATCAGGAAGTCTCTTCATTACCCCAAAAGGGACAAACCGATGCTCCTTGTGCCCCTCTTGGTATAATACCACTTGTCGTCAGGCGAAAAGGGATCTATTGGCCTCACTAAAGGAGGGGAAGGCGCGTGAAGAGATTAGGGCCAGGAGATTGGCCTATAAGCGCCTGATTAGTCATGCAAAAAGCGAATGGGAGCATGATAAATGGGAGAACCTTAAGAACGCCCTGGCACGTCGCGACTCCCGTGCATTTTGGCGCTTTGTGAATACAGGTTCAGATGCATTGCCAACTGCAATTGAGCCCAATATCTCGCCAATGGTGTGGAAAAATCACTTCCAGTCTCTCTACAGTGCACCTTCTGGTGTGCGATCACACTTCGTCTACTCTGGAAGTGACGAATCGAAGGCGGCCCCATTTACACTAGCAGAGGTTCACGAGGCTATTGGTCGTTTGGCACCAGCAAAGGCACCCGGGCTAGATGGCCTCCCAGGTGACTTATTCAAACATAAACCCGACGTGTGGGCGCCCTATTTATTGATATTATTCAATTGCATCTTAGGTGGCATGGAAGTGCCTAATACCTGGTTGGGTGCGGAGATCGTACCAATATTTAAAAAGGGTTCGCCCCTGCTTCCATCCAATTATAGAACTATCAGTCTTATCGACGTTCCGCAAAAGCTCTTCGGAAGACTGATACTAAACCGTCTTCAAAATTGGATTGAGGAACGGGACATAATGAGCCCTTATCAAGCTGGGTTCAGAGAGGGTGTCTCAACCATAGATCAGATCTTTCGCCTCAATCTTTTTTATTGGAAGACCGTGGTAATTGAGGGTGGCACCCTATACACGGTCTTTGTTGATTTACGTGCCACGTTTGACCTGGTATGCAGAGATAAACTATGGGCTGTTTTAAATGACTTAGGACTTCCGGATGACATCTTATTAATGCTGATTAGACTACATCACGGCAACTTTGCTAGGGTGAGGTGTGGTAGAGGGGAAGCTTTATCGGAGGGCTTCCCGGTACACACGGGGGTTAGACAGGGTTGCGTGCTCGCACCGACCCTGTTCTGCCTCTTTGTGGACGGGATTATTAAACATCTATCTGGGATAAAAAACATCGATGCCCCCAAGCTCAATGGCAGCAGGGTGCCTGCAATTATGTTTGCAGACGACACCCTGTTGCTTTCTAAATCACCCATGGGCCTACAAAGGGTGTTGGACGGGTTTTCGAATTTCTGTAGTGAGCGCGGTTTGGAAATCAATGCGTCCAAAACAAAGTACATGATTTTCAACCCGCACCCACTTACACGTCCAAACCCCATGATAGGGTCTGTCAGACTAGAGCGGGTCTTTACGTTTGACTATTTGGGGATAACGCTCAATCAAACCATGACCTGGGATTCGCACAGAACTAAGGCTCAGTTAAAACTGGTACAGTCAACGGGTGGTATATCTAGGACACTAGCCAGGTCAACTTATAAACCATTAGGCCCACCCCTCCAAATTTATAAAACACAGGCTAGAGGGGCAGTTTTATATGGGGGCGAGATATGGGGGCACACAGCTGACCAGAAATTACTGATAATTGAGAACAACTTCATAAGACAACTGGTAGCACTACCACCCAGCACCCCACTTATCCCGTTAAGACTCGACTTGGGCCTAAGACCAATCACGGAGGAGCTGGGTCTTAAACCCTTGACTTTTTGGCGTAGGCTATGGAGCTCGCCGGAACTATCAGCATACAGGGCCGAACTTACCGAGGTTCTGCACCTGTCAAGAATACTTTTGAAATCCTGGGAAGATCGGAGCTGTGGCTTAATCCGGAGAATGCTTGTTGCAGGACTCCACGTAAACTCTTAGTAAACGCCTATTTTGAGTATAAGCTACGTGCTCTAGTGAAGACTACACGCGAGGGATCCCTATCTAACCACTTTTTTGCCATAAAAGACCTGTATAGTCTAGAGCCCGTTTTAGATGATGTTGGCCCCCCTTTAACAAGGAAACTATACATGCAGTGGCGATATGGTACCCTTTCTCTGAGGGCACATACCGAACACTGGGCTAAAATTAACACCATGGCTCACTGCCCAGCATGTGCAAATTTGCAGGAGAATGACCTGCACATTATATTCTTCTGCCCAGCATATAATAGATCTCGGAAGCACTGGCTTATCCCACTCCTGAGAAATCTAGGCATCAGGAGTTATCTTCCTGCATACAGAATTTTAAAGACAGACATATCGGCTCCCACCGTATTTGCAGTTGCCAAATTTTTAACAGCAATGTGGTTTGTCAGAAATCGTTATATTAAGTCCAACATGAGCACGTGAGCAACTGAAAGATTTTTAATTCATGATCGCTCTTATGTATTTTATTTCTTACAATGTTCTTAATGTGTAAAAATGTTTTTATGCAATTTTCTTGTATTCTTTTATGGTCCATTGTGATCGAAATAAAGATTATGATGATGATGATGAGTTGTACTTCTAAGTTCTTCAAAAGATATGTGTCTGTCCACCAGTCTGGTCTAGTCTGCCACAACCTTTGATAAAGTCTAAATATAGATAGGAGTGGGCTAAAATGGTACTTCAAAATGTCTAAACAATAGTTAGAATAAATCCAACAACGTGCCAAGGTTATATTTATTAGAACTATGACAGATAAGAAGTTATAGAACTTGCATCTCTGATGTGCCTGAATCCAGCTCTGGAGCAGCCTCTTCTGATGTGCCAGCCTTTGAAAGGCTGAGCCAAACTGCTCTGATGAGGTGTGAAGTGGGCTGAAAGGAATCAAAGAGACATCTGGTGAGGGGAGATTTGCAGTGACAGAGCAAAAGACAGGAAAGGGCTGGGTAGCTAAACTGGTCTTCAAAAAGGGAAAGATACTTAGCACATGACCCAGACCCATTCCTAATTCCTGCACCCCAAACCAGGTGGGAACCCCTGTACCCGAATTAGCAGAGGGTCTGGAAGGGGAGTATTAGGGAACGTTGGCCACACCTGTAGGTTGGGTTGGCCAGACCTGAACCTCCAGGAGATATTTTCTCCATTTTGGTTTTTAAGAAACAGTGCTTGCTAGGACAAGAACATGCCACACTTCAGGGTAATTGATCATCATTAAGAGTGGCCCCCTGTTTGCCAGCCCAGGAACCTGGATAAATATGGGCCAGCTTCCCTGCAAATCAGATCCCTGCCTGGAAAAAACAAGAAGAAAAACAGCCCTGCTGAACCCCTGGCCTGCATGAAGAGGACTGCACCTGCTGAACACTTTGGGCTTCGACAAAAGAAGGACTTTGCCTGATGCTAAACATTTGAGGAGTGGGTTCTCTCAAAGCAACAGGTTAAATCAATCAAACAATCAGGATTTATACAGCACGGCTAATCACCCGATAAGGTATCCAGGCGCTTGCAGGTCATGGAGGCTTATTCCACCAGGCAGGTTTTGAGGGCCATTTGCTATTCTGGGAGTGAGGTGATGGTCGAGAGGTGCGTTGGGAAGCTGCTTGCTATGATGTGGGAGAAGGAGCATCCTCCACTTCTGCTTCAGTGCTGCGGAGAGTATGGGCAAGTGAAAGGGAAGTGGAGAATAATCTACGGACTAACTAGTGCGTGAGATTGGTAACGTGATCCATATATGCACACCCCTGTTTTAACCTTTTCACATCTCCATCCAATAAAAGATTTTTCCGAAATGGTGATGTAGAAAATTTTAACCTCACTTCACTTGAGCACTCCACTTTTTAAAAATAGTTTTGGTCTCTGGACACTACTGTATTACCAGTGGGTCAACCTCCTGGTGGAGGTCAGCATACCAGAAACAAAACCCTATGATGATGCTGTCACGTCACGAATAGGCGGAGAACCAAGATATACCACCTGTCCACCTGCGTGCGTGTATGAGGGTTTTTATGAAAGGAACCAACAGCCCATGACCCTGGTCATACAGGTACAAGTGGTCCATTTCCCTTTGATTATTATGCACAATTAGTGATCCAGGCATTGAAGTTTTTCACTTCCTGTTCGAGGTTGGTGGCAGTAGCAGGGTTGGAGACCCTGAGGTAATTTGCACAGCTGGTCTCTGAGATTTTGTTCAACCACCGGGGAGGCTTTGACCATCTTGGGGGTCGAGTTGCGGACGTGGATAATGGAGCTAACCGCCCATGTGAGTTCTGTGACATGGCTGCATTTGATGCGCTTGCTGGAGGTGAGAATTGTGTTCAGCGTGTGTCATGTGGTGTCTGGTAAAAGAGCTCCACCTGCATCATCTCCACCAAGAAGAACCCAGCTGGACAGCGTTCAGTGGACTTTTAAGGATTTGGCCTGATGCATTGTGGGTCTTGTATTCCCAACTTCCCAAGGAGCAACTCAGAGCTTCTGGAACCTTGGATTGGTGTTGCTGACACTTCAAGTGCCAAAAGGTCCTCCTGGAAGAGGATGCAGACCATTTGGAGAATTTTTGGAAAAAAGATCCATACGTTGCCTGACCCGTCATCAAGAGTCAAGCCGCCTATGGCGCATCGCGACCCAGCCTGAAATTCAGGTTCATCCAGCTGATAGCCTTGGAGCTCCAGACCTCTAGGATTTCTCTGAGGCCTCTAGCTGAAGCAAGCCGAGGTCATCAACTTGCATGCTAACCTTATGAGGACCCCTGCTTGACATCGAGAGAAAAAGCTCCAAAAAAGTGATTAAATCAGAAAGTAAAAACTTGAGCGGGGCCTACCGCTCGCTGTATTCAACACGCTCTCGTTTGCGGTTGGCCTGAAACTTTTACTTTGTCCTGCTCAAGCGCAACCAGAAATCCCAAGTAGACGCGTTTAGCTTTTATGCACTAGAAAATATTTATTATTTACAAATTCATATCTCCGGTTCCCTATATTAGATTCTTATCATTTGGGTGTCATTTTAATCATAAAATTATTTCCTATATTTATAAATTGGTGTTGTGATGTGTGTGAGTTGCATCTTACTTATTTAATGTATTGGTATTTGATTTGCACACCTGTCTCCTAAGTTGAGCCTGTCTGCTCGCAGCTAGGCTATTACGGGTTGAGCAAGGATTAATTTTTTGAGAACTTGACTGGACCGTATTTGTGATTGTGGTGTTATTATAATAAATAGGTATTGCTAGTTGTGGCTGCACACCTGCACCTACTAATAAACCACCTTCCAACAATACATGGATACTTAAAGTGCTTGGTGTTGGCTTTAACAAATTGGAACAGCACACCATCTCAGGAGGCAGCCATCATGAACATGTTCTGCTCATATTAAACAAAATAGGTATACAAAAAAACACACCATGCATTTCATTAAGCCATTTAGAATAATCACAAAATAGGAGATCTGTAAACGTGATTTAATTAAGGAATGCCTAAATATTAAATAAAATAAAAAATACTTTTGGAGGCATTGAATACAGGTGGCATAGAGATTGCATGATATTTGAAGTTACAAAGGCAAGACTGTCAGCTTGGCAGCTGAATGGTGCATCAGGAAGATTTGTTAAACTTTCGCCTGGAACTGTTGCAAGTAATACCCACTGAATGGGCACTGGCCCTGCTGCTGGAACATGCGAACCAATGCTGAGAAATAAGCAGAGTACAGATCTGTCTAAAGGTGATACATGATATGACACGAGGCGTTTTGAAAACATTGACTTGAGATATTTAAAGATTTAGGAGATGAAGGAGCGATCATGCTCCCTTTGACAAAGATTCTAATTATCCCACAGTTCATAAATTAAATGTTTAGAATTAAGACAGCTGATTGAGCTTATGGGTGGCATTTGGACACAGAATGCAGACCTTCGCTGTATTCAGTGGAATTTCACAAAGAGTAGTTTTTTTGGACTCGCTGTCCCAGGTTAGTTCGCAAATTCAAGGCCTACTCGCCTTTTAATTCCTCCACGTGACATTGCACGCTGTCGTTACTGCAAGAGTCTGCAGTTATTTCTAGATCTTTTCTGCCTGGGACCGATAGCCCTCACCTGAAGCTCAGCCATGATGAAGTCCAAATGCTTCAAGCTCTTGTTGCTGGCCCCTCCCTCGTCAGTGCTAAGGTTGTGTGATGAACACCCTGCCTCAAAGATAAGGGAGGGTTGCTTGTTCGCAGGACTGAAAAATGCATAGAGTAACTTTTCAGGCACCTTATGTTTCTTACATCTCCCCACCCAAAAAAAACACAAAATACTCAGAAAGGTCATGGTCCTGCATCGTATCTTCTCCAAGTGTGCAGCATTTTTCACATGCACACTCACGTCTCCTACACAGCCCCCGTAACGCCGCTGTCAGTCTCCACTTGTTTAAGAGTGTGCACACAGCAGGTATTAGCGGCATGCAGGGCTTTAAGTGGGTTGAAAAAACTGGGAGTCTCTTAAAGGGGCGTGGCCAGTGTAATTAAGGGCGTGGCTTAAAACACGTAAGCTAAATATCTTTACTTAGCATAGTGTGCCCCCCAACTTGTATTTTGCTGTTTCTGTCTTGCATCCAGATATAAGATACAACAAATAACATCATACCTGCAACAAGTCAGAAATATCAGCTTTGTCAATGGTTGTTAGTTGCATAAGATAAATATGCAGCAACTAGGGCTTGTATGTAATATTGAAAAAGTTTCCACTTAAAGCCCTGGTGACACCACGACAATGTTTCTGCTCCTGAGTTTCAAAAAGAGAAGGGTAATCCAAAGAGAAAATGACTCTCTTTAAAGGATTTCCCTTCCCTACAACACTCACCTGGCATGACGTCATGCTGTAACTTCCACTAGTGAGAAGTGAGCAGTGTGAGCAGCACACATCGATGTGCTGCTGTCACTGCAGTCCGCCTGTGCCAGGGCACAAAACAGAGCTCGATAGAGACCCGTTTTGAGGCCTCCTTTAAAAAACTGCCGGGGCTCAGCACCGGTGAGACCTGGCCCACTTAAAGCCCCTGGCGGCATGATCGTTTAAACTCTTTAACAGGTGGTGTGTGCAGGGTTCGCCGATCAACTGCTAAAGTCATGCATATATTGGTATGAAAAACGCCTTGTAAGCTATAACTTTCGGTTTAGAAAGCAGTCCTATTTCAGGTGACCCACTCTCGGCAACAAGAGGGACCGTGGAAGCAGAGCCCACCCGCTCTTGATGCACTGACACTGAGTGTGGGCACGTATGGAGTGAGCAACAAGTGACAAGCCTCAAGCGTGAGGACCATCTCTTTTCCTGAAGAAATCTCCGATAAGAGCCCCAGTGAACAGTGAAATGTGCTCCCAGATTCAAACTACCGCCTAGCGTCCTTTTGGAAGGTGAGCACACTCGCGTGAAAACTGAGAGACGTGGGCATGACGCTGACAGCTAAGAGGCTCTTTGGACCCCCTGTGCCAGAGCCCGATAGAGACCCGTTTGGAGGCCCCCTTAAAAAAAATGCCGGTGCTCAGACCCGGTGAGACCCGGCCCACTGAAAGCCCTGGGTAGAAGGACGCAGTCACCACTGTTTGATGGTGCGGGGGATGAGCAGGAGCTTGATGTGGACTGGATAATATTATCTGCTGACAGCAATTAACAACTACAGCAAACAGTCTCTGAGATAAGGTGTCTGGTTCTGCTCACATGTTATCTGCGTGGCCTTCAAGTCCACAGAAGTGCTCTCAAAAGTAACATCACTCATAAAACAAACACACAAGCAAACTCAGACATATTCGGCAAATGAGCAAAGGAGAATAAAAAAACACGTGGACTCTCTACCAAGTGTCTGCTGTTATCCGTGAAAGCATGTCAGCACCTGGAATCGAGGTGGCACCCGACCTACTCCATTCTCACCTTGCCTCGGACTAGCTCTGGCTTCCTTATGTAAACGACCACCCAGTGCGCCTTACGGCCTGCCCATTCAGCACTCGACATTTCCATCATACAGTTTGCATCGAGTTGCACCAGCTGAAAAACCTCATTGTAAAGGCTGTTTTCCGCACCAGCTGTGCTCGCGTGCCTGCTCTGGAGCCTTAGATAGCTGATAGGTCCCTGCCCTCTGATGTCACTGCAGAACTCCATCCACTCACTCAGGCATTGTGAACCATGCAGGACCTTTCCTCTGTGGCTCGGTGGTCTCACAAGAGCTGCACTTATGATAGCAACTTGGTGTCAGTTATTTGTTTTCCTGAGGCATGGTGCCTTGTGGATTGCCAGGGCCTCTGCTGACCACAACTTGGCACTGATGGGAAGCACAGTGATTCGTGGTGCATAACACAGGACCTGCTAATGCTGGCAATGGTGGCATGGCACACTGTTACTGGTCTTACAGCAACGCTAATGTTAGAGTGTAATTTTGCTCTTAAACTTGTAAGAGTGAACTAAAATCATGAGTAGTTCGCGCCCGCATGTAATCCTTTACTATGTTAACATTTGTGTACTGTATCAATGAGAAAGGTGAAGTGTTAGGGGTATTTCATTATAAACGTGAAGGAATCAGTGCTGCAGTTACATGTGACTAGAAGAAAACCTTAATATGTAGAATTGTACATGTAGCTAACAAAGATTTTCATAATTCTTGTGCTTATGTAATGCATTGATTTAAATGTGCTCAGTAATAATGTTCTCTTATACGTGTGCTTTATGAAATTACGTGCCATATCTTATGTTGGCCGATTTCTGAAGGCATGAATTGTATTTCTCCCTGGAAGCTATCCTATTAGATTTGCTGGTGAATTTCATGTGTATGTGGAACTTATTCTTTCTCACATTTCTGTTGCAGGTGGATAAATTCATCTTTGTTAGTTAGAATAATGTCTTTGTTTTAGGAGTTAGGCTTAGGGAGGAGAAGATACATTGAACAGTGATGCTGATAATGAGGGACTGTGTTCTGTCTCATCGGAGAGAGCCTGGGAATCAAGGTCATCGAACTGAGGCCTGGGAGCATTGCTACAGCATGGAAAGTTACCTACAAGGAGGTGCCTTGCTCGGATGGGGTGATGCTGTAATGAATTCTCGGAAGCTATCTGAATTTCTTGTGTTGAAGTTAGGGACAGAGTTCGGGGACTTCTGTCTTGCCTTGAAGGAGAGAGCATCTTAGAATGAGTTTTGTAGCTTTATGTTACCTGTCCCATTCAATGTGAACGGACTTCTTCGGAAGCCTTCATGAGCTGACACTTTTACGGAACCTGCCTGGGGAATGCTAAGTAGGCATGTCACGATAGCGGTAGTTTAGGGGTAGATTAATGCTTTTCACCTACGAACCCCCCAATGAAGGGTAATTTGGAAGTAGGAGCCATCATATTCTGTATCCTGATTCTGGAACTGGTTATTCTGTACATGCTGCAGCATCTTAACTTCACCCGTTGGTTTGGCTTTGTATTAGTTCCAATGTATTTCTACACCCTCGTCTTGAGGTGTTTGAATGTCCAATTATTTTGACCTTTGTAATAAACTAACTAAACTTTGGATCGTGAGGCTGTAATTCTTCAGTCATAGTTCATTGGAACAGCAATAATTAGCTAACGATTTTCCTCCTCTCCACACTTTCATGCAGACAAAGAGACATTGGCCTAGGGTTCCAGAGTAAATCTAGAATGTGGAACCTGGCTCCTTCACTAGGAGTAATCTTAAAGAAGCAGGGTTAGAATCTTCTGAAGTGGTGTTTGGAAAAAAATATATTAAAGAAATTTGCCTCCATTCCAGTTTAGATATTTCAGGGTTCATGCTGTGGAATACGAGCATTCCTTAGGTGAATTATTAAAACTCCTGCCATAAAGCAGCTGTTCAACAAAGGGTAGTGCCACAGCCTCTTAAGTTTCCTTACTTTTCCTTTTATATTTCGTATGACATGAGTTCAGCACACAGCTAAAGATGTGTCCAATAACACCCAAAAGGAAGAGGGTTGGAAGCTCATATATCACTGCATGTGATCATAATACGAAAGGGGAATATTCCACTTGAATAAACAAATGTGTGTGGGCGCCCAGGGTCCTATGAAATCTGAATTATCGTGGCGAGCTCAAACACTGGATGAATCAGGGACTGTGCTAACCTCAAAGTCAAAGGCATGTATCCCTATAGAGGAGATTCAAACAGCATTTCAAATTACAGTCAGTAAGAAAAGAACTGACTCAAAAATGGAGTCTGAGATTGAAAATTATAGAACATCGAACATTTTTTTACAAACTTTTATTGTGCAATACAAAAATAGTAAAATGCAGATGAAGCAACAGCTCACTGAATTACATAGAAGTGGTTTGTCTTATTGGCCATCAAGTACAAAATAATATATTAATACGCAGAAATCAGAGAAATGCTAAGTCTCATGTGTGCATCAAACCTGTAGGAAATCCAACAGCATCCCTGGGCTCAGGAAAGATCTCAAAAAGTTCTCTGACTCACCCCCAAATTCAAGGGTTAATATACAGGTTTCTTGCTTAAAAATTACAGGAACTGTAAAATCAGCATAATATGATCATTGTTCCAACAAATTACATCTTCACATTTTTAAACATCACATAATCCTCTCACCTTAACACCAGTACAAAAAATGAATATTGATTGGCTCCTTTTGGCCTAATGTTGTCAGGAGATTGTAGAACAAACTAGATACATAAACAACAGAAAGTCATTGTGAATGAATGCACTACAGTGTGGAAGTGAAAAAACCTTGGATATTGCAACAGAAAGCTTAATTTTACAGGCTATTGGTGAACAATGGCATTCAGAAATAAACAGTTTACATCTTATCGCATCTAGTGTAAGGCAAGAAATATAAGCAAAGAATGAACATCTTGATATGGCACCTGTTAGAAATTAGGTTTTCTGGTTGACAGTAGTATGCACCTTGTCCAAGCAGGAACCACAATCCTAATCAGGGTAAGTCAGAAACCACTTTAAATTAACCTATGTTCACCCTCAGGTAGCTTGGAACAGAGCGGTCAGGCTTAACTCAATTGGCAATGTGTAAAGTATTTGTGCAACACATCAAGGAGTAGCACAGTGAAAACACCACAAAAGACTCCACACCTGTTTAGAAAATAGAGAATGATTTTATAAATAAAACAAGACCATAACGGCAAAAATCCAATCAGTGGAAGTTGAGATATGTTTTTTTTTACAGATTAAATGCCAAAATAGCACGTAGAACATACAAGAGCTTAAATACTTAATTGGTCGCGCTGGACCAGGACAAGGTCAAGAGTTCATGCCGAAAGTGATGGACCGCGGGCCAGATACAGGACCCACACAGGGCCCGCTAAGCAAAAGTATCTTGATGCTGGTCCCAAACAACGAGGTGCTAGGTGAAGCCGATTTGAAGCAGGTTCTGATTATCAAAAAGAGGAACAAGGGAATGCACAGAGCAAGCTGTCACCCACCCCAGATGTGCATTCAGAGACAGGCAAAGGGCACCAAAGGTTTAAGGTAAGCAAATGCCAATTTTCTAAGAGTGCCATTTTTAGAATTGCAATTTAAAATCCAACTTCACCAGAAGGTGTGTGTTTTAAATTGTGATTCCAGAAACGCCAAATCTTGGCATTTCATCTCTTCCCAATTGGACATTACAGTTATCAAATGTAATAAGGCAATTTCAATGTTATCCTATGGAAGAGATAGGCCTTGCAGTAGTGAAAAATGAATTTAGAAGTATTTCACTACCAGGGCATGTACAACTTAGCAGTACATGTCCTACGTTTTATATACACTGCACCCTGCTCTTAGGCGTTGCAGGGCCTACCTTAAGGGTGACCTATGTGTAATAAAAAGGATTATTTGGGCTTGGCAAGTGGATTATCTTGCAAGGTCATTATGTAAGTTTAGAACTGCACACACAGTTCTTGCAGTGGCTGTCTCAGACATGTTTAAAGGTCTACTTAAGTGGGTGGCACAATTAGTGCTGCAGGCCAACTAGTAGCATTTAATTTACAGGCCCAGGGCACATATAGTGGACTTTACTAGGGACTTATAAGTAAATTACAAATGCCAATTGTGGAAAAGCCAATGTTACCATGTTTTAAGTATACAGCACATGCACTTTAGCAATAATTAGCATTGGTAAAGTGCCCAGATCCCTAGAACCCAGATACAAAAACAAAGCCCGCAATAGCAGTGCAAACAGGAGGTCTGAAAGCAAAAAGTAATGGAAAATTAAGCCAAGGATGCCAGGTCTAACACGTCTCCCACCCCTAGTGGAAAGTGGAGAAAGCTACGTGACTCCTTGGGAGTTATCCTCATTAAGGTGGAAGACCCTGGAGAGAGCATAAGCATTTGTGTGGGCTATTCCAGGATCGTGTTCCACTGTAAAGTGCATTCCCGGTAGGGAGATGGATCACCTCAACAGTTTAGGATTCTCACCCCTCACTTGCCTTAACCATCTGAGGGGCCTGTGGTCTATCTGAATGCGGAAGTGAGTACCTGACAGGTATGGCCTTAGCTTCTTAAGTACCCAGATCACAGCAAAAGCTTCCCTCTCTATTGCGCTTTATCTCTATTCCCTGGGAAGTTACCTCCTACTGATGAAGGCTGCAGATTGATTCATGCCCTTTTCGTTTAGCTGTGAGAGCACAGCCTTAATGTCATGCTCTGAGATGTCTGTCTGTGCAATTAAAACCTGGAAGAAGTTAGAGGCCTTTAGCACGGGCGCAGTGCAGATGGCCTCCTTCAGGGTGTAACAAACCTTCTGGCACAACTCTGTCCAGATAACCTGACTTGGCTACTTCTTGGAAGTCAGCTCTGTCAAGGGGGCAACAATGGTGCCATACCCCTTAATGAATCTCCTGTACTCACCAGTGAGTTCTAAGAAGGCTCTCACTTCTGATTGGGTCTTGAGGGACCCCGGAGCCAGAATGGTTTCAGTTTTGGCCTGGATGGGCTGCACTTTGTCACCTCCTGCTTGGTGTCCCAAGTAGACCATTGAACCTTGCCCTATCAGGCACTTTCTGACCTTGATAGTCAGGCCTGCACTCTGTGGAGCCCAAAGCACTTTCTGGAGGTGGCACAAGTGGTCCTCTCAGCTAGAACTGAAGACTGCAATGTTGTCTAGGTAGACAGCACTGAAGTTCTCCAACCCGGTCAGGATCTGGTAGACCAACCTCTGAAAGCTGGCAGTGGCGTTCTTCAACCGCAAAGGCATGACCCAGAACTGGATGTACCCTTCTGGGGTCGATAATCCAGAGCTCTCTCTAGTCCCCTAAGTCAAGGCAATCTGTCAGTACCCAGACATTAAGTCAAACATGCTGAGGAACTTGGCAGCTCCAAGCTGATCTATGAGCTTATAATCTCTGAGTATGGGTTGCGCGTCAGTCTTGTTGACCATATTGAGGCCACAGTAGTCCACACAGAACCGGAGTTCCTTTGTGACACCTAGCGGGACTGCCTTGGGGGCCAACACCATTTGGCTGGTCCAAGGGCTGTTTGAGGACTCAATGACCTAGTGCCAGCATCTGATAGACCTCCTCTTTGATTCTGGCTCTCACCTTGTCAGATAAACCGTAAATTGTGTTCTTCACAGTCATGCTGTCCCCACTATCAACATCATGGGTGCACCTTGTAGTGATATTTGGTGTAAGTGAGAGTAGAGATGCAAAGTGCCCCAGCAACAAAAGGCAGTCTCTCTGTTGATCTAGGGTCAGTGTAGGAGAGAGGCTGACACCTTTCACTGACCCAGCCTGCTCCTTGGAAAAAAGGAGGTCGGGGAGAGGTTCACTCACCTCTACCCTTCCATCATCAGTAACCAACAGCATGGTATACTCAGGCCTCTCAAAGTGGAGCTTGGGGCGATTGACATGAAGTACCCTTAAAGGGTTTCTGGGAGTCTTGAGATCCACTAAGTTCGTGACATCCCTCTTGTGTTCCTTCACAGCAGAAGGCCCAGAACAGTGGTCTTGCAGGGCCCTAGGCTCCGCGGGCTCCATCACTCACACCTTTTGTTCAGACTGAAACTCAACCTCAGAGGTATTCTGCTCATACCAGCATTTCATGTCCTCCTAGATGGCTTTCAGATTCTCCTGTGCAAGTTTATGGTAATGCGCTGTCTGGTTGCGGAACACCAGCATGTAACTAACTACATCCTAGGGTGGCTTGTTGGGAGCTTGCTCCCACTGTTTTGAGGATCTCTTGGATCCGAGTTTGGTTCCCCCATTTCTAAACTTCATTGCACATTTTATATTTTACATGTTTTAGCTACATAGCCTTCAGTAATGACCTTTGACATATTTTATTTCTGCTTTGCATGCATGGTATTATTTCAGGAATATGTTGTATGTTGTATGAGTTGCTTGCTTTGTTGTCTTTTCTCAACATGTAATCTGAACATTCTGTTCAAGGCTAGGAACAGTACACGATATCCTAGTGCCTATGTTGCCCATTCAGGAGACATCTTCTAACACCCAGACATAGCATTACATCAGAGCTGTGCTTCTGGTACAGTTTAGTTTTTATTTTATAAATGATGCATTGACCCATGAGGTGCATTCCATCCATGCCCATCCTGGGATAAACGCTGTATTCACCATGCAGTTCTGCTGGCGCTAATCTACCAGCTTCCTGAGAGGATTGCCATTCACACAACAGGCTGATTTTTTTTTACTATATTCCAGGTAAAGGGCTAAGGCTAATCCTATAGATATGGCAGGCAGAAGTATACACCTGCTATGCTCTCAGTATAGCCTTAGGTTTAGGAAGTAACCTCTAGCTCCTCTAGAACTTCTAGAACACAGTTATCATGGTTAGACTGTTCATTATCTTTATCATTTTTATAATGCTGGTAACTTTGCTTGGTTTCATCTGCCTAAATATTGCAGCTCATTCTCTTTATGCATGACTACAATTCCTTCAATAAATATATTGAAAGCGTATTTTGTACTTCTCTTGTCTTTCACCTGGTCATGCATGAGTAATACAATGAAAGGGTGAGATCTGTTTCCACAACTTCCCTGGGGAGCTCAGAGTGTCTTGTTCATACTGCTGCAACCACCTTTCACCCGAGCAGGGTTGGGGTTTCAGGTGAGGTACTGTGAGCCAGCTATGAATTCGTCCGGCAGTTTCTGATGGTATGGAAGGACTCAGACTCCCATATTCTGACGTTCCATTGCCCTAATATCCAGTCCGATTGTCATAGTAGCAACTATATAACATGGCGCCATCAATGTAGAAACGGTAGGTACTTATTTAAAGGGTCTCCTGAGTAGTTTTCTCTTGTGTGTCCAAGGTGCCCTATTCACCTTAATACCGAGACATCTGTGGTGTTAGGGATTGAATCCTCCTCAGCATAATAGGAAGTATATTTGCCTGTAGGTTGTTCAAGCTTAAACCTAAAAAGGTCCCCCAAATTTGTATTTTGCTTCTCTGAATTCCATTATCAAAATGTCAAATACAGGTAATATTCCTGTAAACTGCAGATATGCTGTTACACAACATTTACTGCAAAATGAGCTAGCTAATGGGGGTGCAGATGTTACCTTCGTGGTTGTGGCACATAATTAAGGGTGGGCGTAGTGGGTGTAGTGGGGCTACGTGAAGCAGCACGTAGTGTGCCCAAATCTACGCACACTACGCGCTTCGCGTAGCCCCACTACGCGCCACCCGCCACCCACCCACCCTACTTTTAAAAGATAAAATGAATTTGTAATAAAGCAAATTAAAGGCACTTACCTGACGTGCGGCGTCTCCCGGGGCTCCCTCTTCCTGTTTTTCAATTTTCCTGACAAATGCGCATGCGCGGACGCCCGCGCATGCACATTTCTTGCGAGAAATGCGCATGCGCGGGCGTCCGCGCATGCGCATTTGTCAGGAAAATTGAAAAACAGGAAGAGGGAGCCCCGGGAGACGCCGCGCGTCAGGTATGTGCCTAATTTGCTTTATTACAAATTTATTTTACCTTTTAAAAGTACGGCGGGCGGGAGGCGGGTGCTGGGCGGCAGGCAGCTACGCTTCGCCCACGTAGTGTGCGTAGGCGCTGCCTGCTTCGCCTACTTCGAAAACTGCGAAGCAGGCAGCGCTACGTACACTACGTGGGCGAAGCGTAGTGTCGCGCCCAGGGTTACACATAATGCGTACAAAATGGAAGTTTTTTACTCATGGGTCCCTTTCCCTGCAGTAGTCGCCAGCACAAACACACAGTGGCCAAACCACTAGGCCAATACAGACCATACCGACAATTAGAAATATCATTAACATATCAGGAACACGAAAATTGGTTTCATGGCATCCTATCACACGTTGTAGAGAGAATTAGATTGAGTCACCTCTCCATAATGGGGCCACATGGCCAGTTCTAGTTGGCTATACACCATATCCCAATATACAAAGCTTAGCAGTGGGTGATCCGAGCCCTTTTTATAACCTCTTAGTTAGATTATAGAGACATTTGACCCAATTTATTATGCGCACCTTAAATTCGAGCAAGGGTTGCTCAAGCTATCCCACCACAATTCGCTACACCTGGGATAAACCCAGTAACAATTAATGCTATTGTAGGTAAAATACTCATCAGGTGCGAGGACATTCCATTACAGATCGATTAAAAAAAAATCAGCTTGAAGCAGTGTTTTCTCATAAGGGACTACAAGATTAACACAGAATTCTCAAAATGTGCTTGCCACTTGGGATGGTACCCTCAATTGATAACTGTGCCACATGGGGTACAGTCTTTGCTGCAATCTATACTATAACTCATGGCACACCATCTCTGTTTTACCAGATGTGTTCAAACAGATCCAAAATGAATACATGGCTGTCTCGGCCCTGGATTTAGGAATGAAAATTAATTGGTAAATTTGCTACAGTCTCCTTAATTATTGTAGGAAATATTAGAGGGGAAGCAGCAGCACTGGCAGGTCGCCAACACTTGGCGCAGGTTCCATTAATAGACCAGGAGCTCGAACTGTCAAAAATGATTGCTGAGACCTGTACATCTCTAGGTCTTGAAAATCTAGGGTCCAGGCCAAATAAGTTACAGCTTAAAGGTAATCCTGAAAAAGATAATTCCAAGCAAGCACCCGAGACTCCTAAGAAATTCTGGGATAAACGAAGAAATAATAAAGAAAAAACAAAGTCAGAGGGAGGATCTCCATAACAGAGCTCTGAAATATATTATAATTGACGTAACTGTGATAATTTAAAACAACTTGACAGGTGTCAGTATACTAATGCACGCCTTTTGCATTCTTTGCAGGACTCATTTGAAAAATGGTCTGAGAGAAGTAGGAAGTCAGAACACAGACAAGAAGAGTATGTGAAACTGAAAAGGACACACAATGCTCTTCTGATGTAATAATAAAAAAGGAAGAACAATTTCCACAACAGACACCTAAATTCTAAAAGAAGAAGGTTGCAGGAATTTCAGGAAAATATGCCACACATACTGAGAACATTACTCCAGAACAGGACATGGGCAGTGTGTCTGCTAGACAGTGTGGTAGAGGTCACGATAGTTCACCAGAATCTTCGAGAGTTTCTGGATGTGAAAGCAACTAATGACTACATTGAAGTAGCAACCCTAGATCAGCATGGTGCCCCCGACAGAGTGTATAAAATGAATATACAGATTGAGGGGGACGTAAAATGCACAATTAAAGTCATTATCTGTGAAACACTAACACTTTGTTATGACATTCTCTTGGCTAAAATGGATTGGTCTCCGGAGTTCATTTGAACCCTCCCACAAGGGGAATATGTAATATTACCATCTTCCTCAGTCTTTGTTCCAGCAGAAGTAAAACAAACTAATGCTGCAGAATGGGCTCCAGCTCAAGCCCTGGCATTATACTGCAACAGAATAGGCTCGGATAATCAACTCGCCTTATCATGTGATACCCAAAAGGTCCAGCCTGGAAGTGCAACTCGATTATCCAATTAAACATGAATTAAAAGTTCCCATGAGAGAAGTTCTCTCACAACTTGAGTACCAGGTAGTTATTTAACCCTGTATATCTCCTATGAGCAACCCTATACTTCCAGTATCTAAACCAGATCATTTCGATAGAATAGTCTTAGACTATAGACACTTAAATAGTCACACATGCAAATTTACAATACAAAATTCACATAGTACAGTTTTTAATAAATAATATTGTACGTGAAAAAACTACAAAAGACCCAGGCTATCTCCAATGGGTTTTTTCTGCCAAAACATAGGGCCTAAAAGCAGGTATTTAACCACTTTTTTCCACGCTTGGCTGTCAGGGTCGATTTTGTCAGCTCCCTCAAGGGTATAAGAACAGTCCTTGACTGTTTTCTGCCCATGTAACTTCAATATTGCATTATATTGATCCGAAAAAATTGTCCTACGTTGATGACATATATCTAACGGACGATGACATAAATATCCCTCTGGCCAGAGTGGATTGCATTGCTATGGGATTTGATGAACATGGCTACAAATTAAATTTAATTTTAGGAAAACTAAAAGTGTTCTGTTCTTTGGATACGAGTTCTCAAATGAGGAAAAGAGCCTGGCACCACACTTCCTAAAAAAATTGTGCTCAACTACAACCACCAAACACTATTAAAAAACTACGGGCCAGATGTACGACGCTTTTTAGCGAGCATAAACGGGTCTTAGACCCGTTTGTGCACGCTTAAAAAAGCATGGGCCCATGTAAAAACAGTATTTTGCGATTCGCAAATAAATTGCGACTCGCAAAATACTGTTTTGCGAGTCACTATTAGGAAGAGGCGTTCCTTTCCTATTATCGACCGCAAAGCTATGTACCAATGTTTTGCGACCGCAATTGCGGTCATAAAACACTCGCAAATTACCACCTACTTCAAGTAGGTAGTAATACATTCGCAAATGGGAAGGGGTCACCAGGTGACCTATTCCCCTTTGCAAATGCATGCAATAATATTTTTTAAGGTTTGGCAGTGGTCCCTGGGACTACTGCTTGCCCTTAAAAAATTAAACAAAAATGTTTCATTTCATTTTTTTTAAATGCATCCCATTTTCCTTTAAGGAAAACGGGCTGAATTAAAAAAAAAATCTGCTTTATTTAAAGGTAGTCCCAGACATGGAGGTCTGCTAAGCCCAACAGGCCACCATCCCTAGAAGGGCCTGTCATTCCCAATGGGCTGCAAATTGCGAGAGACTCATTAATATTCATGAGCCTCGCAATTTGCGACCCCATTCGGAATCGTAAACAGTGTTAAACACACTGTTGTACATGCCAAATAGCGCCTCACAAATTGCAAGTCACAAATGTGACGTAATTTGGGAGGCGCTATTTGGCAGGTCGTACATCTGGCCCAAATATCTTTATTACGATTTTTCAATTTTGGCAGAACATACATTCCAGATTATGCGCAACATATAAAACCAATATATAATTTGATTCGTCCAGACTTCTCCAGTAAACATTGGACACAAGAAAATACAGAAATCCTCAGGTTATTACAGACTGACATGCTTGCAGCGCAACATGTAAACTCTGTAGGAATGTGGGTTTCTGTTGCAGTAACCCCCCCACTTTTTGCCAGATTTCTGATGCACTTTGACTTGATGTGCCATGGGTCCCTGCCAATCAGGTTCCCAGGGCCTGTGCTCTCTCCCAAAACTGTACCTTTGTACCCCCAATTGGCACCTCTCTGGCCACATGTATGTTCCTTGTAAAAGGTACCATGGGTACCAAGAGCACTGTGACCAGGAAAGGCCTCTAAGGGCTGCAGCACATATTCTGCCACCATTAGAGGCAATGCATCTTTACACACATACACTGACAATGCAGGCTGCTTGTTTTAGTGCAGAGAAAACTAAGAGTCGACATGGCACACATACCTGTGTGCCATGCCTGCAACCCTCTGCCTATGGAATAGGTAAGACACCCCTCTAGCTGGGTGCACTATACCACTGGTGAGGGTACAGTTGCCTGAGCGCTGTACCCTTACAGTGTCTAAGTCCATTTTTAGAAATTGTAAGTACAGTAAAGCCATAAAGAGTATATAGTATGGGAGTTTGTCATTACGAACTCCACAGCACCATAATGGTTCAGCATAATAAACCCACAGAGATGCCAGTGTGGGATTCATTATACAATGCATTCACAGGGCATCTTAGAGATTCCCCCTGAAAAATGACCAACCTCTGGTGGGTTCCCTGACTGGTAAACACCAGCCTGCCACCACGAGACATGTTTCTGGACCCCTATTGTGGGAGCATTTACTTCCATAGCCCAGAAACAAAGCCTTTCCTGGGCAGAGGTGTTAAAATGAAATGAAATTGCAATTTATAAAGTGCTCTACTACCCAAAGGTGTCTAGGTACTGAAGATTTCTGGCAGAGGACCGCGAAAAAGGAAACCTAATCTAGAAAGGACAAAAGACAAATGATGTGATGTATCAGTAAGGCCATTCTATTTATTACACAGCCAGGTCTTAAAGGCCTATCGGAAGGTCAATAAGTTAGTTTCTTTTTTTTTAAGTTCAGGGATATGGAATTCCATAGTTTGGCAGTTGCCACGACGAAGCTTATACCACCCCAAGTGGCTTTCTTAACTCTAGGAACAACAAAATTAGCCGAAGAGGAAGATCTTAGTGATCTTGAATGTATATACCCCTCGAAAAACTGCCCTATGGATTCCGGGCTCTCATGGTGCAGAGGCTTGAAAGCTATACAGAGAGATTCAAACTCCACCCGCTTCTTCACCAGAAGCCTGTGGAGTAATGGGAGAGTGTGGGAGACAGATTGCTGATTGGGTATCCCGAAAAGTAGTCTAGCTGCTGCATTTTGAACGCTTGTGCAAAGATTTTCAATGTGCACTAAGGAATAGTTCACTGCAGTAATCAATTTTAGAAAAGACGAGTGCAAAGATCACTGCCTTTCGCAAGTCTATTGGAATAAATGGAAAAACGTTTCTGAGTGTTTTAAACATCAGAAAACAAGATGAAGTGATGGCGTTTACATGTCCTTCAAAAGAGAGTTTGTTATCAAAGTGAACTCCCAAATTTCTTTCTTTAGCGACAGGGTTCAGGAGAGCTCCCAGATCCTGAGGCCACCAGTTTGGGGACCAGAACGATGTGCCATTACCAAAAGGCAGAACTTCGGTTTTATCCGAGTTCAGTTTCAGACAATTATTTGACATCCATCTCCCTATCTGTTGCATGCAGCAATTAAAGCTAATGGTGGTCCTCTATAGATTTTCTGTGACAGTCTTCAGCATAGGAGACTACCGCGAAACCGCAGTTTTTAATCAGTTGCGCTAATGGTGTTACATAAAAGTTAAAAAGGGTTGGACTCAGTGCTGACCCTTGAGGTACCCCACAAGGTAGTTCAAAAGGAGAGGATCTACTGCCATTTTGTTCTGTGAACTGCTCTCTATCTGAGAGAAAGGATTGAAGGAGCTTAAGAACCTTGTCTCTTATGCCTAAGGAAAAAAGACTATGGTTCACTGTGTAAAACACTGCTGGCAGGTCTAACAGGATCAAGGCAGAGTTACCTCCACTATCTAGAGTTTTTCTGATATGCTCTGTGACAGTAATCAGTGCCAGCTCAGTACTATGCTGGCTTCTGAAGACAAATTGTGATGGATCCAATAGTTTGTGATCCTGGATAAACTGTTAGAGCTCAATTTTCATAGCTTTCTCCACCATATTTGCAGGGAAAAGAAGACAAGATATGGGTCTGTAGTTACTGGGATTGCTGGCGTCAAGATTGTTTTTTTAGAAAAGGAAAAATGAATTTTCCATTTTTTGGGGAAGTATCCTAAAGGAAATAGATGGTTCAGATATAGTCCAGAACAACATCTGAAGTTAGGTGCAGAACTCTAGGGGTGGCAGGGATCAAGGGGTGACCCTGATTTGATTTGACCCAATAGGCCAGCAACCTGTTCTTCTGTAAGGGGGAGTAAATGATTGAAAAATACTGTCCATCTGTGGCCAATGTTCTTGGTCTGTGGAAGCTAAATTAGCTCCTAACCTATTGTTGGTGAGATTCCTAGTATCACCCGGTGAATCCTCTTGCATGGTGTCAGACCCGCAAGCATCGTCAGAGGTCTGACTAATGGCAAAGATATTGAAAATGTCTTCTACTTTATCTTTAAAAAGGTGGCTAATTTACTACAGAACGATTTGTCAGCATTGGAGTTATTAGCTTCTGGGAGTTTACTCAGTTTAGTCACTGTAACAAAAAGCTCTTTAGGGATATTAATAGCAGTTTTGATTTTATTAATAAAATAACTAGTTTTGGCTTTAGTCAGCAATTGTTTGTAAGCCTGAATCATCGCTTTGTATGATGTTTTGTTTTCTATCCTATAGTTATACTGCCATTTTCGTTCTAATCGTCCACAGAGTTGTTTTTGTGTTCTAAGTTCTTCGTCAAACCAGGGTGGTGAGGATCTGTTATTGTTGTCACGTTTTAAAGGAGCAAGTATGTTAATACTTGATCAGTTCCATTGGTGATATGATTCTGTTTCTGCATCTAGGTCAGACATTGCTTTTGGCATAGATTTAATTAGAGAGTTAGAGAACTGGTCTGCGGAGAATTTATGCTATAGACGGTAATTAGAGACAGGCAGAACCTGGATCTCTTCGGAGAGGAATTTACCAGTTTTAATTGGAACATCACTGCCCTGTAAGAGGTATGGTATAGGAGACAAGAATAAAGGGGCTATCGGAGAAAATTTCATCTAATGTATGTCCCTCTGAGTGAGTAGGATCTTCTACTGTGAGAGTCCCAAGATTAATAGAGAGGCTAGGAGATCGTTAGTATATTTATCCTTACTATTCTCCAAGTGAAAATTAGAGTCACCCAAAATGTTGCAGTCAGAAAATTTGGCTTTGATATTCCATAGTGTGTTGTTCCTGTCTAAAAAGAGTTTTCTGGGGCCAGTTGATCTGTAAATAAAAGCCCCATTAAAGGAGTAGTGATTCGAAAGAGCTATATTGAAGGCAAGAGCTTTGTATTCTGTTGCACTAGGCAAGGGGTCATACCTGACTGATCTTTATATAGAATCACCAATCCACAACCCCTTTTGCCTGTCTGACTAAGTCTGATCACAGAGTATCCAGGGTGGGTGGCTGAAATCAGATGTGGGCCTGATGAGGAGTCAGCCCACATCTCTATAATGAAGGCAAGATCTAAATTGAAGCTATTCAGAAAATCTGCCATTTCTACTGCGCTCTTCACCAGAGAGTGAGCATTTATGAACGTACATTTGACTATCGTATTGGGTGGAGAGCAGGGTCTCATCGATTTATCTAGTCTAAGTGAAACAATTTTATGACTGGTCAGACTGAGCATACATACTGGACATACCTTATAGGTTGAATCATCAGGTGGTAGTAGTGTAGGACCATAACAGGTCCTGCCTGCTGAATTTACTCAAGTAGCTCATACCTGGAATATCTACAGAAGGCCGAGGGCTTGGAGGCAAAACTGTCAGCGGGACTCGCGCTGAGTGCGGTCTGAGCGCGGATGAGTGAAGATGGGCTTGCCTTTGGCGTGCCAGCGAGTGGACACGCAGTTGGTCCTGTTTTGAAAACCGGCATCCAGGGGCGTTGTGAGGGGCGTGGCTGAAGCACTGCTACATGTGTTCAAGAGGAGATTATACTAAAAAGGTGAGGGCAAAGCAAACTAAAAAACAGGGTCCAGCAACCCCTACTTACCAGCACAAGCTCCCTTGAGCAGAGTCAGCTACTGGTAATAAAGATTAATCCAAAATTAACACAGAAGAACATAAATCATAAAAACAAGTTTAAAAACATTGATAGTCACCATACCAAAATTTCGCTACAGGAGCCAAGCAACACCCAAAACTGCATGCTCGTGCAATACAAGGAAAGAAAAGGTTGTAGAGCAGGAGAAACTCCTACTAGAAATCTGCAGTGACGTGCAGTTAATCCTGTTTTGCACCCCGGCATCCACAGGCATGGTGAGGGGCGTGGTGGAAGTGCTGCTACGCGTGCTCTGGTGGAGATTACACTAAAAGGGTGAGGGCAAAGCCAACTAAAAACAGGGTCCAGCAACCCCTACTGACCTGCACAATCTCCCTTGTGCAGAGTCAGCTACTGGTAACAAAAATTAATCCAAAATGAACACAGAAGAACATAAATCATAAGAACAAGTTTAAAAACATTGGTAGTCACCATTCCAAGATGGCGCTACGAGAGCCAGGCACCTTCCAAAACTGCACACTTGTGCAGTACAAGGAAAGAAAAGGGTTGCACAGCAGGAGAAACTCCTACCAGAAATCACACCTCCCCCAGGTCAGGAAGAGCCGTCTGTAGCAGGGGAGCTTGAAAAGCCTTGCCGCCTTTGTAACGTGACCCCCAGCCTCTCCTGCTATCAGCAGCAGGCCCCCTTCCTGACTCCCCTCCTTTTCGGTGGGAAGACAAGCAGGAAAATTAGAACAGCCCAGAAGGTGTGCCCACTTTTGCCAACCCCACCCCTCAGGTGGGGAGGCGAGGTGAAGCCCACTCTTCAGTGCCTGCCATCTTGCAGATGGCAGGTGCTTGCCAATCAGAGGATTAGTGATTCTGCCCACTCCCCCATGTTGGGTGAGAACACCAGGGGTGTAGTCACCCTAAGGTCAGTAGCCAATTGGCTACTGAACTCAAGACCCCTAAAATGCCCCCTAAATACAGTATTTTGGGGGCAGCCCTGAACCAAGAAGACAGATTCCAGCAACCTACAAAGAAGAAGGTTGAAAGAAGATGCCCAGCAAAGGAAACTACAGAGAAGAACTGACTTGGGCCCAGCCCTACCGGCCTGTCTGAAGTTGCCAGAGATCCTGCACCAAAGTCACCTTGTCCTGCAGCCAGCGACCTCCAGAACCCCTGGGAGGACTGACTGCCTTCAACAAAGACCGGTTCTCCTGTGAACAGCAGCTCTGTTCAAAAGATACTCACACGCAGATTCTATGCCTGCCGAGGACAAAGAAATCCTAAGCCTGGAACCACCACTGCACCCAACGCCTACAGCCCAAATCCGAGTGGCCCACCGGTCCCAGCAAGGTCTCCCAGTGCTCCAGAGTCTCATCCACCATGGGATGACACCTTCTGGACTCCCGGACATCGCCTGCAGCCTCTGCACGGAGACCCCTACAAGCATGAGTGGCCCAGTAAGGTGAATTCTGACCTCAAAAGACACCCCTGCATCCAGCCGACCTGTGCCCCGGAGAAGAGGATCTGAGGTGCACCTACACCCCCAAGCCCGCAACTTACCTGCCTAGCTATTGGTTCCTCCTAGAAGACTTCCTGGACTGAGCCTACAGCTAAAAACCATTCCGGCAATTCCTGTTGAAAACAACAGAGCACCCAATGCCAAAACAGCACCCTGCACCCGGCTGCCCCAATGCTGCTGTCGGTGCACCTTGGGTGCTAACTTAAACCCCCTTTGCCCTGAGCTTTATTCCAGGAGCTTTGCTCCAACAACCTTGTGGCTTGCTCGTGAGCAGCCCCCAACTGGAGGCCCCCTTTCCCCCATTGAGTAACATTAGGCCTCAGCACTCTGCACTCGGCTGCCGTGGTGCCGCTGAGGGTGCTTTGAGAGTGCATCGTTGACCCTGGAGAAAGCCTGGTTCTAACCCCAGAAAACCAACTCCCAAACCTAAGTACTTACCGTTAAGTCAATAACATTGTTTTCTCCTATAGGACTGCATGAACTGCTTTCTTGTGAAAATTGTTCTAAGCGTGGAGTTGGTTTGTAAGGAACCTTAAGAAATTGCATACTTACAAGAACTGATTTACTTACCTTTTATTTAGGAAATGTCCCAGTGTGATATCTAGTCATATCACACTGAGTAGAAAAAGTAACTTAAAAAAGTAATCTGGGGAGGAGGAGCCTAGCGCGCACCCAAGATGGCCGCGTAGGTGCGAGGCTCCCGAGGACCTCCGCGACCTCCTGCATAAATCCTGACCGAATCCTGTCCTAGATGAGGGGACTGTGTTTGTGAACCCGAGCTGAGGTGACGCCCATTTTCCGTTTTCAATTCGGACTTCGGACACCGGCGGGAGCACCGATTAAGGTTTGCGGCCTTCTCCACACCGGCCCCCCGTACTGGAGTTGTGGGGCGATCCGGCGACAAAGTGAATAACAGCGGCGGGCAAGGCTGGGCGACTCGCGCACCCCGCACTTTCACTTTCGCTTTTGCGCCCTCCTTGCTGCCAGGCGAGGTAGGGTCGCGAAGCGGTGTGCGGTGGTGTGGCCTCGTTGGGGTGCCCTGCCGGCCCGCCGGCTGCGGTCCGTCCTGCGGAGCGGTGGTCGCCCCCCCCCAGAGCCCTTGAATGGGATTGTCTACCCCCTTTTTGAGGAGATTGGCTCGATTTGGGGACCGCGACCATGGCCACAAAACAAGATGGCGACCGGGCTAAGGTGAAGTCGACCCGTCGTGGCGCGGCCCATCAATCCAACAACATGGACCGCTACACCCTCCAGAAGGGATCTCCAGAGGCGCTGCGTAGGTCCCCTACGGGCCCGACTGATGCTCCTGCTCTGCCCACGGACCTGACCCTCCGAGACGTCATGGGCGCCATCGCCGAGATGAAGGCCTCGGTGGACCAGCGCTTTGACACTCTGGCGCAGAAGATCGACTCGGTCCTCGTGGACGTGGGCCTCGTGAGAGCCGATCTGTCAAAAACAAATGACCGGGTCGATTCTTTGGCCCACTCTACCTCGGGCCTCACATCTGACGTGGCGGCCCTCCAACAGGAGGTGCGCAGGCTTGGCCAGGCGAGCGCCCTGATGCATCGTCGACTGGAGGATTCCGAGGGTCGGGCCCGGAGAAACAACGTCCGCATTATCGGGGTGCCGGAGGGACGCGAGGCAGAGGCAGCGGATCTGTTTGTGGAGGACTTGGTCCTCACCCATCTCCAGCCTCGGGGGCTGAGTAAATTCTTTGCAGTGGAACGTGCCCACAGGGTCCCCGGGGGTAGGCCTAAGGCCGGAGCCCCTCCGAGGCCTCTCATCGCCCGGATTTTCAATTTTCGGGACAGGGACGCTATCCTGCAGACTTCCAGGCTACAAGGGCCGGTCAGACTTGACAATATGGATATAAATTTCTATCCTGACTTTACTCCGGCGGTCCAAAAGCAGAGACTGAGCTTTCTTGGTGTCAAACGTCGCCTACGGGACCTGAATCTCAAATATGCGATGCTTTTTCCGGCTAAGCTGAGGGTGGAGGTGGATGGCCGCACACACTTTTTTGATCGTCCCGAGGCGGCCGGGGACTGGCTGGACACTTTGCCCGGAGATCGGGGCCGGGGGGGTGGGGGGGAGCGGTTGGTGGGGAGGGCCCGCCGGATCAGGACTGAGGGACTAATGGTAGGCCTTGCTCTGGACTGTGTTATTGTCACCATTGACTGTTAGGGTAAGTTCCCCTCCTGTGGGGGTCGTGTGGGGTCTCTTGGGGGATCTCCCTCCTCCTCTGGGGGACTAGTTAGTTTTCTTTCTATGGGGCGACAGGCACACTGCACTTTGGGGGGGCTGTTTGGGCTCATGCAGGGGTGCAGGGTGGGGGGAGTTCTGTTGGGAGGGGTAGGTTGGGGTGGGGTGTGGTTCGTTTCTACCGCAAGGCAAACCCTTCATTGTATTGGTGTTTTTGAGATGCTCTCGGGGGGACAAATGATGGCTTCTGTATGTGATGGGGGGTAGGGACCTGACTTTGTTGTCCTGGAACGTTAACGGACTGGGTGATAGGATTAAGCGGGGTGTGGTCCTGCAATATCTGAAACGGATTTCGCCTGATGTGGTCTTTTTGCAGGAGACACACCTCATTGGTAACTCCTTTTGTGCCATGAATCGACGTGGCTATCGTTTGGTGGCCCACTCGGGCTTCACATCAGGCTCACGAGGGGTGGGCATTATGGTCAAGACCTCGCTCCCGCTAGAAATAGACGAGGTGCGCCATGATGAGAGGGGATGCTACACTGTCTTGGTGGGGAGAATGGAGGGCAAAGTAGTCGTCTTTGTCTCAGTGTACGTCCCACCGGGGTTACAGTCCACCACCTTTGCGGACCTGGGACGCCTCCTGCTTGACCTTCCGGGGGGGCTTCTGGTGGTTGGGGGGGACTTCAATGCGGTGGCCTCTGGGACTATGGATCGCTATCCCCCTAGGGACCTCCCCCGGGCACAAGCGTGGCTGTCTGGCCTTTTGGACACACTGGGATTGGTGGACTGTTGGCGTCTAAAGCATCCCACTCAGCTGCAATACACCTTCCATTCGGGGGCCCATGGTAGCCTTTCGCGGCTTGATCATGTCCTTGTCCCTGCGGCCTATGCCGGGAGAGTGGGGGAGGTGCGCCATCTGGCGCGGGGTATTTCATATCATTCCCCACTCCTGTTGCACTTTGATGTCTTCCCGAGGGGGGAGGGCAGGATAGCTCCAATCAATGCCTGGTACCTGCGCGACCCCACTATTCGTGCTGACTTGATTAAATGCAACGGTATTTTGAGGAGAATGTGGGGTCTGTCCCGTCGGCCATCTCCCTGTGGGAGGCTTTCAAGACAGTGCTTAGAGGGGAGGCCCTCTCCTTTATTTCCCATGCCCGGAGGCGCGCACAGGAGGAGGTGACCCGGGTGGAGGCCGAAATTACTGAACTGGAGGGTGATCTGGGGAGTGGGGTGACTGACGCTGCGCTGCACGTTCTACACCTTAAGCAGGCGGCCTATAGGTCCCTCGTCACGGAGGCGGCCAGGGGCCTCAGCAGAGAGCAACAGGGGCGATTGTATGATGTGGGTGATAAGGCTGGCAAGTTGATTGCGTGGTTGGATAAGAAGGAGAGAGCTAGTCGTGTGGTCCCGCTGATTGAGAGAATGGATGGTGTACGTGTTACTGAGCCGGAAGGCATTGTCTCTTGCTTCGCGGATTACTTCCGCGAGGTATATTCCCCGGTTTCTCCCTGCCCGGAGGAGGATTCCCATGCCCTGCTGCGTGACATCGCGCTGCCCTCCCTCTCAATGGAGGACAGGGAGTTGATGGATGCCGCCCCCACCTCGGATGAAATTGCCCTCGCCATCCGCTCGGTCGCTTCTGGCAAGGCCATGGGCCCGAACGGCATTCCTATCGAGTTGTATAAACTGCGACCGGATGTACTGGCACCCCACCTCCGCGCAATGTTCCTTGCGGCCCACTCGCGGGGCTCCCTCCCGCCGGACCAGCGTCTGGCTACCATCGTGGTTATCCACAAGGAGGGGAGACCGCGAGACCGGGTTACATCCTACCGGCCTATCTCGCTCTTGAACGCGGAGCCTAAAATCCTCGCCAAGGTGCTCGCCAACCGGCTGGTCGGCGTGGTGGGCGATTTGGTCCACCAAGACCAGTCCGGCTTTATTCCCCATCGCAATACGGCCCTTAATCTGCGGCGCTTGCACGGGGTGCTCGCGCGTGTTCCGTTCGTGCGGGAGCCGGCCATCTTGGCGTCCTTGGACGCCACCATGGCGTTCGACACGCTCGAATGGCCCTACATCTGGGCGATGCTGGCGAAATTTGGATTTGGCCCGGGATTCATCAGTTGGGTCAAATTGTTGTACTCGGACCCACTGGCACAGGTGGTGGTGAATGGTCGAGTCTCGGCCCCATTCGTGCTGGGACGGGGCATGCGACAGGGTTGTCCCCTGTCGCCGCTCCTTTTTGCACTGGCCTTGGAACCCCTGGCGGAGTGGCTGCGGTGGCACCCTTCTATCCGTGGTCTCCGTTGGACCCCCGAGTATGAGGACCGCGTGTCCCTCTACGCTGACGATATCCTTTTGTACTTAGCCTCCCCGCGCAAATCACTGATTGTCCTGGTCGATGTTCTGCGCTCCTTTGGCCGTAATTCAGGCCTTGTCATCAACTGGGCTAAATCCTGTGTCTATGTGCTTTCCGGGGAGGCTCCTGTCCTCCCTCGGGGCTGTCCGATCCAGATTGCCTCGCAGGGGTTTCGATACTTGGGGGTCTATATTACGCTGGACCCGGTGGCCCGCTACGAGCGAAATTTGCTTCCCCCCCTCCAGCGCTTGAAGGAGGACGTCGCGCGCTGGCGGCGTTTGCCGCTTTCGCCGCTCGGCCGAGCGGCATTGTTCAAGATGATGTCATTGCCGCGCTTTCTGTACGCTCTCCAGAACACTATGGACTTGGTCCCGGCGCGCTACTTCTGTGAGGTGGAAAGCTTACAGCGCCGTCTGTTTTGGGACGGGAGGCCGCGTATAGCCCTGGCAAAATTGACGCTCCCGTGGTACGACGGAGGGATTGCCCTCCCGGATATCAAGCGGTATTACTGGGCCTCCCAGTTAGCTGCAATTAATCACGGCTTCTATGGGCCCGCCCTAAACCCGGCATTTGAAATGGACAAAATGCTCCTGCCCGGTGGCGACTACAATCGAGCGCTCTACACTAGCGTGCCCGATTCCCGCTTGACTGGACCCACGCGTGTCATGGTGCGAGTATGGCACGCGGCTAATGCAGCTATGGGATGGAAGGACCGTTTGACCCGGGCGTCACCGTTGTATGCGTCGGAGAGGCTGGGCTCTTTGTGGACCTCGAAGGGCTTCGAGAGGTGGGACATGATAGGCATCAGTACAGTGGGAGATCTCTGGACGAGGGGAGGATTCAAAACATTCGAGACGCTGCAGGCGGAGTTTCAGCTGCAGGGCAGTGAATACTTTCGCTACCTGCAGGTCCGTCATGCACTGGGTTCCGTCTTCCCAGACGTGGCCTCCATCCCGGAGTCCTCCCCCCTGGAGGATAGAGTGCTAGATGGCCACGTTCCGGACAGCACGATCTCCCTCATTTACAAGAAATTGATAAATGACCGCTCGGGCTTACTGACTGGCCTCCGCGAGGCTTGGGTTGCCGATGGGCTGGAGTTGGACGACGAGGACTGGACTTCCGCGGTGGCCTCTCCGAAGGAGGTGGCCATCCCGGCTCGCCTTCGCTTCGTCCAGCTTAAGATACTCCACCGGGTGTATATGACGGGGCCAAGGCTTCTGCGTATGGGCTATGCCGAGGATGGATTGTGTAAGCGTGGGTGTGGTGCTTTGGCGACTTTTTTGCACATTCTGTGGGAATGTCCGAGGGTGGAGCGATTCTGGCGTGGTGTGCATGAGGTCCTGCGAGCGGTTACGCATGTCGCGCTGTTGCCTGAAGCTAGGAGATGCTTGCTGAATGTGTGGGAACCGACCGATTACTCGGTTCCGCAGACGCGATGGGTGACTCTGGGATATATGATAGCTAAACGTGACATTGCTCAACTGTGGGGATCCCAGAGGCCCCCGGCGGTGTCGGCCTGGAAAGAACACATGGATTGGTGCATGTTCCGAGAAAAGGTGGTGTATGTGGCGCGGGGTAAGCCTGGGGCATGGGTGAAGATATGGGTCCCCTGGAACGCCTACCGCGGGGGTATTTGCGAGCCGCCGTTGTTGCCTCCCGCTTCACCAGCTCCATCCCCCTAGTTGACCCCCTCCCTCAGCCCCGGGCACATTGTTCTCCCAGTCCCGGATCTGTTTCCCTTCCCCTCTCTGGAGTTCTTTGGATGGTTGGGGTCCCCCACTTGAGGAGCACGTGTTGTCATTTTCGATCGCGGGTTGCCTTGCGGGTGTGGTTTTATGTTGTATAAAACGAAACCGTATTGTGGGCTCAGAGTCATGTGGCCCACGTTGTTGATCCCTCCTGCTTTATCGTCTCTGCAAAGCCAAGTGCCTCATTGTATGTATGTCATTTGCTTCTGTCACTTTAGCGGCCGGCCGGAAGGTTGTAGGCCCATACCTGTATATATTTGAGATTGCAATAAACGGTTTCAAAAAAAAAAAAAAGTAATCTGACGGGAACCTCTGGTCCACTAAAGGTTTTGACAAATGGGACCTCATAGGCATCTCAAAAGTGGGCGACCTATGGGTAAAGGGGGAGGTCAAGTCATTCCCTACCCTGCAGCAAGAGTTCGAGCTTGCCTCCACAGAACACTTCAGATATCTTCAAGTCCACCACGCCTTATACTCCTGCCTCCAAAAGGGGGAGACCCCCCTGAAGCCACACCCCTCGAAGACAGACTCCTGGATGGCTATCTTCCAGCGAAGGCCATCTCACTCACATATAAAAAGTTAGTTAACCATTCTGGAGATCCCCTAATGAGACTGCGAGAGAAGTGGGAAGGGGATAGTATAATCCTAGACGAGGAGGACTGGGTGGCAGCCGTATCTTCCCCGCGGGAGGTAGCCATTGCAGCAAAGTTGAGGCTAATACAACTCAAAATTTTACACCGGGTCTATATCATGGGACCTGGGATGGTACGAATGAGTAGAGCACCAGATGGCAAGTGTAGAAGGGGCTGCGGAAACGTAGGCACCTTCCTGCATATATTATGGGAATGTCCCCTGGTCCAGAGGTACTGGAAGAAAATACATGAGGTTTTGGGCGAAGTGTTAATTCATGCTCTCCAATTGGAGGCTAAGAGATGCCTCCTGAATGTATGGGAGCCCACTGACTTAAACAACACACGTATTACCTGGGTTACATTGGGGCTGATGATAGCGAAACGTAACATTGCTCAGAAATGGGGGGCATAGCAGGCTCCAGCAGTATATGCATGGAAGAAAGACATGGACTGGTGCATGCTTCAGGAAAAATATGTTTATGTAGCCAGGGGATGTCCTAAGAAGTGGTCCCGCATTTGGAAGGATTGGAATGAATATAGAGGGACTATATGCACCCCACCATTGTTACCAGCTCAAGATGAACCGTTATAGTAATTGCACGATTCGCCTGTAACCAACATATTATGTTTTGTACAAAGTATGTGTACCATGTCCAATTAAGACACCTGACCGTATTGTATTCTTGCCTTGTAAACTTGATTCCCACTGTTAATAAAAAGAATTATATAAAAAAAAGTAATCTGAAAAGTAACATACAAGTAATCTCAGTAGTAACTGAAATGTAATTCCAACTATTTTATGAACAGGTGACTTACCTGTAACCAATCCAATTGCATTCAACTGCATTCAAACTGTATTTAACTGCATTAGTCTAGCAAAGTTTTATAACACTTACTGTACCAGGCCTGACTTGGTTCTAGAAATAAAATACAACTAAATAATATTATACAAACAAATTGGTCTGAGTTCAGTCTTTGAGTGTGTGACATCATTTCTTGCCTGAGTGTGTACAGTAAATGCTTAACACTAGCCTCTGATAAAACCTTACTGCTCGCCCACACTACTACAAACAGAGAGTAAGATAATATCTACTTTTACCTCTGCCAACCTTTGGGGATCCACTGGACTCTGTGCACACTTTACCTTACTTTGGTACAGTATATACAGAGCCAGCTTCCTACACACACATGAGCAAAACAAATCTGGTCATCCGGATAATACCGGATGCCATTGGCTTTACCTACGTCACATTCAATGAAGATGACACGTTGGTGATTGTTAATGAATCACATTTATATTCCAATGCAGGAATGTGTTTTCCGTTCACTAAAAAATGTTTTACTGCATTTTAGATGCCTGTCATAAAGGAAAGATCACTGGCTCAGGACAAGTGCATCATTGTCGTTACTCCCGTTCCAGCCTTAGAGGCTGTCAGAGAGGCCAGCGTTCGGAACGTGGAAGCCTTACATCCTAAATAGATACAATGGGCCACTTCCTTGTGTTTGCTTTCTTTGTCCTGAGTTGGCAGGGTATGCCCAGATGTGGGTCCTTGGCCACTTTGCCACTGGATTCAAACTAGCCTGGCTCATGAGGGCTGTTACTCCGAAACCGGTCCCAGGATGCTTGTTTCCGGTCCAGGGAAGACCTGGCTTGGCAGTTGGGGCAGTTTGGGCTGGACTGTTCTCATAAGGAACAGGGTCAAGACTGATTTGCAGATAGCTGGGTCTGATTTGGGATGGCGAAGTGAGCTAAAGAACGATGATGGATTTAACCCTGATCTGTGATTGGGGGTGATTGTCTGAAAAGTTTTAGCGCTCCGTCCATCATCTTCTTGTGTTTGCTTTGTTTGCCCTAAGTTGGCAGGGTATGCCCAGACGTGGGTCCCTTGCTCACTTTGCCACTGGATTAAAGCTCGCCTGGCTGATGAGGGTTGTTACCCCAGGACTGGTACCAGGATGCGTGTTATTGGTCCAGGGAAGACCTGGCTTATCAGTTCGGGCTGGACTGTTTCCATAGGAACAGGGTCAAGGCTGATTTACATATAGCTGTGTCTGAACTGGCGAAGTGAGCTAAAGAAAGATGATGGATTCAAGCCAGATCTGTGACTGGGGGTGACTGGGGTGAGTTTCCGAAATGTTTCAGCGCTCCATCCATCATCTCCTTGGCTTGACTATGTTTGGACCCAACGCAACAAACTCAAAAATGCCTCCATTATGAAGAAGAATATTCCAAGCCCACTAACATTTTGTCTCTCATTCAGTACAAGTATATTATTTATACTGACCCTTCAGCTCAGCCTGCTATAGGCACTAAACACTAATGGTCCACGGCTTGCGCAGCTATCTAAGGAGTAATGAGTGATGGAGAATTCCACCCTCAACAAACATTCATGCAGTCCCTAAGGGATTACACTGCACAACTGACTAACCTGAGCACTGGAACATATGGATCCTGAATTCCTCACTCTTATGCTGTGGGATTTGCAGTACTGTGTCCAGTCTTTTAATGAAAATTTACATTACTGGCGCCTAAATGGGAGACTCAAAAGGAAATACTATCAAGCCTTAAGTGCTTTGGGGAAAGGTGGCGGACCTCAAAGACGGTTTGCCACAGGCTCATGTAATACATACATTGAGCCACCAACGTGTTGGAATACACATTGTAGGGAATTCATTGGCTGTTGAAGCAGCCACATCTGCAGTCAAGTCTGCAACTGTAGCTGCGATTACTCATTCTCATATGAGGTAGGTGAAGAAATAATGCTTCGAACAGTGGCACTCCTTTACCAAAAGCATATCCAGCTAAATATTCCTACCACTTAAGTGACCAAAACAATCCTTATGTAATCATTTGGGGGGGTGGGTTACAGGGTGATCCCCAACCAAGACCGCAGTCTAGAATTAATTGGAAATGGCCCTTTTTGCAGGGTTATCCCCAAACAGTTTGCTTCTTCCTCCTATTTTTTCCTTGAACTGTGGTTGTTGGCTTTAGAACTCTGGGCATTTTACCACTGCTGATCAGAGCTAAAGTGTATATGCTCTCTGTGTAAACTGTTATTGTGATTGGTTATCCCTGATTGACATATTTGTTTTACTAGTAGGTCCTTAGTAAAGTGCACTAAGTGTGCCAGGGATGGTAAATAAAATGCTACTAGTGGGCTTGCAGCACTGATTGTGCCACCCACATGAGTAGCCCTGAAAAGATGTCTCAGGCCTGCCACCGCAGTGCCTCTGTGCAGTTTGTTAACTGCCATGACGACCTGGCCAATGCACCCACTTGCCAGGCCTTACCCTTCCATTTTCTTACACATAGGACACCCCTATGGTAGGCACAAGGTACCCTTCTGGGCAGGGTGCAGTGTATGTGAAAGGTAGGACATGTACTGGTGTGTGTAACATGTCCTGATAGTGAAATACTGTCAATTTCGTTTTTCACTATTGAAAGGCTATCTTTTGCCATAGGACAGCATGGGGAATGCTTTGTAACATTTTACAAGCATATGTTCGCATACGCATAAGATGGAAAAATTGAGTTTAGTATACCTGAACTCAAAATTTAATAACACATCATTTAGTAAAGATGGTTTTTAAATTGTGTGTTTGGAAATACCACTTTTAGAAAGTGGCTATTTTCTTGTTCACTCTTCCTGTGTGCATCTGCCTGTTTGTGGATTGACTGTCTGTCTTTGGAGTGACAGGGGCTGGGGTGGCTCCAGGAGTCTGGGTGAGTCAGCATTAGGCTGAATAGGCCTGATCTGCATTTGAAGTGACGAGAGGAGTAGTACCTGTACCTGAATAGGGATGTGCCTTCCTTCCACAATGCTGGCTCCGCCCCCCTGCTGTGTGTCTGGAGCCAAAGCTCACACCAACAAAGGATGTTGTAGTGCACTGGCAGAGTGCCCCCAGAACTGGTTTGAACTGGGCTCAGAGCCCCTTGCACAAAAAGAACAAAGACATTTTGGGGTATAAGTATTAGACCTAAAACCACTGAATTTTAGATCATTCCTGGAATTCAAGAGGAACCTTTGCCAAGGAGAAGAGCTGGAGAGACTGAGGAGAAGTATTGCCTTTGCTGTGTGTCTGGGGTTGTCCTGTAGTTGCTGTTTCTGCCAGGGAAAGGAGAAGGACTTTGCTGTGTGCTTTGTCCCCTGCTTGAAAGAGATCTCCAAGGGCCTGAAGTGAGCTGGCCTCCTGTTCAGAAGTTTCAGGGACACAAAGACTTTACCCCCCAGCTCCCCTGAACTCTGCTGTTGTGAGTTCTTACCTGCCTTGAGGTGCCTGTGCCAGATTTGGGCCTCTGGAGGTTTTTGCTGCTGTTTGGGAGCTGGAAGAGAGAAGAAACTCAAAGAACTACAGAAATCGATGCATCGCTCTTCTTGCGGCTGTTTTTCCGACGCATCTTCATGGCGCAAGAAGAATTTTCATGCATCACCGTGCCGCTGCGAAAGCCGTCGCAGTTCCTGTCGTTGCGGCAAGAATCAACGCTTCAATGGATCGCTGATGAAGAGGACCGACACAGCGCATTGCAACGGCACTGCATCGATCGCCGATGCATCCCGTAGATCCACGCATCGTACTTGTGCGCCACGCTTCCCTGTAGACCGGAACCAGCATGAAGAATCGACGCATCACTCCCCCTACAGACAGGAATCGACGCAACCCTTCCTTTGCGTGCAGTGGGACTGTCGCATCGCCTCCTCAGGGTCTCAGGAGTGTCGCATCTCCTTGTTTTCCGACGCTGCGGATGTTTGGCTTTGAAACTTTGATGCATCTACAGGTACTTTGATGAAAAGACACACATCCATAGTTTTCTATGGTACAAGTTATTGAAACCTTTTGAAAGTCATATTTTTAACTGTGTATGTTGGATTTTTGTCGTTTTGGTCTTGTTTAGTTTATATAAAGATATTTTATTTTTCTAAACTGGTGTGGTGTCCATCTGTGGTGTTTGCACTGTGTTACTGTGAGTGTTGGTACAAATATTTTACACATTGCCTTTGGGATAAGCATGTCTGCTCGCGCCAAGCTACCAAGGGGGTGAGCAGGGGTTATCTAGAGTGTGTATCCCTCTTACCCTGACCAAATGAAAAAATGAAATTTTGTACTTGTATAGTGCACTGCTGCCCCAGCGACGGGGCGTCCTGGCGCTTGTACTCATACGGCTGTGGAACCCTTCCTAGCTTTCCCTGTGAAATGTCCACTCCTGGGCACCCCCAAGGTGAAGCCAGGCATCCCCAGCGCTGTTGGGGCAATTGTGGAGATTAAGCAAGCTATTGCTCAGAGTTGCAGAGTGGGACCCATGATTAGGGTAGGCACCGAGGCGAGAATTGTCAGGTCCGAGGAAATTGAGCCCAAGACCCGCCGAGGTGGGAATTGAACCCTGGTCCCGGGCCAGATCTCAGCATCAGGGTCTGCCGCTCTAACCATTGATCCACACTTCTCCACAAGCAAGGGTCCCTATTTCGACAAAGGTACCTACCTCTGCCAACTAGAGACCCCCATTTCTAACACATGGTCTGTACAAACAGTTAAAACTGCATGTCCTAGGTTGCGACATTTGCCAACAAATCAAAGGTTCTACCATCAAACGCCCACCACAGACACCTCTTCTGGTTTCAAACAAACCTCTTCAATGCTTGCATCAAGACCATTGCAGACCCCTAAATTAAGATGGTGCTTTTAAAGACATTCTACTTGCTGATGGTTCTTGCCCCAGATTCAACTTGGTGTAGCCATAGCGATCGTCTGATGCTCACTCTGTTTTTAAAGATTTGCGTGTGTATATCGGGACATATGCAGTTACTGCATTCAATTCAGACCAGGGCCCTGCTTTCACCTCTAAAGCTTACTGGGACACCAAGGGAACCCTGGATATGCCTGTGTATTATTCTTCGGCATATCATCCCAAGGAAAATTCAACAGTGGAGAAGAAAAACTTGGACTTTAAGCAATACTTAACAACTAGAGTACTAGGCTCAAGTCGTAGTTGCATCCACCACCTGTATAGGATCCAGAAAGCAATAAATAATCTGCCTAGAAGATCTTTGGGTGACTGAACACCTTACAAAGTCCTGTTTGGCATCCAAATGTATGTCTCAGATCTCGATGGTCTTGGTATAGTGACAGCAGAAAGACCTTTTGACATCAATGAGCATATCGCTGTCTTACAGTAACTACAAGTTTTCTAAGAAGAGCGTTCTACCACGCACACTGACACTGAAGGATTAGGTGACAAACCAGCACCTACCGGCTGGATTCCAAAAGTTGGGGATCGGGTTCGAGAAAAGAATGCGGTGAAGAAAGAGTTCAGTCCATCATACCATGCATCGGTGCCTGTCCTTGGAATTCAAGGTACCAGAACTGCGATTTTGCAGCCACTTGCTGGTTGTAAAGATATATGCTTTGTCTCCATTGATCAAGTAAAATTGCATCATGTTGTCGATCCTATACAGTAGGCCTGAGGACTCCTGGACAGTTCCATAACCTCTCTCACTACCCTGCAGGAAATACATCTTCAAGCATTCAATAACACTAATATTGTTTCCCCTAGGCTGGGGAGGGCAGAGAATGAACTTTTGTTGATTCCTGTCACCACTATAAATGTGAGCAAGACATCAAACGTAGGACTATAGTCTTCAAATGATACTCCGGACAACAGAGTTGTTCATGAAGAACCACCTTTGGAGGTGTCTACCAGTTCCCTTTCACCTGCTGCAGCTCCTGTCTCAATACAGACTGCTTCTGGGTACTTTGTCTATATTGACAACTTTTCTTCTGATCCCATAACAACTTCACTTCATGGTATACGTAATTTTCTTCAATGGCTGAAGCGTACTTATCTGATCCGTCCTTGGTCCTAGTCATGGAGTATACTGCCATTGTTTGCTCTTTTCTTGTGGATTAGATTTGTCACAGTCCTCTTCTTGCTTATAAATTGGGATTATTTTCCAGAACGGTCTACTGTGGAACTGCTGGCATAGGTGTTGAAGCCTCATTCTTCTCACAAAATGCAAAGAGACCTGTCCCTTTTGAACATTTTTGCTGTTCCTGTTCCGGATGGAACTGTTTGGGACAAGGTCCCCTTTGATATCTTTGGCCCTACAGAAACTATTCAAATTCCATATGTTTTTAAAATAGCTATGGATGATGTGATAATACCGAGTTTTGTATCTGATGATTGGGATGTGAAGAAATGCTTTCTGAGCTTGAATATTATACTGTATTTAATAATATATCCCCTGAGCAAACCAGTGTCCAAAAACATCAGTCAAGATAAAGTGATCTTTCTTTGTCTTTTATTCTTCCTTCTTCACATAAATTCAGGTGTCTTCCATCAATCCCTTCAATCACCCCCCGTTGCCAACACGTGTTTTATCATTCAGTGTATAAACCACTGAATTAATAAGGGCTACAAAAGTAAACCATACACTAGAATTACATATAGTAAATATTTGCGCATAGCACAAATTCCAGTGTCTCCCTCATCTAACATATATAAGGTATTCCATAAGAACATGAAATAAATCACTAGATCCCAGTCCTATATCATGTAGGTAGGTCAACCAGTGTAACCATTTCTAAATTTACACATGTCTGCATCATTGGTTACTGCACATTGATAGTGTCAGAAAAGAGACAGAGTATAGTCCCACCGTGTGTTGTTAGACATGCTGTTCTATAATTTGTGCAGTATTAATTTGAATTGAAGAGAATCCTAGAAAAGGGAAAAATAATCACACCTCATATAGCGAGGTATATGACATGCTGTATTTTGCAGTCACACCCTAGTGCTACCTTATAACCCTTGTGGCTGTTCTCATGCAGTAGTCTCCTATTACTAGCTCACCTGTTGGTAAGTTGTTGGCGCTCATCTACCAGCTTCCTGAGAGGATTGCCATTTACACTACAGGCTGATTCCTGACTGTTCATTATGTTTACCATGCTTATAGTGTTGGTAACTTTGCTTCATTTCATCTGCCTAATTATTGCAGCTCATTCTCTCTATGCAAGACTACGATTGCTTGAATAAAGATATTGAAAACATAATTTGTACTTCTCTTGTGTTTCGCCTGGTCATGCATGAGTAATACAATGAAAGGGTGAGATCTGTTTCCACAACATCCCTGGGGAGTCAGAGTGTCATGTTCAGGTTGCCACAATCCTCTTTCTACCCGACAGGGTTGGGGGTTTAGGTGAGGCACTGTGAACAAGCCAGGAATTGGGCTGGCAGTTTCTAATGGTGTAGAATGACTCACTCTCCCATATTCTGAAGTTCTGTTGTCCTAATACGCCGTCATATTATCATAGTAGGAAACCGTATAACACCAGTCTTTCTCCACCAAACTGAGAGGTCCTCTCACAGGGTGCCTGTACAGAATTTTAAAGGGGCTGGAGCCAACGCCCGTCTGTGTTACATCCCTGCAGGCAAACAAAAGACATGGCAGGAGAACATCCTACTTACGTCTCATGAGTTCTGGTATGCCCATAGTCATGCCTTTTTGGGTTGAGTTGAATCTTTTAACCAACCCATTGGTTTGTGGGTAGTAAGGTGATGAGAACTTGTAGGTTACCCCACACTCTTCCTACATGGCCTTCATGTACCCTGACATGAAGTTGGTACCCTGGTCAGATATCACCTCCTTGGGTAAAGACATGTGGGTAAAGATCCCCATCAGTGCCCGGGCCACTACAGGTGCATTCACTGTCCTTAGAGAGATACCCTCTGGGTACCAAGTGGTATGGTATACCAAGACCAGAATTAATCTGTTGCCCAAGGCTGTCTTGTGGTTTAAGGAGCCAACACTGTCAAAGCCCACCCTATCAAAGGGGGTGCTAATGACAGGAAAATGTTGTAGTGGGACCTTGCACTTCACCCCAGACTTTGCACTCGCATTGCAGGTAAGACAGGACCTTCAGTACGCATCTGAGGCACTCCTCATTTTAGCCCAATAAAAGTGGGTGACGTGTCTGTCAAAGGTCTTGCCTTGCCCCAAATGACCTGCCAGTGGCACATCATGAGCCAGCTCCAGTAGGAAGTCCCTGAAGCACTGGGGGACAACCAACACAGAGGTTGCCCCAGGCTCAGGAGCCTTAGGCTCACTATACAGGAAACCATTCTACCAGTAGATCAGATGTTTGACAGAGGCGTCCCCAGCTGCCTTTATTTATTAATTTATTTATTTAATTATAGAGTTTTATATAGCGCGAACGTGACCCTTGGGTATCAGAGCGCTTCACAGTTACATGAGGTACATTTGGAATTCAGCGGGTATAGCAGCATTAATATATATAATATTCCGGTACATGATTCTCCAAGCAGTTTCGGCAAAAAACAGTTTTTTTGTTTTCTAGGAACTGATTAAGGAACAAGGTGTAACAGTATTTCTATACAAGTGGTTCTGATGTGCTTTCCATGAGTTCTACATCAGAAACAATTCATGATCGACATTTGGGTATTAATCACGATGCTGATGATGAACAGCCTAGCCTAAGGAAGGAACGTGTGCATTAGGAAGAGCTTCGCTTCCTTCTTGAATGTTGCTGTGTTTGGAATTTTTCTCTTCCGGAGAAAGCTCTGTCATATGTTTTCTTCTTCCGAAAGATGGGTGGTTTCAGCACCAGCTCTCTGGCACTCCTAGCTGGTCTGCTTCCCCCTGAGAGCTCAATTTTCTTAGCTCGGTACCTTGATGTTTTGTAGTGGAGCGCTTTGTGGGTAGTACATGCCAGTTTAAATTGTATTCTGGCTTCGTAAGGTAACCAGTTTAATGCTTTCAGGTGAGGGGAGATATGGTTGTATTTTCTAGATCCAGTAATGAGTCTTGCGGCCACATTTAGACATGCTTTTAGTGGTGCTGTGGAAATTTTTGATAGACCTGCTAGAGTAGTACATCCATATTTAATCCTTGAAATAACTAAGCACTGGACTGCCATTTTGAGGTCTGCCGTAGAAATGAGTGGTTTCACTTTTCTAATATAGTTCAGGTGAAACCGGGCACTTTTTGCCATTGATTTGATGTGGGCTTTCATGTCTAGGTTCTTATCAAGTGTGATTCCCAGTGATTTTGTAGATTCAACTAGAGTTGGGGTGCAGTTTAGCGCTGTGATCAGTTTGGTCCATTCCTTCACTTCTGTGGGGTTCGTAGGTGGTGATATTAATAGGAATTCTGTTTTTTGTGCATTTAGTTTCAGATGATTGCTAGTTAGCCAGTGTAATGACATTTTTAAGGCCTCATTCATTATCTTTATGTCTTCCAGTGACACAATCTTGATGTAGATCTGAGTGTCATCCGCGTCCATGTGATAAGATATGTTTGCGTCTCGGAGAATTTCTGTAAGGGTTTCGACATAAAGGTTGAATAGTGACAGAGATAGTGTTGATCCTTGAGGGACTCCAATCGAATTTGGACATGATGGGGATAGCGTCTGGTTGACCAGGAATCTTTGTGTTCTGCTCTGAAGGAAGGATTCAAACCATTTCAGAACAATTCCAGATAGTCCCATCCTGTCTTGAAGCCTGGCTAGCAATTTTTCATGATTTACCATGTCAAAAGCAGACGACAGGTCAAGAAGGACAAGTAGGCATGTTTTATTGTGATCTAGGGCCTTTAGCACATCATCCACTATCTGTAAGATTGCTGTTTCCGTACTGTGGCCTGGTCTGAATCCGGATTGGCTGTCGTCCAGCAGCTTGAAATTGGCGATGTGATTGCTCAGTTGATTTTGTACACATTTCTCCATTAGTTTGGCAAGTAATGGAATATTGGTTACTGGGTGAACGTTATTTGGCTCTGCTGGGTCCGCTGTAGGTTTTTTGATGATGGGGAGGACTTGACCTGTTTAGGCACTCTGGTAGGGTCCCTTGAGATAGTGAAGCATTTATTATTTCTGTCCTTATTGGCATGACAATATGATTGATTCTTTTTAGGCATTTAGAGGGGAGGGGGTCATTGTAGTGATTATTAGGTTTGATATCCGAGAGAGTTTTGTCAATGGTATTCTGGTCATATAACTTAAAGGTTGCCCATTGTGCATTGTTTTTCAATCTATCATGATCGTTTGTGGTGGTATCATTGTTCTGTGGTAGTAGTTGGCTGGTAAGGTTGTCGGGTGCCATCCTGAGCTCTCTTTCTAGCGAGTTGGCCTTGTCAGTGAAGAATGTTGAGAATTCTTCGCAGCTCACTTGAGTTTTAGTAGTTTATTGGGCAGATTTGGCCTACTTATTTGATTGTTGCTTTAACATCTCGAATATTTTCCGCGGTCTGTTTTTGGCGTTGTCCAGTTCCGATCTAAAAAATTCCTTTTTGGAGTTGAGTACCCTTTTGTTGTACTCGTTTCTGATTGTTCTGAGAGTTTTATGCTGGGGGGATGATGGGTGCTGTCTCCATTTTCTTTCTGCAAGTCTCAGTTTCTAACTATCTTCATTCAGTGTCTCATTCAACCATGGGTTTTTATCTTTCTCTGATATTCTTTTCAGTTTTAGTGGCATGGTGGCGTTGACTATATTCTTCATTGACTTAGTGTAGTGCTCAGTGGGTTCGTTAACGTTCAGCAAGTTGTTAGGCGGATTTAGATCCTTCTCACATCTTGCTACTATTAGCTCAATATTAGGGTCTCTGGTGTCCCGAGTCCACTTTTTAAGTTTGACAGGCTTCGCGGTCTTGCTCTTTTTTATGGTGGGTATCAGGAAGGTTATGGCATGGTGATCCGACAAATCGCAAGGAACAATTGAGTGGACTGTAATATCTATACTCCTCGAGATTACCCAATCTAAGGTTGCCACTTTCGAATGGGTTTGCTGTGTGCAGGCTTGAGTAAGGTTTAGCTCTAATAAAAAGTATTTATGTGCGTTGACCTGTTTTTCATTATTGTCATCCCAGTGTAAATTAAAGTCGCCTAGTAATATGTTATTGGTGTGACTGTTAGAGTTAGCCGTGATGATCTGCATTAACTGGTCTATGAAAGTAGCATTATTGCCTAGTGGGTGGTAAAGCGCATACAGGTTGCATTTTTGATTGTCTGCGGTTCTTATATTGAGACCTAGGTATTCACAGGATTCGAGAGGGTTGGATTGTATTTGGTTGACCTCTATATCCGATCGGTGTATGCAGGCTATACCGCCACCTGTCTTTTTTAGTCTGTCTAATCTCACAATGTTATAACGAGGGGGCACCAGCAGATCCATGCAGGGGGAAGAGGATTCAATAAGCCATGCTTCTGTTAGGATTGTTACGTCTATTTCCTGACTAACGATGAGGGCAGCGATGTCTGAGGCATGTTTTGCTGAGGATTGACAGTTGAGCAGTAGGCATAGTAGCAGTTTCCCTGAGCTACTAGAGTTCATCTCTTGTGTATTGGCAGTTAGCTGGACTTGTTGTAGGATGTTAAGGTTGGGTTTCCTGTTCTTAGGCCAGGATGTTCTATTTGCATCGATCGGGACTGATCCACTGGTCTGCCTCCTTAGCAAGCTCCCTGGGGTCAGAATGCTTACGGTCAATCAAGCGTTGGTGCAGATCTGGAAAACAAAGACTAAACAAGTGTTCTTTTGCAATCAATTTATACAGCCCCTGGTAATCCTTAACATCACTGCCCTTCACCCAACCATCCAGTGCCTTGCAGAAAGAATCAACCCAATCCACCCAGGTCTGTGGGGATAGTTTCTGACTGTTCCTGAACTTCTGCCTATACTTCTCTGGGGTCAGACTATAATTTCTGAAAAGGGCTTCTTTCATTGGGATACCTCGTCCTGTCACCTGCATCTAAGGTAAATAGGGTGCCCTTCCCGTCAGTATGGATATGCTTCCACAGACTAGCCCCCCAATCACCCTCAGAGATCTTGTGTATCTGTAGGGTAATCTCATATGCCTCAAACATGTATCTATGCCATACCCCACACCATAGTCCTGTACCAGAGGCTTGCAAATGTGGATCCTCTTGTCAGAGGACACTGAAGAACTGCTGCCACCACTGGACTCTCTCTGTACTGGGGTGAATGTATGACATTATTCTGCATTCTGTCCATCAACTGTTGTTTTTGCATTTGTCACCTCGAGTGGGACGGGTATGCCCAGACGTGGGTCCTGTGCTCTCCATGCCCCTGGAATCAAGCTATCCTGGCTGAAGAGGGGTGAAACCCCGAAACCGGACTCTACTAGCTTAGCTTTGATGTCCAGTTCCTTTAAACTTAGCATAAGGGCCATTCGTATTTCCCCCATGGCTATTTTCTTCCCCTCTAAGGCTCTCTCAGCCTCAACCTTTTCTTTCTCAAGCTTCCTTCTCTCTGATCCTCTCTCCAAAACTTGTCTGGCAAGTTCAATTTTTTATTTTCTCTCCTCCATCCTGTCCTCCAGCTCCTCTGGGGACAGGCCTCGCAATGATACACTGCTCCTTGTCTGGGTAGGAACCGCTACTCCTGGCAGAATGTTGGCCCCCTGCTCCACAGGCAATCCCAGACTATCCAGTCAGTCCTGGTCCAGCTCCTCATCATCATCCAGTTCCTTATCTTCCTCTGGGGTTACATTTACTGCAGCACAAGCGTCTGCCCAGGCCCCTTAGTGCTTTGCAGCTTATCTTTCCCGGTGATGATCTTGTAGAAAGCTAAATCTCTTTGCAGAAATCCTTGACTTGGACCACAGTATAATCTTCAAGTTTGGCCAGCTAAAAATCTATGTTTGCAGGTGCAGATATCACCTCACCAGTCAGAGAAATAATTTTGGGGAAAAAAATGTAAAATGCCAATCAGGGAGAATTGAAAAGAGTCTGAATTGGTCTTTGATATGGATAGTAGTGTTGCTTGAACATGAAATACCTTGAAAAAACAAGAGACAAGAGGCATTTGGCAGAACAGTTTGTTTAATTAAACCATGTGGCTGGGAGAACAGTCACAGGCATAGGGTCTGAGGACTGTCTCAATTTACAATCGGTCTAACATAGATTTTTATCCAGTTCATTGTGCATAATAAAATGGTTCCATCAGTCCTTTTTTCAAAAAGAAAGTGAACCGCTGTCTTTGGGGCCATAAATTAATGTTTTGGATGAAGAATTCAGGTGGGCCTCGACCTTGTAGGGACACAATGCGGCCAGTAAATAACGTGCCCAGATGGACGGCATTTGGAGCGAGTGATCACTGCGTGTACTGTGTGTGCTGTGTGCTGAATGGCTGAGTGTTCCTAACTTTATGTGGCATCTGACTTTATGATGTTTTGGGAATGTGCGCACCCCTAAGACCATCTGTGTTTTATTGGGGCCAATCTCCCTGGACCATTATGGTGTTGCTGTGCCTATCTGTGGGTTTGATCTGGAATTTCTTGTTTGCGTGTTTTTCTGCTGGCTCCTTCCTACCCCACATGTGATCTGTCAATCAGTGTCCTCTGCCCTGGGTCTCAGGGCCTGCCTAAGTATATATTTCTGCGTCAGGGTTGACGTTGAATTTACAACGGGCGAATTTGCCCAAAAAGGTGCAATTTTGTTTCTGTGCGTAAATGGATCATTATTTACATTGAGATCGACTTTTCAATATTAACATTAGTGTACACCAATTACTGTATGATTCGGCACAAATACAAGTCCTATCCTCACCGCTGATCATAAATGTTAGACACATACTTTAAATTGACCTGTGCTCACCATCTGGTAGCTTGGCACAGAGCAGTCAGGTTTAATAAAAGTAACACAGTGAAAACACCGCAAAAAGGCTCCACACCAGCTTGGAAACATAGAGAATAATTTTCAGAAATAAAACAAGACCAAAAGGACAACAATCCAATCAGTAGAAGTCGAGATATGATTTTTTAAAGACTAAATGCAAAAATAGTGCTCAGAAGCAGCAAGTGCCTAAAGAGTTCATTGGTCGCGCTGGACCTGGACAAAGTCAAGAGTTCAGGCTGACTGCAAAGGAGCGTGGGTCAGATACAGGAGTAACGAAGGGGCCACTGAGTAACAGTACCTACATCCTGGTAGCAAACAACTAGATGCAGGGTGCAGCCTAGTGATGCTTCGTGATCCCCATGCAGTTGGGGTGATATGCCAGAATTCTCCACACAACGGTGGTGATGCATTGGTTCTGTTTCCAATGCACCAGCTGCGAGGTAAGGCGGTTGCTTAATGCAATGTACTGGGTTTCTCCATGCACGCTGCAGAGGAGATGCTCCAATCTTCTCCACACAGTGGCGGCGATGCAGGGATTCCAAAGCTGCGGTTTCGGAGGCAATTGCATTGATCTGGTTCCAGCAACGGTGGCAATACATTGGTTCTGATTGGCTTATTGGTGACAATGCGTGGGTTCTGGCAGAGGCAGCTATTTATACTCACCTCCAAGGGCTCAGGACTGGGTTGGTATCGCTTGGTAGAACAGGACTTGCTGTTTTGTAGGTTGAAGAGAAGTCTTTGATATCCCTGAGAATTCAGAACAGGAGGCAAGTCAACAAGACCTTGGAGATACTTCGTTTCTGGGATGTAGAGATGAAGGTCCAGTCCTCCTCAGTCCCAGGCAAGAGGGCAGCAGGCCAGCACAACACAGCAGTGCAGCAGAGTGGAAGTCCCTCCAGCAGCATACCAATTCATCTTCCTGCTGAAATGTTCTTAGTTCCAGAAGCGTTCTGAGTTGTGGGTGTCACAGTTCCAGTACTTATACTGAGTTGGGCCTTTGAAGTGGGGGAGATTTCAAAGAGATGCCTTTAAAGGGCACAAGTCTCTGCCTTTTCTGCCTGGCTCCAGATTCACTACAGGGGGGTACGCAGCCCTTTGTGTGGAGACAGGACAGAGCCCTTTAAGTTGTAAGTGTCAGCTCCTCGCTTCCATCCTGCCCAGGATGGCCTATCAGGATATGGAGGGCCCATCAATCACACCTAAGCTTCCTTTGTGTGCTTTTGTCTGGAGGAAATGCACAAAGCCAGATGTCACCCACCCCAGATGCGCATTCAGAGGCAGAAGGTACCAATGGTTAAAGTAATAAAATGCCAACTTTCTAATAGCGACATTTTCAGAATTACAGTTTAAAATCCAACTTCACCAGAAGTTGTGTTTTTAAATTAGCAGCCAATTTGGGGGTTCCATCTCTTCCCAATTGGAAATTTCAATTATAAAATGTAATAAGGCACTCCCAATGTTTTCTCATGGGAGCGATAGGCCTTGCAGTAGTGAAAAACGAATTTAAGAGAATTTCACTACCAGGACATTTAAAACTTAGAAGTACATGTCCTACGTTTTATACACACTGCACATTTCCAATGTGCTGTCCAGGGCCTACATTAGGGGCAACCTATGTGTAATAAAAGGGAAGGTTTGGGCCTGGCAAGTGGGCTGACTTGCCAAGACGACATAGCAGTTTAAAAATCTACAAACTGGCTCTGCAGCTGCAGGCCTGAGACGTGTTTAAAGGGCTACTTAAGTGGGTGGCATAATCAGTGATACAGTCCCACTAGTAGTATTTAACTTCTAGGCACTGGGCACATGCAGCACACTTTACTAGGGACTTATAAGTAAATTAAATGTGCCTATTGTTAATAAGCAAATGTTACCATTATTTAAGCACAGAGCATATGCATTTTAGCACTGCAAAGTAGTGGTAAAGTGCCCAAATTCATAAAGCCAGCAAAAATCTAAGTCAGCAAAACAGGAGGTCTGAAGGTAAAACGTCAGGGGTCAGGGAAAATCACAGCAAGGATCCCAGGTCTAGCAGCATCTATTTTTGAATAAGGGTGTTCAGGCCTAACTGAGGCCTAGTTTGACTAACACATTGTAATAATTTTGTTTCAATTAAAATAGCTCGAAGTCAGTATACACTTGTGAATCAAGGCGCAAACCGACAAAAATTTATGCACATTTAAGTTTAAACAAACAAAAGCTGTCTCACTTAAATCGAAGATGTAGAGAAGTAGGTTTATTACCTAAAACCCTAAAACTACAAAATGAGTTTAAGAAATAGACATATGATACAACGACTGTTTTATTAATACGTTTACCTTAAAGTAAAATATTTTAAAGCTACACACATTTTATCACAACATTTTCAAGTGCTAACAAACCTCTGCATATCTGTACAGCCACTCATTATTTCATTTATTCAATCTGCACCATTCTAAAGAATCATGCACCTCTGCAATTAATGACGTCTAAGGAATTCAAAACCATATACGAAAGCATAAGGTATGCCCTACGCGTTAGTTGTACTTTCATTAAGTTTATATTTAGTAGTTACAGCTAAGTTGAGGCAAGAGACTGGGAACACCAAAGTAATCTTGCAATAACACACGAACATTTCAAATCGTGTTTCCTTTGAAATCTAACATTTTCATCGCGAAGTATGAGGTTTAATTAAAGACGGCAGGAATGTTGACATTATCATTCATTGCAATGTTTGTTTTCTTCATCTGTAATTCCATTTGGCAGCTGTGTATCAGTATCTGAAGCGTAATGTAACTTCATTTATAATTTATATATCTCACCAGTTGTATAATTGCGTCATTTGTATGCGTGCCAATTAGGTATGTATGAAAACAACAAACATAAATGTTAAGCAGACTCTAGCATTAGCATAGATAGCAAGGGAGTTAAATAAAAATAGCTTGCTCTTTCATTAGTCTATCTTTCCTTTTTTGTCAAATGCAAAATTTACATACGCATGAATTCTGTTGCACACAATTAATCCAGTCCTTCCTGGATGGTGGTGGTGGTGTTTTACCAAAGGGTCATCCTGGCAATGTCATCTGTACTTGATAGGTATGGACGAAAATAATATTTTCGTTTGGAATATTTTAATATAATGTTTATTAATCGTGCATTCTTTCAGCCCAGATATATGTTTTCATAATTTATAAACAAACACATCAAATATGAATTAGCAACAAATAATAAACAAAAAAAGCCATCTGACAAGGACTAAAGCAATGAAAGATTTAGCAGTGATTCCCGAAGTCCATGCAGGTGGATTAGTGAACTCTGACACATTTTTACTTATGCCTTTTAAAAAAGTCTCAGAGAAGTGAAAAAATAGAGTGTCACGAGAAAAGATGAAATTAGAATAATTAGAGTAGTGGGGCTGCAAAGATACGTTTTGCTAAGTAAAGACGCAAACATGGAATTGATATTAGTCTTTGACAAAAAGCGGTATTACCCATACATATAGCATGTATTTTGAGCATTATAAAGTGCTCAGTTTCAGAAGTGGCATCATTACAAGTAGATCAAAATTGCAACTAGCTCATTACTATCAGTGGCTCAGTATGAAACGGGGCTCAGAATTACCAGTAACTCGATATTTTCAGTGCTCAGTATGACTAGTGCTTTAGTCACACATTATTAAAACGGGCTTATTATTAGTGGATTAAAAATATCAGTTGTAAAAAATGCTAAGTATTTTAATCTGTTTGGTATAATCAGTGGCTTAGTATTATCAGCGGTTCACTTTTTTTTTTTTTAAGTTTGAGTTTATTGAGGAAATAAAGAAGGAAAGGGAAGGGGAAAGGGGGTATAATCATCATAATAAGCAAGTACAAAGAATAAGCAATTCAAGAAAAACTCTCATTAAAAGCAAATATAACAAGCATGAAGTTAACATGAACAAAACCTATGTATAGGAATGAAAAAATACCATATAATATAGTAGAACGTAATATCATAGCAAAAAGGCATTAAAGAAACAAGAAAATAATGGTGGCTTACGCACCTCAACTGTGTCAGGGTCTGGAGAAGCTTGCGCTGGAGCAAAGGAGGAAAGATAGGATACCAAAGGGAGCCAAATCAGGTTGCGTTTAATTGCTAGGGGAACGGGAGATACGTAATTAGTATCTAGGCGGTGATGGAAGCTAACTGCATTCCACCAAGAGTGATAGGAGACTTTTGCAGCTTGTTTCCAATTAGAAGTGATGGTATGGAAAGCCACAGCAACTAGAAGGTCAAGTAATAAATAATGGGAAGGAGATTGCGTGAGTGTCGGTGATAGGGAGCCTAGAAAAACTAGTGAAGGGGAAAAAGGAATTTGAAGTTGGAATATCTTTTGTATTTGCGTCCAAACTAGGTGCCAGAACTTGGAGATAGGAGGGCATTCAAACAACATGTGTTTGAGATCTGCAACGGGACAGGAACAGGACCAACAAATAGGGGATGTGTCAGGAGAAAAACGGGATAAAGCATGTGGAGTACATAAAGTTCTGTTATAAATGAAATATAAGGTTTGGGTAGTGTTAGCAGCTCTAGAGGCTTTATGAAGCTTAGCCCATATTTTGTCCCAAAAAGGTATTGGCCATTCCTGAGAAAGATCCAATTCCCATGCATTCTCGATTTGAGATTTTAGTCTGTCAGTGGAGTATCGGAAAGAGTTATAAATAGCAGAGGCTGAGGGAGACGTCTCCAATAATAAAGAAGTAGCTTTGCGGTCTAAAGGAATATCGGTAGATGGCGCCAAGGAGCGAAGATATGAGATCAGGACTGGGAGAAGGGCATTGTATTGCGATCGAGCAGAAGAGGGCAGTGAGAAAGAGGATTGAAGTTCCTGGAATGAGAGAGGAGTATCTTGGGAAATTAATTGAGAGATCCAACACAATCCTCGAGAATGCCATGTCTTCCAAAAGATGGTGCGATTAAGAATTTTGAAAAGAGAGTTGTGCCATATCGGTTGTTCGTGAATGGAAAGGAGGGAGGGATAAGATGATATTATGTAAGGGAGCAGGAGAGTACGGGAATGAGAAATAATAGGCATACGAAAGCGAACTAAAGAAGACGTGAAGGATAAAAACTCGCGAAAGGTAAAGGGGGACAGAAAGGAAGATTCCATAGTTAACCAGACGGGCGGATAGTGCGGAAGATCAGCAGAGAACCAACGGGTCGCTTGTTTCAAAGAGAAAGCTCGATGATATTCTCTGAAATCTGGAAAGCGCACACCAGACTGGGCCTTATCCTTGCGCAATGAAGCCAAAGCTATCCGAGACCGCTTGCCATTCCATAAGAATTTCAGCAACAAGGAATCAATCCGTTTAAAGAAGGAAGCTGGAATATGTACTGGAAGCATGGAAACGGTATAAAGAAGGAGAGGGGATAACATAATTTTTATAGAACTAAGCCGACCCCACCAAGACAGAAAGAGCGGGTTCCAACGTTGAATAGCCGTGTCCATTTTCTTGAAGACATAATCAAAATTAAATTTGAGCGTGTCAGACAAGAGAGAAGCGAACCAAACACCCAGATATTTGATCTTAGATGGTTGCCAGGAAAAACCCGTTTGAGAAAAAAGATGCTTTTGACAAATAGGGTTTAAAGGTAGAATCTCGCATTTATCAGCATTTAGGCGATATCCAGAAACCGCAGAGAAGGAAGACACCTGTTGGAGAAAAGAGGGAATAGAGGAAACAGGATCAGAGCAGTAAAAAAGAATGTTGTCAGCATAGACCGAGAGTTTAACCTGACACAAACCAAATTTAAAACCAGAAATACTGTTATCCAGATGAATCTTGGTAAGAAAAGGTTCCAAGGCTATAACAAAAAGTAGGGGGGATAGAGGACAGCCTTGTCGCACTCCCCTGTGCAACGAGAAATAATCCGAGGTCATCCCGTTGACAAAAATAGAGGCCTGGGGATTAGAATAGAGTAAAGAGATAATAGAGATGAATTTGGAAGAAAAGCTGATCCAACGTAAGGCCTGAAACATAAAATCCCACCCAATCCTGTCAAAGGCTTTTTCCGCGTCTAAAGAAATAGCCGCGAAGGGAAGCGTCAGGGAGGAAGCCTTGCTAAGTATATTAAGAAAAACACGGGAATTGTCAGATGAGAGACGACCCTTAACAAAGCCTGATTGTTCAGGGCTGATGAGATCGGGTAAAAGGGGATCCATGCGCAATGCCAAAATTTTAGCCAGAATTTTATAATCCGTGTTGACCAGGGAAATTGCGGTAGCAATGTAGGATGGTAATAGTTCCTATGGGGAAAGAGAGAAGAATAAACAGCCAGGTGGGCTGTAGGGAAGTGTGAAGTGTCTCCAGATGGGTTCGAGTGTGCCGAGAAAGAGTAAGGTACTCCTGTGTGGATCTAGAGGTGCCCTCACACACCCTTGCAGGTGTATAGCATCATCATCGGGCTGGTGCTCCTCGTGGGGGTGGCGCTGCAGTCCCTCATGGGCCCGTTTGACGGGGCTCTTTGATGGAGATCTTTTAGGAGTTTGCCGCACTTGTGCATGGGGGTGTGTGGGTCAAAGTGGTGGTGGTGAGTGAAATATAAAAAGAACCCAAGGACACTAGCAATTTATTGAGGATGTCCTTGGAGTCTGGTTAAAATATATCACGGGGATGGAGAAGCAAAGTCAGTTGCCTGTGTGAGAGGGGAAATAGAACAAATACGGTCCCTCTTCTCTCACCCGTGTGGTGAATAGTGTGGATGTATCAAGGGGTCAACATGTTTCGCGCTTTAAGTAGTCTCTAATGGATCTAAGAGCGCTTCATCAGGACCTAAAGAAAAAGTGTGTCAAATGGGAATCGGGAAAAGACGCCCTATAATCCCATGGGTCCTTATTATAGGAAATACTGTAGAGAAATTAGGTAAGGAACACGTCGTTTATGCGTGTCCCTAGATGCGGCTTGGCACTCTTCCTCTGTGCTCCGGATCACCTACCCGGTAGCCACGGCCAGGGAAATTGGTCTGTAATTTTTGCATAACGAGTGGTCTTTATCTTCTTTGGGAATTAAACAAATTAAAGCCTGTTGGAATGAGCCGCTAGAAGAACCCGCTGCAAGGAAGGATTGGAATAATAATAACAGTTTAGGGAGAAGTAGAGAGGCGAAGTGGCTGTAAAATTCAATAGTGAAACCATCAGGGCCCGGAGATTTACCGTGCCGCAATTTAGAAACAGCATGGGAAATTTCAGAAAGCGAAATGTCCCGGTCTAGGGCCGCAAAATCAACGTGAGAAGCCGGGGGGGGGGGGGGAGCGAATGAAAATATGAAAGAAGATCTGTAGTCTCCAGAATAAGCTCGGGAGTATAAAGATTGTCATAGAATTGAACAAACTCAGAAAGAATGTCTTTATCTTTAAAATAAGAGTTCCCCGTGGAAGTCTTAATGGACTTAATCTTTGTACGCTCCTTTCTTATCTTTAAGTAATTGGCCAAAAGTTTCCCCATTTTGTTCTTACCCCCATAATACCTGGAATTACATTTTAGCAAAAGGTTAGAAGCAGCATCAGTTGTAAATTTATTAAAGGAAATTTTCGCATCAATAAGCTTTATAAGAGAGATCTCAGATTTAGAAGCATGATAATCAAGTTCTAAATTCTTAATAGTAGCTAAAATGTGGTCGGACTTGGCTTCTCGAAGCTTCTTTCGTCGAGCTACAACATTAATAATAAAACCCCTAGAGGCTGCTTTAAAAGAATCCCAAACAGTAATAAAAGAGGAATCAGGGGTATGATTGAAAAGAAAAAATTCTGTGGCAAAGGCAGTAAATTCAGAACAAAAAGTAGGTTCCAAAAGCAAAGCATTATTGAAGCGCCATCTGCCAGAGTGAGGGGAAAAAGGAAGTAAGTCAAGGTCCACGTGAAGCGGAGCATGGTCCGAGATTAGGATGGAACCAATGTCAGAGCGTATAGCGTGCTGGGAGAGGGATTTGCTAAGGAAGATATGATCAATACGTGATTGTGATTGATGTGGAGGAGAATAAAAACTGTATTCTCTAAGATCAGGATTACACAATCTCCAAATATCCACCAAGGCATTGTTTTGGAAGGTGTTAACAAATTGAGAATGCATCTTAGATGGGACAAATTTAACATTGGAGTGACGATTGAGGAAGGGATCAACAACTTGGTTACAATCTCCCCCAAGAAGTATGTAGTCACCAGACAGGGAGGACAGCTTAGTGGAAATAGAGGGCCAAAATAATCTATCAATCCCAGTTGGGGCATACACATTAAAAAGAGTGAGAGGAATATTATCTATAAGTAGTGTAACAATAACCCATCGGCCATCAACATCACATTCGTGAGAAATTGAGGAAACATTTAACTTTTTATGTAATAAAATCACAACACCATTTTTCTTGAATACTGTAGGGGAGCAAAAAACATGACCCACCTAACAACGCTTAAGTTTCAAAGCCTCCGATTCCGAGAGACGAGTCTCCTGAAGGAGGGCAAAATCTGATTTAAGTCTCGCCAAATGTGATAAAATCCTTTGCCTTTTAATGGGATTGTTTAAACCTTTAACGTTCCACGATGTAACACGGAACGGAACAGCAAAGACAAACAGTTAACAGCAACATGCTTATTATTGCAAAGAAAATAACTGGAGAAAACCGAGAGAAGTGTAACGAATTGATGAAGGAAAGAGGACATAGGGAGAAAAGCAAAGAGGAAGAAACGGAAAGGAAAAGAAGGAAGGAACCACTATAGATATAATACTGAATCCAATGAAAGCAAGGAGCAAGAAGAGGAAAAAGGGAGGAGAAAGAAAGTGAAAGAAGAAAGGAAAAAGAAAATGGTAAGGGATCAAAAATAGAAAAACGGACAGAGACAAAAACCAACAAGAAGACAGTACACGTTCGAAACGAACGACTGAAGAACATACTTCCGAAACGGAAAACTAAAGAACGAGGATCGGGTGATGGCGCCCGGAGACAGCGACGACGACATCCAGATCAGACAACAAGCCATAAATACCATGGAACCAAAAACGTATCAAATAGAGAGTAGCATGGCACATCAAGATGGAAGGGAGGAAGTAGATGTCTGTAGAAACAAGAGAAATATACAATTGAAGGAAAAAACGTGTCACAGGGAGACAGAAGAAACAAAACTACAATTGAACTACTAAGGGGTTACATGAGAATAAAACGACCATCGGAAGAGGGGACAGTAGGGGAGTCACAACATCAGCGAAAACGTAGAGACAACAGAAAACATGACCAAACATGGATACATCCAAAACATCTGGGCCTTGCCGTTGTAGAAACGCCTGCAAGGCTGCAAGATCTTCATACGTAATTGTTCTGTCTTTATTAGTGACCTTGAAGAGACACGGATGTAGTAGTCCATATCTAGCATTCAGGGCCCGTAGTTGAGGTCGCATGTCCAAGAATTTCTTCCTTCGATCTGCAGTAGCCTTGGAGACATCTTGTGAAAGATAGAGGCGATGACCTTCCCATACAATTTGCTTCTTGAGTTTGGCAGCTGAAAGGACCTATAGTAGGTCAGTGAATTGCAGGAATAACATAATGACACCTCTAGGCTTACTAGCGACTTTCGGGCCAAGGCGGTGAGCCCTTTGGATGTTAACGGAAATTAAGGCCGGAGCATCTAAGATCTTGGCAAGAAAGGATTGGAAGAAGACTGTGGGGTTGGACCCCTCTGTAAGTTCTGGAAGACCATAAAGGCGTAGATTGTTCCTACGATTCCTATTTTCCAAACCCTCTGTCTGACGCTTAAGGAGAAGAATCTCCGCCTCCATTGACGGAATATGGGAACAAGAGGATTGCAAAGAGTCTTTGGAAGTCTCCAAAGTTTGAACACGTGACTCCAGAGATGACCATTTTTCTTGCATAGCCTGCATGTTCTTTGTGGTAGCTTCCATAAAACGTTTGAACGCACAAAGTTCCTCCAAAATGAGATCCATGGAAGCGGATGAGGAGTTACTCTCTGGAGATGGTGGGTCCTTCTTCAGGCGCTTAGAGGAAGCTAGAGATGATGGTATTTTCCCTTTGTTGCGCGCTTTTGGGATGACTCCTCTTATGAAATCTGACTTAGGTGCCGTGGCGTCCACCATGTCCTGAGGAGGAGAATCTGAATCTGAGTCCGCAGGTAAATGAGAAGCAGTAGCCAGCTTTAAATTCCGGAGTTTCCCCATGAAAAAGCTAAGAGTCTGTTGAACGAGACCAATAGGTCAATGGTAAGAATACAGGAAACCTGAGTTTGACGAAGACAGTCAGGTACGGAAGACAGGCTGAAGACACCACAAGGCGTTGCAATGCTGAGTCGAAGTATAAGCAAGCATGGTCATGCAAAAGTAGAATAAAATAACAAAAATATGGGAGGAAGCATAGTTGTGACCCTGTAAGATAATTCCCCTCACAAGGCACCTGAATGTGAAAGTTCTCCTCAAAAATGATGTTTACCCCTTGCAAAAATCGATGCTCTACTGTCCCAGGGAGCGGCAAACGAAGATTCCTGAAAGTGCGTGCTATTCAGCGGAAACAATCCTCTAGGTAGCTACATATCAAGTAGCCTGTGAGCACAGATTCATCACATCGGTTCCGGGAGCCTCACTCTGACGTCGCTATAATAACGGGCATTAGCCGGTCCCCTCCAGCATTGCAGTGATTATGTATTCAAAGTTACAGAAACACAGGACATCCTGCTAAGAATACAGCTGCCATATGCTATGGAATAACGATGGCATTTATATACAGTGCAAGGATTACAAGAAGAGACAGGTGCAGTTCGTATGGCTGAAAGAGTGTATAAGGGGCATTTCAGGCATTGACAAGTAAAGAAAAGCCCATACGATGAAAATGTCCGTGATGTGAAGTCAGGCGTCACTCCCAGATGGGTAAACAAAGCATTACGACCCTGCAGGTGATTTTGGAACGCTTCCCAATTACCGCGTTGAGAAGAGCAACGGCTCTGACAGGAAAGATATTCAAAATAGCGGACGCGAGCGTGAGACAGCCGCGCGTCAACTTACAAGACGAGTAGAGTCTTCAACGAGCCGCCAAACAGCACAAAACTGGGTTCCCTCGATGCTGCAGGCATTTATAAGGTCAGTTCTCCCAGGGTGAAATTTTTGAAGAAAGAGTGGCGCCGCGCTGTTTCCGCTCCCGTAAGCGCCGGAGAGCTACGGAGCAGCCGCCATCTTCGTCAGGCGCTAGCCACGCCCCCCTCAGCGGTTCACTTTTATCAGTGGCTTATCAGTGTATTTTCAGAGTATTTTGCTCATCTATATTGAGTCCCACTTTTCTCCAGCTGCCAGAATGTTCTTTTTGATCACTACTAGATCCCAGCAGTATCAGTGGCCTAGCAGCATCAATGGCACAGTATTAATAGTAGGGGATTATGCTCGCTGTCTCAGTATTATGAGTGGTTCTGTGTCATGAGAGGCTCAATATTGCCAGTCAGGTTTTTTTCCTATAGCAATATTATCAGCGACTCAATCCTATCACTGGTTCAGAATTACGACTAATGCAATATTACAATGACACACTGTGAATCATGATTCATGACTCATTATCAATAGCACAATGTCATCTTAGCATTATCAGTGACATAGTGGCATCAATGGCTTAGCAGCCTTGCTGGCTCATTTCTACCTGTGGCTTATGGCTAACTATCGTTGTCTGAGTATCATTGGTAGCTCAAAATCATCACAGGTTCAATATTATTGGTGGGATAATATTTATGAATAGCTCAGTATTATGACCGATGGCTCAATAGAATATGTGGTTCAGAAACTATATTGGCTGAAAGAAATTGGGTTACTGGTAGAGGCGGTGAAACCCTACTCAAGCAGTAACCACAATTCTTGGCAAGGTGAAGTCACAAGCCAACCCCAAATTAACCTGTGTTCAACCCTTTGATAGCTTGGCACAGACCAGTCAGGCTTAACTTAGAATCAATGTGTAAAGTATTTGAACAACACTTAAAACAGTACCAGTGACAACGCAGCAAAAAAGGATTCTGCACCAATTTAGAAAAATTTAGTAATTTTTATTAAATAAAGTATGACCCATCCTACAAATATCCAATCATTAGAACCAGAGAAATTCAATTTTAAAAATGTCAGGAAAAATAGCACCAAAGCCACAAAGCGTCAACTGTAGATATCTGGTCCCTCTGGACCATGATAGAGCATGAGCCAGCTACAGGGACCTGGTTAGGCCTGCTAAACAAAGTACCTTAAATCCTGGTTTGCTATCATTGCGAGGGTCCGAGTAGAAGATGCGTTGTGCAGCCAAAGCGAAGCATTGGTTTTGAGATGCAGCGAGGCTGTGGTACGATGTCCTGCATCGTCGCCAAGGATCCCATCGGGGAGGGCTTGTAATGCGAAGTCCAGTGTCAAGGATGTTTCAAGTTGGGGCGATGCATCGGTTCTGAGGAGCTGAGAGGCTGTGATGCGGAGTCCGTCGTCATCGTTGAGGCTCCTATAGATGAGGGATGTGAGGGCCTGCACCGGGGATGCTCTGTGCAGTGGAGGGTAGTCACGAGGTAGACTGTGAGGCACTGCGGGACTTTACGACTGAGAAGTTTCACACAGCAGAGATGAAGCATCAGTTCGGTTCGGAGTTGCCCCGCGCAGCAGAAAATATGCGGCAGTTCCCTTGGTTTCATAGAGGCCGATAAAGCACCTTAGGACTACCTCCAACGGTCCAGGACTGGTGTGGCACCACTTGGCAGGGTAGATTCACAGCTGGCAGAGTTCAAGAGCTGGGATTAAGTTGTCGGAGCCTTCTGTCTCTCAGACTCAAGTCAGGAGGCCTTGCAACTAGCCCTTGTAGTCACACTGGTGGTCCTGGGTTCAACAGATGCAGGTCCAGTCTTTCTCAATGTGGCAGGAGAGCAGCAAGCAACAGTTCAGCACAGCAGTGCAGAAGTCCTACAGAGCAGCAGGCCAGCTGACTGGCAAACATTTCAACAGCACAGCAGACCTTCTTCCTGGTAGAGGATCCAGAGAGCCAGAAAGGTCCAATATGTATAGCTTGTTCTGCCTTTGAAGTGGGAGAAGTTTCCAGATCCCCTTTAAAATGCACAGATGCCCTGCCCTCTTGACCTTGGCTTCAGACTCACTACAGGGGGCATGCAGCCATTTAGGTGAAGGCAGGACACTGTCTATGCAAGTAGAAGTAGCACTGCACCCAGCTTCTCCCTCCCATCCAGTGATAGCCCATCCAGGCACACCTAAGCTATTTTTTTGTGTGTGGCAGTTTAGGAGGAATACACAAAGCCAACTGTCAACCATGCAGTCATGCGACTCAGAGACCGGTTGCAGGCACCAAATGACTAAGGCAGGAAAATGCCAACTTTCTAAAAGTGCTTAATATGAGATCTAGCCACCACTTTTGTTGCTGTTCTCTACTTAAGCAGACAAAGATACCAACCTTGATTCATTGGTCCTGGTTATTTATTTAACCAAATATTTCATTTTTTTCCGCTTTTTCAAAAATCATGTATTTCTGAGATTGAGAAAACACTTTTTGTTTAAAAACAGAACTTTACACTGATTCAACGTAAAATGAATAACATCACATCAAACACATGAAAAACATTAATACATAAACACAACATTTTAAATGGTACACCAGTCAGTCATTTTGAAAATGTAATATACGCAGCAATCCTAATAAATGTAGTTTATATAATCCTTTTAACTAGGATGCTGCCCATTGGGAAACAATTTTTTCAAAGAAAGGACAGCTGGGGTAGACAGCTGCTAATGATCGTTATTTAAGAATTCCTCAATGGTGGAAAAATGCTGACGCGTTTCGAGACCCAGTAGCATTCATGGGGCTCTGTAAATGTGTGGAAACCAGACTTGTTTTAACCCAACCCCTCGAAATTATGTATTTTTTATCATTGTCCTACTTCAGTACTAGAGGACTTCACCACAGGAATTTCAGTCTTATTCTGATGTGGAAAGTAGTTCATGCAAGGCAACTACGCTTCTTCCTAAAGATGGAAACATACTATTTAGGACGATTTCATTTTCAGCCCACTTCCTGCTTACTAGATCGATCAGAGAGGCAACGCATTCAGTTACTTGTGACTCTGGGAGACTTAAGATCTCGGCAATCACTCCCCAAACACGCTCTGCATGTAAGATTTTCAACTGCGCCTTGCCAGTTATTTCTATTTATTTAAAAAAACAAAAATGCAGTTTTGGGATATTCTCTAAAGCATAGCACTGTAACATTGCATCTAAGCATGGCGGAGGAGGCTTCCTTTCTTACTTCCTTCAGCTACGGCGTTCCGTCATCGTGTTTCCGAGTTGAGGCGGTGGCGGTTACTTCCTGCTTGGTAGACTTTAAAAAAAACAAGGGAGTAGGCCCCTTAAGGGTGGAATGTGAATAGCTTTTTTTTTTTAAAAAAACATGTGTTGAAACGAGTTTTTCGCTGTGAGTGCATATTTTTGAATATGGGGGTCAAAGGCACCACTGAAACCTTTTTTGACTTTTCATAAGACCAACACAAGACGTAGCGGCAGTCTGTAAGCAAAAGTCCTATTCCAAATCTGATTATGATGCATTTTGGAACTTTCAGTCCTTAGAATGGAGGCAATTATGTCCCGAATAATTCTGACATATCCTTCAAGCCATTAATTTAGCGATTAAATTTCAGTATAAGGTATGCCTCTTTTTGTAATAAAGACACTTCTATATCTCCACCTTGAGGGTTTTGTAACATCTAGTCACATCTACAGTCAATGTATACAATAAACAACTCACTAGGGAAAAGGAATCCGTTTTGGAGTTAGGACTCAAGTTTGTCCCAAATAAACCTACGGACTTGACACAACTTAAGATTGAAGCAATTGAGTTCTTTCATAAGAACTGATTAAAAGCCTTTTTTGCCGGGAAGGAAAACAATATGCCCTGTGAACCCTCAGGATTGGCAAACAATTCCAAATTTGTTCTCCCTGCCCATAATATACCTAAAGAACTTGTAGCTTAAGAACAGGTAGTTTTTTAATCAATCAATCAATTGGAAGGCAAGAAGAACATTTTAAAAAAGAATTTAACATTACAACAACAGAAAGCTATTCAAGATTTGAAAAATGATGACTCAATAGTCATCAAGGCGGACGATAAAGGTGGTGCAGTAGTGGTTTGGCCAAAAGAAATGTATCTGGCGGAAGGCAGAAGTGAAGTCCGTAACCAGGAGTCGTACTGACAAATTGAGGAAAGATCCCACTCGACAGATAGAGGATCTCATCTCAAACATTTTGAAAGAAGGCCTTAAACCAGCAATTCTGGGACCCAACAAAAATTTGATTCTTGAATAAAAAACACATAAGAACTCCCATCATTTATTTTTTACCCAAGATTCGCAAGTCTTTGGTTGAACCTCCTGGAAGACCGATTGTATCGGGTTGAGATTCCCTGATGGAACCAATTTTCAATTATGTGGATACTTTTTTAAAACCTTTCCTGAAAGAAGTCCCCTCATACTTCAGGGATACAACAGATTTATCAGCAAAATTGAAGGTCAAGAATTCAACGCGTCACAACAATGGTTGGTTTCCTTTGACGTAACCTCTTTATGTACACAGATTCCCTAAGAGGAGGCCCTGGAAGTCATCATATTTTACCTAGAGACCAGAGCACGCCCACATCGAGTGCCAACAAAATTCATACTCCAACTTGCAGAAGCATCATTGAAGAAAAACTACTTCAAGTTTGAAGTGGTCTATATCCTAACAAAGGGGACTGCAATGGATTGTCCCTTCGCCCCAGAGATGGTGATACTATATATGGCCAGACTTGAAGATAGATTCATCGTCAAAGGGAACCCGTTCAAGGAACATTTGCTCCAGTGGGACAGATATATTGATGATATCTGGTGCCTCTGGAGCGGACTAGAAGAAGAGCTTGGAAAGTTTCATGGATGGTTGAACTCGAGGCAGGGAGACATCAAATTCGGCATCACCAAGAGCAGGACAAAGTTGACCTTTCTGGATGTTGAGGTCATACCTCATGGAAATGTACTAATGACCACTCTACACAGAAAATCTCCAGACAAGAATACAATCATTATAAGAGCTCTCACCCAAGAAATATGAAGGACAATTTACTCTACGGCCAACTGTTGAGAATTAGGAGTAACTGCTCCTGCAAAGAACATTTTGAAATCCATGCTGCAGCTTTTTGTGACCAATTGAAATGCAGGGGGTACCCAAGGAAATTACTTAAACACATCATCAAAAGAGCCTGGTATACTCCACGTGATAATCTCCTTATGAAAAAAACAAAACAGCATTTGGAGAAATTGCTATGTGTTCTGACCTATGGTCCACATACCAATGCATTTTGCCAAATTGTCTTGAAGAATTGGCATCTTCTCCAAAATTTGGAATATCTGTTTGAGCGCCCTATATTTGCAATGAGGTAGAATGCCAGTATTGCCCAACACATTGTCAGAGCTGAGATTGCTATGCCTAGTCAAAGAATGATTTACTGGCTCAATGGAATCTAAAACCAATCGAGGGGCACCACAAGTGTGATAATTGTTCGGTCTGCAAATCCACAGTTGAAGGAAGTGAGTTCAGACATGATACCAAGAAGTGGTCCCACAAAGAATTTTCTAACTGCAAAACAAAGAATGTCATCTATGCAGTCGTCTGCCCATGCCCCAAAATATATATTGGCAAAACAAACCAATAAGTGAATCAATGCATAGTGCAGTACAGTTCTAGAATTAAAACAAAGGTGATGACAGTGCCCATGGTGACCCATCTTAAGGAAAAGATACATAGTGAGAAAAAACTTAAATGGACCGTACTTTTAGTGATTAAACAAAGCCCTCGAGGTGGAGCTATAGAAGCGTCTTTATTACAAAAAGAGGCATACTTTATACTGAAATTTAATTGCATGATTAATGGCTTGAACGAAATGTTGAAATTATCCAGGACATAATTGCCCCCATTCTAAGGACTGAAAGTTCCAAAATGCATCATAATCATATTCGGAATAGGACTTTTGCTTACAGACTGCTGCTACATCTTGTGTTGGTCTTTTGAAAAGTCAAAAAAAGGTTTCAGTGGTGCCTTAGACCCCATATTAAAAAATATACACTCACAGCCAAAAACTTGTTTCAACACATGTTTTTTTTTTTAAAAAAAGAAGCAATTCAAATTCCACCCTAAAGGGGCCGTCTCCCATGATTTTTTTCAAAAGTCCACCAAGCAAGAAGTAACTGCCGCCGCCTCAACTTGGAAAGACGATGACGGAGCGCCTTAGCTGAATGAAGTAAGAAAGGAAGCCTCCTCCACTCTGATACAATGTTACGGTGCTATGCTTTAGAGTGTATCCCTAAACCGCATGTTTGTTATTTTTAAATAGAAAGAAATAACTGGCGAGTCGCGGTTGAAAATGTGACACGCAGAGCGTTTTTGGGGAGTGATTCCCAAGATCTCAAGACTCCCAGAGTCACAAGTAAGCTAATGTGTTGCCTCTCTGATCAATCTAATAATCGGGAAATGGGCTGGAAAAAAAATCATCCTGAAGAGTATGTTTCCATCTTTAGGAAGAAGGGTAGTTGCCTCGCATGAATTACTTTTCACATCAGAATAAGATTGAAATTCCTGCAGCGAAGCCCTCTAATACGAAAGTATAACAATGATAAAAATACATAATTTCGAGGGGTTGGGTTAAAACAAGTCTGGTTTCCACACATTTTCGGTATCCCTTTCATTGTTACAAATATTGTTTGTGAATTTGCGTTCTCACTGCATGAGTGACTAAGAGGTTTCTAGCAATCAAGCATAGAGCGCCAAGGTGGCGTGGTCTAGCCAAACTCCGAGATGGCCGCTCTCGAGAGGGCTCTGCCGGCTAAGTCAGCATCCGCCCATAATCCTACTACATCGCACAGAATAAATACATCAAGTCACTAAATATTGATTTCCCCACGCACCAGGGACAGCTTGAGCCCATTCCCGAGGCTGCAGAGCCGAAAATCTGCCATTTGCAGGCCGGGCCTGGCTACCCCAGCCACACATGACGTGAGCCACCGGCAGGTGGCAATCGGCATGTGGATCAACACGCGGAGGCTAAGACATTCCAAGGTGCACCCTCAGGGATCTCTCAGAGGCCCGTTTGATGCGGAAGGTAATCTGTGGCAGAAAGAAGTCTGCAGCTGAGATCCTAGCCCTGGAGGTGGACGCGAGTCCGGGCCTCTGAAGTACGCCACAAGAGTACGCCGGGCGGACCCGGCTGCGGCTGCTGAGTGCGAGGAACAGCTGAACCCCGTACAAACCTGAGACCTGTTGCCGTGGCTGCCCCTGCCTGTAGACTGCCCATGGCTTAAATTGGGCCAAGCCAGTTTGATCGCTGGAGCTCGCCAACTGCCGGGTGAGAGTCGCGGCTGGTGGGCACGGGGGGGCTGGCGCCACCTGCCGCCGGTAGAGGATTGCCAGGCTTGCAGCGGACAACGATCCAGAAAATAGGAATGTAACTGCCGGGGCAAGCGTACAACACCGCTTCACCTTGGAGGCCCCCTGTGATCCCCTCCATTTTTCGGTGTACGGAGGGGCGATCCCTAGGTCTATTGTCATAATTAAGGAGCAGATATGGCTAGGCTCGATACGGACCCCGGAGACCACGCTGAAGCTTAGTTGCTAACAAACTGACATCTAAATAACCTGTGGATGGGGCGCTTTCATGACACTGATAGGAAATCGCTGTGTACTCTGATCAGACACGATAAAGGGGGCTCAGCCGTGGTTGAGTGGATACGTAGCCGCAAAAACGTATTTAATACCGGTCTGGCTCACGGGCCCCAGCTGTATGCCTTATAGCACCTGTCAATGCTTGCAATAGCCCTGGAATGTGGGGGCTGCAGTAGGCCCTGATGTGCCTCCCCCTGAGAAGCCTGTTAAGTCCTATCCAGAGGCATTAATGTGGGAGAACCACTCGATCCCGGACTAGTGCTTGGGCCCGGCTTGCAGCCAAAAACTGGAATCTTGTTGGGGATGTCCCTGGTGGTCTATTTGTACAGAGGCACTAGCTCCCGGGGCATCATCCGCTGATTAAATATCGAAGTGCGTGCAGCTCCGAGCACACGCGAGCTGACCTGGTGGCAGCGGAAGGATGAGGTGCGAGAATTGAGGCGGATGCTTTCCCTTCTACTAGCCCAGTGGGGGAAGACAGTACGTGACAATATTCTTAATCGATACACTCCACAGTCAGGAAAATTACAACAACAAATAGCAACAAAATGGGGAAAATGGACACTAAACAGACCGAGCTAAATAAAAGGCTAACCAGGCACACAGATTTTGAGCAGGACCCTTAGGCCAAGCATAGGGATGGGGCTGCTGAGGGAAGCGATGACATGCGCACTATCCTTCTGGACGTTCAATCCAGCTTCAAAACAATCGATAATAAAATAGACAAGCTCACTGACAGGTTGGACCAGGTCAAAAAACAAGTGGACACTCATGAATTGCGAATTGACAAACTGGAAAATTGAGTATCTAATGCCCACGAGTTTTATGCCTAATCCAGAGAACAACTACTCAACATGGAAAGGGTAATGAAGGTTATTAAAGATAAAAATGAGGACTTGGAAGCCCAGTCCTGCCAAAATAACATTCGCATAACTGGCATACTAGAGACCACGGACATGGGCAAGGTGAGGACTTTGTCAAACCTTATTGCGTGACATCTTTGGGTTGTCTCTCTCTACCATGTTTATCGTGGAGAGAGCACACAAATTCCTGGCCCGAGACCTCCTGTAGGTGGTACCCTGCGGCTGATCTTAGCTCGCTTACTTAATTACCGTCACAGGGATAGTTTTCTCCGTGCAGCAAGAAAAATGGGACAGATAACACACGAGGGTAAACAAATCTCCTTCTTTCCTGATTTCAACCCGGCAGTTCAGTCAGCGAGGATAGAGTTTGTCCCGGTCAAGCGCATCCTTCGCCTGCTGGGAATCACCTATGCCCTTCTCTACCCGGCCAAGCTTAAAGTCACACATGAGGGTTGCCACCATCTGTTCACTGACGCTAAATCAGCAATGAAATTTGCCAGACATGCTGCTGCTGAAAACCTCAGGAATATCAGAAGTGACACTTAGTGATAACAATTGACATTAATACACTCTTGCATTGATCGGACTAATAGGAGTGGGGAACCGGTATATTCTTTGCTACAGTACTGATGTTGGAATGCGTTCTCCGATACTCAACTCACTTGATTTTTCAAAAAAGAAACTGAGCAATCTAAATGGATCTACCCTGCGCAATCCAGGCACACTGCATCGAGCGAACATGTCCACTCTGAGGCTATTAACGTGGAATATTAGAAGTCTGAATGACCACAGAATGGTTAGGCTCACTCAAGCAAACTTGATAAGACACAAGATTGATTGCTATTTCCTGCAAGAGACGCATCTGTCTGCTGCATCCAATACTAAGCTACACCATAGAGACTGCGGGAGGTGTACGCCACTGGCTACTCTAACTATACAAGGGTTCTGGCTATAGCCACGCACAGGGGACTGGAATGGAAATCCACGCATATATATTTTGACACTGAAGGGAGATTTATCATCCTTCAGGGCTCATTATGCGGGCGGGAGATTGTGTTTGCGGCTGTCTACAGTCCCAACACTGACAAACCCAAATTTTTCCACAATGTTTGGGCTCAAATCGATCGCTAGCTTGGGCTGTGAAATGATCATGTGGGGAGGGGACTTCAACGCCCTCGATCGAAAGGGAGCAGCACGAAAACTGCACCCCCGCGCAAGGAAGCCCCATCCAGGAAAATGACCTGGTTGAGATATGGAGGAGTCGCCACCCAGATAGTGCAGTGGGATCGTGCATCACCTCACATCATAATTCCTGGTCCAGACTGGACTACTGGGTGGTTTCCCGGGATATAGCCATGTGGACCTCGGAGGTGTGTCTTCTGCCGCAAACTCTCTCTGGCCATGCTCCCTGTCTGCAGTTAGAAATCCCAGCTCCAACTAGAGGCCCTTTCACATGGAGGCTCCCCCCTTTGGCCCTTCTAGACCCTGTCTTCCGTGATGAAATCAGGAAGGACATTGACCACTATTTTACGGAGAACAAGGGTTCGGTTGAATCAGTGGGTACTTTGTGGGAGGCTTTTAAGGTGGTCAGAAGGGGATGCTGTATTGCTAGGCAAGTGGGCGTATTTAAGTCTATCAGACAGAGACTCCAATCACTTGAGACACAAATCAAGGATAGGGAAACGTAGTTCTATAGTATGGGGAGGGGTAACACCTAGAAACACTTAGAGCTCTCCTCTCCGAATACACTAAGTAGGCAGACCTAGAAGTAAAATGGCGACTGACCTCGTAAAACTTTGGCGGCTCTACTTAGGCCTCCGAGAAATTCCACTATCATCACAGAGTTGAGAGGTGAGAATGGGGACCTAATTAGAGGATTGCAACAAATACTTAATCACCTAGCAGAATTCTATGCTAATTTATATTCCTCTACTATCCCAGACATCAAGGAGGAACTACACTCATATTTAGAATCAATAGAATTGCTCTGGCTCGGTAGAGCACATAGAGAATATCTAGATGAACCCTACACAGTAGAAGATATAATCCAGGTCATAAATAGCCTCCCAAACTACAAGGCTCCAGACCTGGATGGTCTGACCACCTCATTGTATAAAACCTATAGCGCACTACTAGCCCCACAATTATTGGAAGTATACCAGGAGGCAATTGACACAGGTCTTCTACCGCCCACGATGCGTGAAGCAGTAATATTAACATTATTAAAGCCTGATAAAGATCCCACTAGCCAAGACTCTTGTCGCCCGTTATCCCTTATTAATGTTGATAACAAAATTTATGACATATTCATTGCTCAAAGACTACAGCCCCTGCTACCCATGATAACAAGGCCGGACCAATTCGGATTTAATCCTGGTAGATCGACTGCTCACAACCTGAGGACCTTTTCTGCTGTATTTCATTATTTAAATCCTCAGATGCCTATGGCAGCTGTGTTGATAGATGCAACCAAAGCATTCGATTCACTCGAATGGCCCTACCTATTCACCATACTGTGAAGACTAGGCTTTAGCCTGGCATTCATGAAGCAGATTAGGTTCCTATATTCACGCCCCACTGTCAGGTTACGCGTAAAAGGTCTCCTATCAGACATCTTCTCTATTACTAGAGACACAAGGAAAGGGTGCCCTCTATCTCCACTCCTCTTAGCTATCGCCATGGAGCCCTTCGCTGCTCGACTTCAACAACATCATGCCAATAGTGGGGTGGGATTTTCAACCAGAGGCCTGCTTTTCTCGCTCTATGCGGATGACATTACGCTCTATATAAATGATCCAGTATAAAATCCTGTCCAAATCCACTATTTTCCCTTTGACAGACTGCACAACCCCATTTCCATTAGACTTTCCAATCAAATGGGCTGACGGGCCGGTCAAATACCTGGGGATCTGGTTAAGTCGAGAACTGAAGGAACTCTGGGAAATACATTCTGGCTGTGTGGTCAGTTGGCTAGAGGGGAAAATTAAAACCTGGTCACAGTTAACCTTCTACTTAGCAGGAAGAATTGCTTTAACCAAGATGGTCGTGCTGCCCAAATCCTTTTATTTGTTTATCAACCTCCCCATGCCCCCAACAGAAGTGTTTTTCAAAACGCTGAGATCCCTTATGATAAAACTGGTGTGGGCTGGGAAACAGGCGCGAATCTCCTGGGAGCTTCTCACTTTACCTTTAAGTCAGGGAGGGCTTGGATCCCCAGGTGTCCACTTATACGCCTATTGCGCACAAGCGCATTTCCTACATCACTGGATACATCCCACCCCATTCCAACCGGACATAGCTATTGAGCTGGACAGATCGGCGCCCACTCCATTAAACGTTGCAGTCTTCTCTAAATGTAAAAGACCCAGAAATGAAATTGATACTATCGAAACGCTCCGGTGGGCCTGGGACGGTCTACGTCTGAGGGCAAAACATGAGCTGCTCTACGCCCCCCTCTCTCTTTCGCATTTAATCCCCAGATACCAGCAATGACAGATCGCGGGGAGGTTCTGAGAGCAAGCAGGCTAGGCTGGAAGACCTTTGCCGATCTGTACCCAGGAGATACTTTTATCTCCCCTCCGGAGGTGTCAGGCGATGCTGCAGTGCACTTCTCTGACCTACTTTTATATTATTGCATCAAAGCTAACCGTCGCAAATTGCATGGCTCCTTCCCTGATCCCCGCTTACATTGACAGCGGTATTAAATAATGCATCCCAGTGTAAGTTAATCACTAGAACTATACAACTCTATGCAACTCACGTTACAGATAATTTGCCCCAAATCTTTTGAGAGCTGGAACGAAGAGCTATCCATGGCCCTCATGAAGAGCAGTGGAAGTTCTGCTGTGGACAGCTGGAGATGCTGTCCCCGAACTATAAGCTCCGCCTAATACATTTTAAATTTTTGCACTGATATTACAAGGCACCTGCACAGCTATGTCGGATGGGGCTGCGTGAGGATGCCAGGTGCTGGAGATGTAGCTCACCCCAGGCCCCCTTTCTGCACATAGCTTGATACTTCCTTAAAATAGCAAACTACTGGGTGGAAATTTTGATTCAATCAACGAGATACTAGAGTCAAGGTTAGAGCCATCACCACTACTGGGTATTTTAGGATGCATGAAAGATATAGATGTGGAATCTAGGCGTCTTTTTGCGATGCTACTATTACTAGCAAAGAGACAGGGGGCCATGATCTGGGGTACCGCGAGAGTTCCGAAGACCCAATCGTGGGTTACTGATGTTACAAATTGTCAGGAACAGCTTAATACATTCTGAGAGCTGATGCCAGTGGCCTCTAGACCCTGTGACATGTGGGGTCCATTTCAGGATTGGATTTGATCTCAGGAATCAGTACATGTTAACACAATTGAGCCTTAGGACTGCACTAGTAATCATTGTAGGTTTGGTCCAGTTGCACAGGGCAGCCCGCCGTAACCTATAGCCAACATGGAAGCCCCTTCTTGGTAACAACGCACCCTGTTGTCAATTCTGTTGGTCTTTCAAATGTCTAAAATTATTGTCAAACTAGTGGCAGGCGCACTGCTTAGCCTAAAGTTAGATGTGGTTTAGCTGCTTTACTGGTTTTTTCTCCTGTTGTTGGGGCTATTGCCCCTTCTTTTTCCCTTTTTATTTTTCCTATACCCTCCCTTCATTTATCATCCCTTATTTTTTATTAAGTTTTTGCATAACTTTCCAGGTACATTTGATGTTACAGAATTGCCATATCACAGGAATTTTAATTGACAAATTTGCATCTAAATGTAATAGAAATAAAATGGCTTTGTTACGGATAAAATCTCCCCCCCCTCCCCTGCAATCCAAAAGCAATGTACAAGTCAATAATCATTTAGTGTGCATCGTATTAGTACCTTTTGTGTTAAATCAATTCTACTCCCCAAAACTACTCCCACTATCCCTCCCACCAGGCGTGTCACTTATAATCATCATGTTGATCTGCGATCTTCGGTTGCTCCGATCCATTTTGCGTGGATAACCAAAGCAGTGCGTTAGGATCTACCCCTCAATGAGGACGAGGGTGCATTATACCCATTGCCTAGTTCTGCCATTCTGTATGTTGCACAGGGGTATATAACCTAGTCTACTTCTTCAGGGGCTGCAGTAAAGGGTCCTCACCATCATCGTCGTCCGGAGCCTTTAGTAGCACCACTAGTGTTTCCCATGCTCTTGCTGCCTCCAATGCTCTCTCACTCCTTGCTCTTTTTGATAGTTGCAGTCTAATTATTCATTTGTTCACCCTATGTTGGCAGGGTATGCCCAGACGCGGGTCCCTTGCTCACTTTGCCACTGAATTCAAGATAGGCTGGCTGATGAGGGTTATGAACCCGAAACCGGTCCCAGGATGCTTGTTTCCGGTCCAGGGAAGATATGGCTTGGCAGTTCGGGCTGGACTGTTCCCATGAGGCACAGGGTCAGACTGATTTGCATATGGCGATGTCTGAACTGGGGTGGTGGAGTGGGCTATAGAATGATGATGGATTAAACCCAGATCAGTTGACTGGGGGTGAGTGTTTGATTTGCTCAAACGCTCCGTCCATCATCCCCTTTGGTATCGCTTTGTTCGCCCTATGTTGGCAGGGTATGCCCAGACGTGGGTCCCTTGCTCACTTTGCCACTGGATTTAGGATAGCCTGGCTGATGAGGGTTATAACCCTGAAACCGGTCCCAGGATGCTTGCTTCCGGCCAAGGGAAGACAGGGCTTGGCAGTTTGGGCCGGACTGTTCCCATGAGGCACAGGGTCAGACTGATTTGCATATGGCCATGTCTGAACTAGGGTGGTGGAGTGGGTTAAAGAATGATGATGGATTTAACCCAGATCAGTTGACTTGGGGTGAGTCTTTGATTTGCTCAAACGCTCCGTCCATCATCCCCTTTGCTATTGCTTTGTTCGTCTTATGTTGGCAGGGTATGCCCAGACGTGGGTCCCTTGCTCACTTTGCCACTGGATTCAAGATAGCCTGGCTAATGAGGGTTATGAACTCAAAACCGGTCCCAGGATGCTTGTTTCCGGTCCAGGGAAGACATGGCTTGACAGTTCAGACTGGACTGTTCCCATGAGGCACAGGGTCAGACTGATTTGCATATGGCCATGTCTGAACTGGGGTGGTGGAGTGGGTTAAAGAATGATGATGGATTATACCCACATCAGTTGACTGGGGGTGAGGGTTTGATTTGCTCAAACGCTCCGTCCATCATCCACCTTTGGTATCACTTTGTCTTACGATTGTAGCAATTCATATCTCTTGCATGAGAAATAAGACTGTTCAATAAACCCTTTTATTGAAATGCCCGTCTCTCTATTTCTGTGCAACTCTGTAGAAACGAAGTATGCATGATTGACTGAGTGAAACTGTTATCTATTGTTTCCACTATTCTGAGACTGTTCCGATTCTAAAAGGAAACAAAGTTGTCATGTTTATGCGGTTGTCAGAGACAAATCCCTTCTTGTATATTCGAGAAGTTTCTAGTGACCTCTGAGTTAGCTGGCACACACAAGTAATTAAATTTAATATACTGGATAGAGACATACTGACCTTAGTCCTATGTTAAATCTATAGTGTATGTTATTCCAATGCGCAGAGCCTATCAGGGATATAGGAACTACACTACAGAGGAGGGTCATTCAATACTGGACAGCAGTTAGCAAGTCAGAGATACACAATTTTAGATGGGGGAGAGGCTGGGAAAGAAGATTTGTGGATGATCAGATTAAAGGTGATAAGAGAAACCAAAAGAGGAGATATCTTACAGGAATATGAGATGAGCTATCGAAGGTCCCAAACTAATATACCGTCATCTGAATATCCAAAATATGATGGTGAAAAAATGGCTTCCGGTGATTTAGGCCATAGAAGAAGAGACAATAAAAGAGGAATTTCATGATTTCATGGGTGTGGATGTTTTTTTTTTTTTTAAGTGAAGATGAAACCATTTCTAATGCACAAGTGAACTGTAGCAATGATGACATGTACGATTGCAATTATGACCCATCAACTATGACCCAGCCTCTATAAGGAATGCATTACTAGAGATTTCAACAATATATTTGTTTCCTATTTTAGCGTTTGTGTAATGATTGGTACCAGTGGTGTAAACCCTAAAATGCTATCAAGGGCGATTGGGTAAAAGTTCACCAAGCTTTCGTCATATGGTTTGGAGAGTATATGTGTTGCAAAGTCATCCTGTGCACCCCCCAACTTTTTGCTGACTGGAACTGGTGGTAACTGACTGACTGACCCTGGGCTCTGCCTAACCAGGCCCAGGGCCAGTGCCAAGCTGAAAGGAACACATTAGAATACAGTTAAATCACCCAACATACACTAGGGTACACTATGGTATGGTGGGGTACCCCTGTAATTGGCATGACCTACCCCATAAGCCCCTAGTATATAACAAGCATTTGCAATGCAATAGGTCTCGCATTTATAGAAGTTTGAGCTATTGGCATTGTAAATGACAATGCTATTTATTTAAGTTTGGTTTTTTTAAAACATAAATAAAAGGCACTGTCATTTATAATGCCAATAGCTCAAACTTGTATAACTGCGAGACCTATTGCATTGCAAATGCTTGTTATATATCGGTTTGCATTCGCACCCGGCATAGTTTTTTTTAGTTTTTTTTACAGTTCAACATGCACCAGATAGATGCAGGGTTACAGCGCCGCAAGCTGCCGGAGAAGTCTTGGAAATATCCATAGGGTTTGCTTGAGTAGCCCTGTTCCAGATCGTAGTCTGCTTGAATTAAGCTGGCTCTTGGCATATGGTCTTCTAGCCCTTCCCTGGCATCGCTTTCCGGGGACCTTTGCATTTCTCCTGGCACTTAACCCAGTGATAGTTGCAAATGATAATTAGATACACTGGCATCGAATCAGGAAGTTTGGTGCTAGAGTTAGTGTCTCACAGACTCCTGAAGCTGCAAATTGGCCTCGTGAGATGCACGACACCTTCAGCCAGTTCTGACTTTTTAAAGAATAGCTTTGTGGGACTTGTAGTTGTACGTTTTCCAATACAACTATGGGCTTAAAATCTCTACTGTGTAAATGTTGACATAAAAAAAAAAAAGGCGAGCAGAAACAGTGGAAGGTGTGTAACGTGCTACGAGGCCTCATTGTCAGCAGTGTTGACTCATCAGATCTGGCCGTTTTTTGGATGGATCTACTCACCCTTCAAATTCATAAGATGCTAAACCATCGCAGATACGAAAACTTTAGCGGGACTTTACGGTTTAGATAGCTGTCCTGTAACCAAATGTGGTAGGTTGCTAAAGCTTCCATGAAACCAAAGTAAAGGAAATGTCAAAACGACCCGTCATTTCCCCGTGACTCTATAAGTCTCCCAAAACATGTTTCCTGTAAGCAGAATATCTTGAGAAGAATTTTCTTTTCGTGTCAGCGCGTTTAAGGCTTGCATGATTTTTCCAATTACGTATGTTCTTTGCAAATTTAAATGCTAATTGTGATATTGTTGTCTTCAGCCCTGTTGTTTTGTCTATATTTTAAAACATGACCTGCCATTTTATGAGGATTCTTTCACAATATCCCTTGATGTTGAAAGGTGAAATTGAATATTGCTTTCTGTAAAACAAATCCATATGGACTCCTTTGCAGTTACAGTTTCTGCGAAGTTGTGCCCTAACGTTATCTCAATGATACTGAATATTGTTTTCCAGCGTGCTACTCGTATCACCATGAGTTACGATCCTTAAACTGCTGGAGTACATCTGTTACTGCAGTCTGTTACAGAGTTGAGGCACACTGCAGACCCTAAAAAAAAGGTGCATATTTGCGCAGTCTCCTATTTGACACAAGATAAGAAAAAAGGCGCCTCTAACGCAGGAGCTGCTACGGTATTAAAAGGTGAAGGCTGGCCTGCATGAAAGCCATTGAGCAGGGGCTTGGCAGGCAAGCGGGGGAAAGAGCAATAGAGGGGAGGCAGAGACAGCTCACGAGGGAGCGCAGAAGAGGACAAGACAAGCAGGAAGTGGGATAAGGGAGGGGGTGGCAAATGGCGTGTACATTTCGCGGGCGGTTTGATGTTCGCAGCGGCCGCGCGACTCACTGAGAACATCAAAGCGCCCGCGAAATGTACACGCAGGCTGCCAAATGGTGCGCGCGCCCGGCGCACATGCACTGTGTGAAAGTGATCGCGATCGCGATCACACATCAAAGTGAAAGCAAACGGTGTGCAGGCTGCCAAATGGTGCGCGCGCACGGCGCACATGCACTGTATTTGGAGGCCTGAAAGCACTCGTTTGCACTTCCAGATCCCCCATTTACAAAAGCTCTCGCGAGAGCAGTGCTAAAGCGCTGTCTCAGGCGAGACCTAAAAACTACCTAGAAGTCCCCAGTACCCTGGGGTATGGCAGTTTAGAGGCCAGCAGCTTTTTCTGCACTAGCATGTGTGCAGTGCTGAAGCCTGAGGTCAGTTTAAAAGCAGCACTTGGGTGCCAGGACTGCTTTGAAACAGTAAATTGCTGGTCAAATTCGACTTTGATACTAGAAACACAGTAAAAGGAGAATCTGCAATATTTCAACAGATTCAGAACCCCTAAAGTCTCCCCTAGTTGCACAGGGGGTGGGGGGCCCTGTAGAAATTAGGGAAATACTTATAAAATATGTTTTTATAAGCCCTGGTGCTAGAAGACTGCCCAAGCCATTCTCCCCATTGCAAACCCCATGGCCCATAGGTTAACATGGTAGGAAGTTAATGATTAATAAATATTGATAGGAGAGGACTAGCCGGACCATTCAAAGACTTCCCAGAATGGTAGGAGTAAATCCAACAATATTATATTGTTGAATTTCTCCTAGAGTGTACATACAAGAAGTTATAAGACTTTCTTGTTTGTAAGTCCAAATTCAGCCTTCCAGTGGTCTGCCCTGATTGGTCAGAGTTAAGTGGATTAGCCAGGCTGCTTTGAAGAGGTGATAAAGGACATCTCTGCTGGGAGGGCAGTGTGCTGGCCTATAGGTATGCCAGGCCAGGAGGTGGAGCCGTAAACTATGCTCTTCAAAGGCAGAGGGGAGGCCTGGGTTTCAGTTTCACTCTCACACTCTTGACCAGGAGTCAGGGCTAAGCTTAAGGAAGGTATGTGCAGATGGTAGGGGGAGAGTCCATGGAAATAAGCCATCCCAGGGGGTGTGTTTAGCCAGCTCTTACCTCCTTGCTGGAAAATCAGCCATTATGAATTTGGAAGAATGATGCACTCTGGGACAACAAAATGCCACACTCTGCAGGATGTGGTCATCACTATGAGGAGTTACCCTGCTTTCATTGGTCAGAGGTGACCTGTGGCTTGACCCAGAGAATCTTGAATAAGTATCTGAGAGGGGCAGAGCCCTCCAGATCTGCTGCTTGAAACTTACTGAAGCAAGACGTGCCCTGCTACGAAGTTCTGCTGTGCAAAGACTTCTAAGGCCTGACCTCTGAAAACTGCACCATCTGAAAACTGCAGCCCTGTGGATTACCTTGCTACAAAAGGACCAAGAAGTAGACTCCCTGCAAGCTACAGGTTAACAGAGCTCACATGGACATCCCCACAAAGAATCCCCAGCCTGGAGTACCAGTGGATTTGAAAGGGTTTTGTTCAAGTGGATTGCGGAATTGAAGTTTCACACTTTCAAGGACCCTCTTGGAGATTCCAGAACCTTGGACTGTGTGTTGGATACTTTGGGACCCGCAAGCAGAACTTCAGGAAGGAGTTCTAACTGGACCCGCCTGCTGAAGAAGGCGGCACTGCACAGTGGTGAGATATTCTCCAGACAGAACAGTTTCTAAAGGTCTGTCCCTGTCAGAGAAAACTAAATGACTAAAAGGGGCACTGTTGGTTTCTAAGCACTAGAAAGTGACTAATCTTTAAAAATTCATATCTCGTGTTCCCTACAGTGGATTTTTTTCGTTTTGGTGTCATTTAAAAGATAAAAATATTACCTATTTTTATAAATGGGTGTTGGATTTCTATTTTGTATTGTGTCTTAATTATTTACTGAAATGGTGTTTTTAAATGCTTTACATACCTGACTTTGAAGTTAAGCCTGTCTGCTCGCAGCCACGTTACCAAGGGTTGAGCATAGGAATAATTTTCTAAGACCTATGCTGGGTCTTATTATGTGTTAGTGGCCTTATTGCCAGTGGCAGACCTACATTTGCCCCTACCAATAACCCACTTTCCAACATTTGGTGCTCAGTGGTGTGGATGAGGACTTGCATTTAAAGCGTACATCTTTCAGTAAAGTGAATTGATATTGTAAAACTCCTCTAAATTGCCTTAGAACAAAACTTTTGAGTTTGATTTTTGGAATTTGGACTATACTGTTTTTAATCCATTGTTTTGATTTTTCCAAATTGTTCTAAGTCTGTTGTGCCTAGTTATTGTGACCCAAAACTAGGGAACCATGGAGCTGGACCTGGCTAAACTGTCCCAGTTCGCAGTGGGTGATCTTAGGGTACAGTGTAGGCTTAGGGGCTGCCTGCTTCCAACAAGATTAAGAAGACAGCATTGCTTAGGTCCCTAACGGCCTGGGCTGGGGTAGCTGAGGAGACGCAAGGGGGGATGGAGGGTGAGCCCCCCAACCTCACCCCAGAGGGAGGTGAGGATGATGCCTCCTCCATTTTTTCTAGTGTTAGCCATAGGATTCCAGGTGGGGGGAGGGGGGAAGGGTCCCTTACTCAGGTACCACTACTGTCCCTTGCAGAGAGACAGCTTCAGGCTCAATTAGAGATGATTGCCTTGGAGAAGAAGAAATTCAAACTGGCTAAGAGAAGATGGGAGAGGGAGGAGGAGAAGAGGAATGGTGGCAGCGAAAGTGAAGAGGATGTTGAGATGTCCAGGGGTGGGAGATTTGAACCTAAACTTCCCAAGGGCTTAGTACCCAAGTACACTGAGGGGGATGACATTGACAAGTGGCTAGCAGCTTTTGAGAGGGCTCTTAAATTGAGTAGGGTCCACTCTAGGTATTGGGGTGCACTCCTGTGGGAGTTGATTCCAGTAGCTGGGAGGGATAGGTTCCTGACCCTGAAGGGAGAGGATGCAGAATCATACCAGCAGATGAAGGCATGCTTAGTCAAGAGATTTGGTCTGACTCCAGAGCAGTACAGGGTGAGGTTTAGAGGCACCCAGAAATTGAGTTCAAAGTCTTGCGTAGACTTTGTGGACATTTCAGTGTAGGCACTGGAAGGCTGGATTGTTGGTAACACAGTTGGCTCATATGAGGGATTGTATAATTTGTCTTTGAAAGAACATATTTTGACAAATTGCGCAGAAGAGAAGTTACGCCAGTATCTAGTGGACTCTAAGCTGACAGACCCCAGAGAGCTGGGAGAAGCAGCTGATGAGTGGGTGAGAACCTGGGTTTCCATTCAGCACCAGGGGGGTGACCAGAAGAAAGGAGGACAGGTCCCTCCCCAGGGGAAAGCCCAGGGAAAGGAAGGTCAAAACCAAGAGTCCTCCAAAGACCCACAAAAACCTGCACAAGGAGGGGCGGCCCCAAGCCAACCCAAATTCAAAGGGAGGGGGTATCTGGGAAAGAATGGTAGGTTCTTTGATCCCTCAAAGGTGGGTAAGTGCTTTGACTGTAACCAGCCAGGGCACAAACAGGGAGATGCTGTCTGCGCCAAGAAGCTCCCCCCCTAAGGGGCCATCCACAGGGATTGCCAGTGTCAGTGTAGGGGTGGAGAATGGTGCCCCAGAGAGGGGTAGTCAGGTGGTGGAAGAAACCTTAGTGTCCCTCGGTGGGGTGAATATAGCAACCCTTGCTGCCTTACCTCCAAACATGGACAAGTACAGGCAGAGGCCTAAAGTGAATGGGACTGGGGTTTAGGCTATCAGAGACACTGGGGCTAGTGTAACTATGGTCCTGGATGAACTGGTGCCTCCAGAGAGGTTGTTACCTAGTGAGTTTCACCAGGTGACATATGCAGACAGCACTACCAAACTCCATCCTATGGATGTGGTGGATTTGGAATGGGGAGGTGTGACAGGCCCTATGAAGGTAGCTGTGTCAAAGGTGCTCCCAGTCCAGTGTTTACTGGGCAATGATCTTGAAGCCTCTGTGTGGTCAGAGGTGGAGAGAGGACTCCATATGAAAATTTTGGAGCTCCCTGAGTGGGTATGTGCTGTGACTAGGTCACAGACTAGCCTAAAGCGAGGAGCTGGACACTTGGACCCTGGAACTAAGGGCCAAGCATCCAATAAAAAGGGCACTGGGCCTGGTGAGACAGCCCAGGGAACTCCAGAGGTACAGGAAGAATCTAACCCTGATGGGGAGGATCTGGCCTCTGAGGGAGGGACTCCATCCCCGCCAGAGCTGTCAGATTTGGCAGAACTGACAGGAGCAGGTGGACCCTCCAGAGAGGAGTTCAGTCAGGGACAGCGTGACTGTCCCACCCTTGAGAGCTTGAGGCGGATTGCTTCTAAGCAAGAGGAGGGGGATGACAGTGGGTTTCACAAACTCTACTGGGAAGATGGACTGCTTTATACTGAGGCCAGAAACCTCAAGGAGGGGGCCACCAGGAGGTTGGTGGTGCCCCAGAAGTACAGAGAGTTCATCCTGAATTTGAGTCATGATATCCCCTTGGCAGGACATTTGGGACAGACAAAGACATGGAACCAGTTGGTGAACCATTTCTACTGGCCCCTTATGTCTGAAAAGGTAAAGGAGTTTTGCAGCTCCTGTGTCACCTGTCAGGCCAGTGGCAAGGTAGGGGGCAAGACAAAGGCTCCCCTAATACCACTGCCAGTGATTGGAGTTCCTTTTAAAAAGGGTGGGGATGGACATTGTTGGTCCCCTGGACCCACCTACGGCATCAGGGAATAGGTATATCTTAATGGTAGTTGATCACGCCACTAGATACCCTGAAGCCATACCTCTTAGAACCATTGATGCTCCTGCTGTGGCTAGAGCACTGCTTGGTGTGTTCACCAGAGTGTGTTTTCCAAAAGAGGTGGTGACAGATAGGGGCACGAACTTCCTGTCCAGCTATCTGACTGCTATGTGGGATGAGTGTGGTGTCAGCTACAAGTTCACCACCCCCTATCACCCACAAGGAAATGGTCTTGTTGAGCGATTCAACAAAACCCTGAAGGGCATGATCAATGGGTTGTCAGAGAAACTCAGGAGGAGATGGGATGTTCTCCTCCCATGCTTACTGTTTGCCTACAGGGAGGTGCCACAGAAAGGGGTTGGTTTCTGTCCCTTTGAGTTGGTGTTTGGACACCCTGTGAGGGGGCCATTGAGCCTGCTAAGAGAGTCTTTAGAGAAGCCTCTTAAGGAAACAAAGGACAATGTGCTTGATTATGTGCTAGGCCTGAGATCTAGAATGTCAGAGTACATGTACAAGGCAAACAGGAAACTGGAGGCCAGCCAGGAGCTCATGAAGCACTGGTATGATCAAAATGCTACTATGCCTGAGTATACTCCAGGACAATTGGTGTGGGTGTTGGAGCCTGTAGCTCCCAGGGCCCTCCATGACAAGTGGAGTGGGCCCTATCCAATCTTAGAAAAGAAGGGTGAGGTTACCTATTTGGTTGACCGTGTCACCCCCAGGAACCCTCACAGGGTCCTGCATGTGAATAGATTGAAACCCCACCATGGCAGGGCAGACATGACCATGTTACTGGTCACTTTGCCCAACCTCCTCTTCACTAATGTGCAAGATGGGTCGGTGGAGGGAGTTGTACTCTCTCCCAAATTGACAGACCAGCAGTACAGAGACTGTAAGCAGGTGCTGGAGCAGTTTGCTTGCCTGTTCTCTTTGACCCCAGGCATCACTGAGTGGTGTGTGCACCACATTGACACTGGTGACAGCCTACCTGTCAAAAATAAACTGTACAGGTTGTCTGATCATGTCAGAGCCAGCATTAAAGCTGAGGTTGCTAAGATGCTGGAACTGGGGGTAATTGAACTGCATGAGAGTCCATGGGCCAGTCCAGTGGTGCTGGTACCTAAACCTAATCCTCAGGGGGGACCCAAGGAGTTAAGGTTCTGTGTGGACTACAGAGGTTTGAATGCAGTCACAAAGACGGACGCTCACCCTATACCTAGAGCTGATGAGCTCATTGATAGGTTAGGGGCTGCTAATTACCTGAGTACTTTTGATTTGACTTCAGGTTACTGGCAGATTGCCCTCACTGATGGAGCAAAGGAGAGGTCAGAATTCTCCACACCAGAGGGACATTATTAGTTCAAGGTAATGCCCTTTGGATTAAAGAATGCACTTGCCACCTTCCAAAGGTTGGTGAACAGGGTCTTGTCTGGGTTGGAACAGTGCAGCTTACCTGGATGATATAGCTGTATACAGTTCTACCTGGGGGGATCACTTAAACCACCTAAGGGAAGTGCTTCAGGCCATGCAGCAAGCAGGCCTGACTTTTAAGGCAAGCAAGTGCAAAATAGGGCAGAGTTCTGTGGTGTACCTGGGCCACCTGGTAGGTGGGGGCCATGTACAGCCTCTCCTAGCTAAAATCCAAACTATTTTGGATTGGACAGCTCCTGTTACCCAGACTCAGGTCAGGGCATTCCTTGGACTGACAGGGTACCATAGAAGGTTTGTTCAAAATTATGGGACCACTGTGGGGCCCCTAACAGAACTGACTTCTAAAAAGAGGCCCAAAAAGGTGATTTGGACCCCAGAGTGTCAGAAGGCTTTTGACACTCTGAAATCTGCTATGTGTTCAGCACCAGTGTTACTGGCCCCTGACTACACAAAATAATTTGTAGTTCAGACTAATGCTTCAGAGCAAGGGATTGGGGCAGTTTTGTCACAGCTAAATGAAGGGGGCCTTGACCAGCCGGTTGCCTTAATTAGCAGGAGGCTTCTTCCCAGAGAGCAGAGGTGGAGTGCCATTGAGAGAGAGGCTTCTGCTGTGGTGTGGTCACTGAAAAAGTTCAGACCCTATTTGTTTGGGACTCACTTTCGTGTTCAAACTGACCACAGACCTCTCAGGTGGCTCATGCAGATGAGAGGGGAGAATCCCAAGCTGTTAAGGTGGTCCATTTCCCTACAGGGAATGGACTTTACAGTGGAACACAGACCTGGGGTTTCCCATGCAAATGCAGATGGACTTTCCAGGTTTTTCCACTTAGCTGATGAGCACTACCAGGGTGTAGGTTTGTAACCCATCACCTTTCGTTTGGGGGGGGGGGGCTATGTTGCAAGGTCATCCTGTGCCCTGGGCACCCCCCAACTTTTTGCTGACTGGAACTGGTGGTAACTTACTGACCCCGGGCTCTGCCTAACCAGGCCCAGGGCCAGTGCCAAGATGAAAGGAACACATTAGAATACAGTTAAAACACCCAACATACACTAGGGTACACTATGGTATGGTGGGGTACCCCTGTAATTGGCATGACCTACCCCATAAGCCCCTAGTATATAATAGGGCATGGGATTGAAACTACCTAGAAGTCCCCAGTACCCTGGGGTATGGCTGTTTAGAACCCAGCAGCTTTTTCTGCACTAGCATGTGTGCAGTGCTGAAGCCTGAGGTCAGTTTAAAAGCAGCACTGGGTGCCAGGACTGCATTGAAACAGTAAATTGCTGGTCAAATTCGACTTTGATACTATAAACACAGTAAAAGGAGAATCTGCAATATTTCTACAGATTCAGAACCCCTAAAGTCTCCCCTAGTTGCACAGGGGGTGGGGGGTCCTGTAGAAATTAGGGAAATACTTATAAAATATGTTTGTATAAGCCCTGGTGCTAGAAGACTGGCCCAAGTCATTTTCCCCATTGCAAACCCCATGGCCCATAGGTTAACATGGCAGGAAGTTAATGATTAATAAATATTGATAGGAGAGAACTAGGCGGATCATTCAAAGACTTCCCAGAATGGTAGTAGTAAATCCAACAATATTATATTGTTGAGTTTCTCCTAAAGTGTACATACAAGAAGTTATAAGACTTTCTTGTTTGTAAGTCAAAATTCTGCCTTCCAGTGGTCTGCCCTGATTGGTCAGAGTTCAGTGGATTAGCCATGCTGCTTTGAAGAGGTGATAAAGGACCACTCTGCTGGGAGGGCAGTGTGCTGGTCTATAGGTATGCCAGGCCAGGAGGTGGAGTCGTAAACTATGCTCTTCAAAGGCAGAAGGGAGGCCTGGGTTTCAGTTTCACTCTGACACTCTTGACCAGGAGTCAGGGCTAAGGTTAAGGAAGTTATGTGCATATGGTAGGGGGAGAGTCCATAGAAATAAGCCATTCCAGGGGGTGTGTTTAGCCAGCTCTTACCTCCTTGCTGGAAAATCAGCCATTATGGATTTGGAAGAATGATGCACTCTGGGACAACAAAATGCCACACTCTGCAGGATGTGGTCATCACTATGAGGAGTTACCCTGCTTTCATTGGTCAGAGGTGACCTGTGGCTTGACCCAGAGAATTTTGAATAAGTATCTGAGAGGGGCAGAGCCCTCCAGATCTGCTGCTTGAAACCTACTGAAGTAAAGACGTGCCCTGCTACGAAGTTCTGCTGTGCAAAGACTTCTAAGGCCTGACCTCTGAAAATTGCACCATCTGAAAACTGCAGCCCTGTGGATTACCTTGCTACAAAAGGACTAAGAAGTAGACTCCCTGCAAGATACAGGTTAACAGAGCTCACATGGACATCCCCACAAAGAATCCCCAGCCAGGAGTACCAGTGGATTTGAAAGGGTTTTGTTCAAGTGGATTGCGGAATTGAAGTTTCACACTTTCAAGGACCCTCTTGGAGATTCCAGAACCTTGGACTGTGTGTTGGATATTTTGGGACCCGCAAGCAGAACTTCAGGAAGGAGTTCTAACTGGACCCTCCTGCTGGAGAAGGTGGCACTGCACAGTGGTGAGATATTCTCCAGACAGAACAGTTTCTAAAGGTGTGTCCCTGTCAGAGAAAACGAAATGACTAAAAGGGGCACTGTTGGTTTCTAAGCACTAGAAAGTGACTAATCTTTAAAAATTCATATCTCTGGTTCCCTACAGTGGATTTTTTCCATTTTGGTGTCATATAAAAGATAAAAATATTACCTATTTTTATAAATTGGTGTTGGATTTTTATTTTGTGTTGTGTCTTAATTATTTACTGAAATTGTGTTTTTAAATGCTGTACATAGCTGTCTTTGAAGTTAAGCCTGTCTGCTCGCAGCCACGTTACCAAGGGTTGAGCATAGGAATAATTTTCTAAGACCTATGCTGGGTACTATCATGTGTTAGTGGCCTTATTGCCAGTGGCAGAACTACATTTGCCCCTACCAATAACCCACTTCCAATATGTTTATAGGGTGATCTATGAAGGAAGTATTTGAGTAGCACACATCAGGTCCAGAAGGGTGTGCCTACGGATTTGATGCTACACTTAGGCAAGTCAGTGATACAGAAGGGTGCAACATGGCAATGTGCTTGCCATATCAAAGTATCTCTTGCAGGCATTCAGTGTCTACTTATAGAGCATGCTTATTTTGAGGGGTGAACTTGGGTGGGAAGAAGGACCATGTGTGGGAAGAATAGCGATAGGTGGGAAGCAGGGTACGGTGGTTGGGAACAGACAAGTCTTTAGAGCAATTTTGAACTTCCAGTACTTGCGAAGATTACTTGGTTTTGCTAAGATTTCTACAGCTTGGTTGTCTGGATTATAAAAGAAGTCTAAAGCACTTGCGAGAGACCTAGCAGGATACAGACAACATTGTGGACTTTTAAAAGCCCTGTGTGCTGTATAGCTGGTAGTTCAGTCTTCCCAGATACCCAGAGGTCAGCATCCATCCATGGTATTTACAAGGTTGATATTCAAACTAGAACTCAGACCCCAGTTCCTTTATGGGAACCTTTGACACTGTGGATATTTGGTATGAATTTTTCTCAGAAGTTTATTACCACTAATCATGTATTGAAGAGATATGGCAGAACATTGCTGATAAACTGTTCAAATATATAGCCCGTAAATCGTTGTGAACTTTTTCAAAAACTGGGTTTCCATGTTAATATTGCCTTACATTGCTGTCTCTGGTTTTCATTTCATGTATATTCCAAGCTACGACAATATTAACAGATCTTGAACATTATATGGTGTTTAGCCAGGAAACCTGGCTTTGTTATTGTAGGAAAATTCCTCTTTTTGTATGCTCATCCCCAATTTCTCTGGACTGATGATGCTGGTGTTTTGAGACTACACTGGGGCACTGCTAATCAGGCCCCAGTGCATGTGCTCTGACCCTCTAAAACATGTCAACATTTATTACACTCCCGATTGGTACAAAAGAGTGCCCAGGGCATGCGAGTTGAATGCTACTAGTGGCATTGACTTTGCAAAATAAACCATTTGCCATGCATAAACCTCCCTTTTTAATACTTATGTTAACCCTACACTCCACGAGGGGGTAGCTAATTTATTTGCCTTCCCCTCCTTGTATCAGGAGCACACGGACTACCTTCTAGGGGGAATCACCTCCGGATCCCCTCTGGAATACTGCCCCCTGAAGATCATGAAATTAGGAAGGGAGATAATTGTCCCTCACCTTACCTCCATACGTAATGTAGCTATTTGATCGGGACAGCACATTCTCACTTCTAAAACTGCGATGGTCAAACCATTATTGAAAAAGGCTACTTTAGATTCCTCTGAATAAAAAAATTATCAACCTATCTCTCTGTTGCCAGTCCCTGCAAAAATCTTGGAGAAGCATCTGAACTTCCATCTTAGCTCCTACTTGGATCAACATCATTTGCCATTTGCTTGATGGCTCTCAGCATAGCTTTAGGAGTGACCATAGCCCGGAGACGGCTTTAACCTCTGCAATAAACAACATCCACATGCAAGTTGATGCTTGGTACACCTCTCTAATAATTCTCCTAGCCTTAACCGTGGACTTTTATACCATCTCGCCCTCAAGGTTGGTCGGCCGTCACAAAGAAATTGGGGTCACAGGCTCCGCTCTGATGCTTCTGACCTCTTTTCTGACGGACTGGTAACAAAAAGTAAAATTAGATCAATTCTACTCTGATGCAACTCACACCTTCTGCTGAGTTTCACAGGGCTCTTCATTGAGCCCAACCTTGTTTAACATCTATGTCGCCCCTCGGGACAAAGTCATTAGATCTTTTGTGCTGGAGGCTCTGTCCTATGCGGATGGCACACAAATTATTGTGTCAATCACCAATAGCATAGAGGCGTCTACAGCAAATTAAAAAAATTGCATGCGGGCTGTGGCCTCCTGGATGGCAGATAACTACTTTCAACTCAGTGGTGATAAAACAGAAGTCTTGATTTTTGGTAGTCAATAATCTATATGGTCCCACTCTTGGTGGCCTGAAATACTTGGCTCATGCCCCTGTCCAGCTCCAACAGCAAAGAATCTTGGTGTCATAGTTGACAGCTCTCTTTCTTTTGAGCCACAGATCAACAGAACGTCTTCCACTGGTTTTGGCATCGTCAGGGTCTTGAGGAAGATCATAGTATTTAAAAAAGCAGGGCATGTGTCCTTATATTTTACATGCCTTGTCAGTGAAAAATACATTTCAAAAGTCATTTTTCACTGTGGTAAGGCTGGCTCTCCCATAGAAAAGCAACGGGTTACATTATAACGCCTTATAATGCATACCCCCAGTTTGTGAATAGCTAGAAAAACGATTCATTGACTCAAGTTAATGGTAATGTAAAATCAAACTCAATGGTCAAGTCATATTTTATACAACTATTTAGAAATTCCACTTTTAGAAAGTTGCCATTTTCTTGCCTGAGCCAAATGTACATTTCTTCCAGTGTTCAGTGTTAGATGACTGTTGGTGTCTACCCTGTGGTGAAATGTGTATTGTTTTCAGACAGGGGACAAAGAGCTTGGATGTGGGAGATGTTTTTCTCCCTGACAGGATAGCCTTCTGGGCTGTGCCCAAGAACTAATTCTACCTTACCACAAGTAGATATAGTTCAGGCCTGGGCCTTCCCCTTTCATTATCCTTCTAGCCAGCAAGTCACCAATTCCAGTGGGAGTACGGCTTCCCCCATCATCAGTTTTGAGTGAACACAAGGGAGGGTTTGCCCATTATCATATACGTTCTCCTGGTTTGGGCACAGGGAACTCTGCACAGGGGAAAAAAGATCCTACCATACTGGTTTTAGGTAGAGAGAGGCACTGTGGGAATAGTTTATTGTAAAACACACATCAAGTGCTGAATAATAGACATAACACATGGTCAGTCTTTTTTTAGACCAAGTCTTAGTATAACCCATATTTTATGAGATCAGTTCTTTTCTTGCAGACTCGGAACTGGCCCAGGCAAAGGTTTTGAGTTTTCCTCAAATTGTAACTCTAAAAGGAATAATCTACAAGGTAATTGGCTTCTCTCCTTGTGCACAGCACCCCCAACCTCCTACCACAGGCACTGTTGGCACAGCACTGTTGGTACAGGAACCCCAACCTCCTACCACAGGCACTATTGGCCAATCTTCACCTTTCATCATTCAGCCTAGCCAGTCCTCTGAACTGATCTCTTCAGGGAATGATTCACCTGTTTCTGGTCTCTCTACACCTAACTAGAAACATCCAAGACTTTAGACATTTGCACAGACTTCTTCTGCTCATCCCTGTAGGTCCACTCACATCTGAAGAAGGGGTGGGCGGAGCTCGTGGAGTAGCTGGAACAACTCTGCCAAATTCCAAAGAGTCCCGGTTTGCTGTTTGCATGGTGTGTTGTATTGGTGTCTGATGTGTGTATGACTGTGAGCGTTTGTGTTTGGTGCCTGTGTGTACTGTGGATGTGCTGAGTGTTGTGGAGAGGCCACGGTGTGTTGACTGTGGGTATGGGTGTGTCTGTGGGGGACTCTGTGTGTGTTGCTGTTTGTGTATGCTGGAGGTAGTGAGTGTCTGCTGTGTGTGTGCATGTTTGATATTTTTGGGGATGTTTTGTGTTTATGTGTGCCTCCTTATGTGTGCATGTGCTTGGAATACGAATGGGAATAGGGAATGTGAATGGGGCAGGAGGAGGGGTGGAAGGTTGGGATGGGTGGAGGGCTGCCATGAGAGAGGAGGCCTGACCCTTAAATGATCTCTGTAAAGCAGACATTGCAGTGTGAATGCCTTCCAGGTAGGCCATCATCTGGGTCAGCTGGTTGCCTTGCCCCTGGATGGCATTCATGACTGCAGTCTGACCCACAGAGATGCTCCTCAGGAGGTCAATAGCCTCCTCACTCAGGGCAGGAGGGGTGGGGGCTGAGGTGCCTGGAGCGAAGGAGATCACTCCCCTCATAGGGGAGTGGGAACAGCAACTTGCTGGGGGACAACAGGGAGGGTGGTAATGGAACTGGGAGTGGCAGACAAGGATGAAGGTGGTAATGATCCTGGGGGTCCACCACCAGTCAGAGGTGCCCACCGGAAGATGACTCAGAAGATGATGAGTTTGAGCTGCTGTCCTCCGATGCCCTCCCCGCAGCCTCCTGGTCACTGGGTACCAGTGTCTGACGTCTCACGTCCGGAACCACTGTGACCAACTGTGTCCCCACCAACTGTGGCCCCTTCTCCTCTGCTAGCCCTGGTTGTATCGAAAATGACATGTAACATAGGTTTATTGCAACTGCGTTGCCACACCTGCCCATCACAAATCAAAAGAAAACATTTAAGAATTCCACATATCACACCAGCTTCATGGTTTAATCTAGAGGCTTCAAATTTAGCATGAGCACATGCATGCTGCAATGTATTGGGTCCACTCAATTCATAACCTGAGACAGGCCCAAATGCATTGATGGAGTTGTCTACACTCTGACAGGGCCTCCCTTCCTATGGCTGCGGCAAATGTTGACGGCCTGGCTGGAGTTTGATCACAGGAAGAGGTGGATTGAGGTGGAGAAGCTCTTCAGAGAGTAGTGTTGATGCTCTGCAGCACCCCAACCAGGAAGGCTAAGTTTGTCTTGATGTCAGCCACCTCTGCGTGTATGTCGGCAACCTCCTGGTATATGTCCCTCTGCAGCTCCTTCATTCACTGGATTTTTGTCAATACCTGGCCCATCACACTTTGGGGGTCATAGTGAACTCCCAGGACTTGAAAGATGGCAGCCTGGGTGTCCGTGGCCCTGGTGGACTCACTCTGCGGGCCCACAGTTACCCTCCCATAACTCCTAGCCCCATGGCCCTGTGCCCTTGGCACAGACTGTACCCCCCTACTGGGCCCTGGTTCCTCCGTGACAGGGGTGGTGATAGCTTCTGCAGAATCCAGGACTGGTGGGGGGGCACAGGATAGTACTGACTGTGCTAGGTACACAGGTTGGGGGTGAAGTGGTTGGCTGTGTGGTTGCAGCTGTGGTGGGAGGTGGTGTTGTGGGTACACTAAGCCCGACAGTTGCCATCTTCCAAGGCTGACCAGATGGGCCAGGGCCGCCATCCACATCCACATTTCCAGGAGCGCTGTCATCACTGAGGGCTTAATTCTGGCGTGGAGAGGAACTCTGTTTGGTTCCAACCTCTGTGAAGGTGCTGTGGCCGATTGACCTGTTGAGAAATCGAAAACATTGTTATTGGTGGAAGTGAGGTATCTACATTCATGTTGTTTGTGTCAAAGTAAATAGGGACATGGAATGGAACAAAATGGGTTGAGATAAGTCTTGTCATCTATTTGCGTGGAGTTGAAGTTACTAGACTTTTGAAGACATTCAATACATGTAAGGTTTCAATAGCTCATTAGAAAGGCAGATATGTGGCATTTTGCCTTTAGGGATAGACATGAAATCTCCAAAACAATTCAACCAACACACTGTAGTTGTAACGTGTATTTGCCCATTCCATGGCCTAGTTGTGTATAATAGAGGACAACACACAGCTGGGTTGTATTTTTAGCATTGTTCATCCTGTAAGCAGAGTCAAAGGGTCACCTGCCACTGCTAATCAGCTGAATTTCCTTCATGGCTTACATATATGAAGGGTACACAGTTATGGTGTCACTCATGCCATCAATAGTTTCAGTTGATGAGACCAGGATACCATCAAGCTATGTGTTCAGACGTATACCTGAGTATAGCATTGTTTGTACATTGCACAATCCATGATGAGTGTGGATCAGTAGTGATATGGCAGACAAGTGAGAAAGAGCAAAAGGAGTCTAGTATTTTGGTTAGAGTTCCAGTCACAGGGCCTCATGGTAGTAGTTATAGTCACTTCAATCTCAAGTTACCAACACTTGGCAAATGGTAACTTGCATGCTAAGTGAACATCAGTTGTAACATGGCAGACAAGTGGAAGGGACAAAAGGAGTCTAGCATCTTGTTTAGAGTTCCAGTCACAGGGCCTCATGGTAGTAGTGCTAGATTTACTATCTCAGCTTACCAACACCTGAAAAATGGTAACCTGCATGCTAGGTGAATATAAGTTGTAACATGCAGACAAGTAAGAAGGGGCAAAAGGAGTCTAGCATCTTGGTTAGAGTTCCAGTGCCTCTTTGTAGATGTAGTCACTTCACTATCACTTTACCAACACTTGACAAATGGTTAGTGTACCATACCTCTGGTAACATGCATTTGGGATGGACTATGCATTTACATTTTAACACATATCATGGGTCCTGGAATTATATTTTTATGGTAATCCACTTACAGGTGGCATTGCAACATGTGGCATGTCATGTAGTTGGGTATATGTGCTCTTAAATGCAATAATACACATTGCCACAGACAAACCTACATCTCAGATACTTTGAGTACTGCATGTGAGGAAAGTAAAGAACACAATAGCAAAAGCAGAGTTGAAAGCAAACAGGAGATTGTGAAATTGTGCCACTTATTGAAGCGCAACATACCAAACTCCACACCCCCAGTTATTTCTATCAAGCCCTTAGGATGCAGGATGGCCAAGACCTTCTCCTACCAGGCAAAGAATTGTAATGGGGCACTGGGAGGGCCACCACCAGTCCTCTGATCCTCCAGGTGGTTGTGGTCATTGTATTGGGTACGCACCTTCAACCTGAGGTCACTCTACCTCCTTTTAATGTAATTCTGTGTGTGCAGGGTGGTACCAACAGCATTGACTTTGTTGACTAACCTGTTTCACATTTCAGTTTTCCTACTGAGAGGAGTATGCTGGACTTGGGAACCAAAAGGTTGGGGCTCTACTCCAATGATTTCATCCACCAGGACTGTCAACTGTGCCTCTTTATGTTTGGTAAGCCATGATGCAAAAATAAAATGTGAGTGGCTATATGAAGAAAAAAAAAACGTAATACAGTTAAAAAGGTGAAAACAGAAATTACAGGTGGAGTAAAGTGCTTAATGAAAAAATGAAAAAAGGGGTGCCTTATCTCAAAATTCACAAACTGGTGGTGCCTAACTGGTAGTGCCTGTCTTGTGGGCAGCAGTTGGGAAGCAAAGGATGCTGGTCAGGGATGGGGTGTGTTTTATGGTGTGATTTGCAGGTGTGTCCACTTGGCCAAAGCACATCAGCTGTGCAGTTTTAAATTCATCTTTTGGTCACTGTTATGGTGTTTTTTTGCATGCGTACTATGGTGGTCTACCGCCATTGGGTAACCAACGCTGGGAGACCGCCAGTTCGACTGTGCAGTCGTAATACCCCCAGCGGGTCGATAACAGGCCTGATGGCGTCGGAGGACACACCGCCAACATTGCAGACCGCTGCGGTCCTGGCTGAAAGAGCGCAGTGGCCGGTGTTTTAGACAGCACAACTCGTAATACGGCGGGCGGTGGAACTGCCAGCGCTGCGGTGCACTAGAGGATGCGGACTTGTTGTTTGGGCGGTCGGACCGCCTAACTCATAATCAGGCCCTATGAATTGTACTTTTAGCGGCGGAATAGCAAAATGTAAAGAAATTATGACTTTTTCATCCACACATAGAATCGTTAACTTTTAACATGGAACACAGTTGAAATACTTTTATCAGCACCACAACATCAAGAAAAGATAAATCTATTGAAAAGCACAATGAAATAGGAGTAAAAAGAGAAACGATACAGGAAAAAATGATGGCTTTGACTAAAACAAATCTCAGCCCGCTCCTAGCGCCAAGCCCCTTGCTCAATGATGAGGGGAAGCTCTGTGTGGTACACGGAACTAAGTGAGCCCCACAGTCTGAAAGTATCGGCTCGGGGACAAACATAGCAACAATTTAGAGGGAGAAGTCACAATTCAACAACTACAGACTGTCCTTTGTCATGCACAAGCCACACCTTACTCTCCGAGGTCCACATTTTCCCCTAATGTCCAAATTGCCCCAGTTTCAGAACCAGGAGCTTAGCGTACCTTCTATGTCATGCCCAGGGGTCCAAGCAAATAACACCTCTCACTTCTTTCAGGCACCACCAGTGTTTAAGTGACCGGTGATACTGAGAAAACTAACAAAATAAGATCAAGATGCTGGCTCTATAGAGCCTATACGCACCTTCTGTGTCACGTCCAGTGGTCCAAGCAGTGAGGTCCACCCCTGAATCACACCCAGAGTTCAAGTGTACCATATGTCTCAGCCAGTGGTCTAAGCAACAAACAACCCTCACCTTCCCTAGTTTGCCACCTGCCAAATGCTGGGACTAAAGATCCGATGTAGTCTCTTACCCACGGACGGCAGCTTCAGGATGAACCTCCACCCCGTGGAGTCAGCAGATCTTCCAATCAATTGCCGCATCTGCTCACCGTTCTTGTTGCACATATGTGAATCCATACGGGCGGGGTCCTTTTCCTTTGGCTGCATTCAGGCTCGAAGAACTACTCTCTCTTATCTGGCTCATCAAAATGTAGCGAACATTAATTTACCTTGCAAAATCGAAAGACAAGATGCGTTTGGCGAAACAGGAACAATTTGTACGGAAGAGCAGGCAACAGAGTCAGGGCCTGACGACTGTACCAAAGCACATTGGTTTCCGGCATCATAACATACATCACATGAAGAGACATAAAACAATTTATGCAGTTCTTCGGAGATAGGAATTTCAGCCTAGTCACAGGGCCATAAATCTGGTCGTTTGAAAAGAAGCCAGATGGGCTTCGATGTGTACACAATGCAAGGCCAGTGGGTACGTGCCAAGATGTCCGGCATGGGGAGCGTGTGATCACTGAGTGTAATGTGCATGCAGTGTTCTGATTGGCTGTGTGTTCCTTACTCAGTGTGGCATCTGACTTTATGGTGTGTTTGGGAATGCACACCCCTCCGGCCAAATGTGTATTATTTGGCCAGTCTTCTGAGACCATTGTGGTGTCGCTACCTGTGTGATCCGTCTGTGTTATCCTGTTCATGCGTTTGTCCAAGGGTTACTTGCACCACCCCCTGGCCCCCACATGTGATCTGTCAAAAAGTTGCTTCAGGCCTAGGTCGCAGGTCCTGCCTGCCAAGTATTTCGGACTCGGGTTAAGAGGGAAGGTCCTATTGGGTGAATCCAACAGCAGAGATGCAAGTTCCTTATTATATGTACAGATATCATGATGTACATCAATATCATATTTTTCACTGTTAACATAATAATAACTAAGGTTTTTAAAAACTATAGCTATTCATTAGTTCTGCTTAACACATGTATATATTACTTATGGTTAAACACATATATTATTCTATGCTTCTTAACATGTTAATAGGTCACTGCATAGTTTTCATGTAAGTTGTTTAGATGCTAAAGGGCCTCTGTTTTATTTATCACAATATGTAATTATTATCATAACTATTTTATTTCCAAGGGCTTCACTACTAAAATATTCAGGAAAAGATAACATTTTAAAAAATAGTTATAAAAATACACACATAAATTAGCTTCAGCAACACTTGAAAGTCTGAATTTATACAATGCAACTTTACATCTCAATATATTATCTTCCGTACACATGTGCACTCTTTCTATTTATTTGTCTATACATGTATTGCTTTACTCCTGCTGTAGAAGAAAAACAAAACAGCAACTCTGACTCTCTCCAATGCACTACTCTGTCTCACCTTATACCTCTCAATATAGCCTCTACCTCCACTCGCTGACTCATCCCAAACCTCATTCCACTACTATGATCTCCAAAATAACCCTTTCTAGACTCTTCCCTCCTTGGTTTGCACCAAACCTCATTTTACTACTATGATCTCCCAAACAACCCTTCCTAAATTCTTTCCTTATACATCCCTCATTGGACTCATCCCAAACCTCATTTTACTAATATGGTCTCCCTAATCCCCTTTTAGATTCTTCCCTCCTCTATCTCTCCCTTTACTCATCCCAAACCTCATCGTACTACTATGAACTCCCAAATAACACTTTCTAGACTCTTCCCCCATCTATCCCTCCATTATCCTATTCAAGCCAACCAACAGACGTGTATGTCTACCGCTCAAATTAACTCCTATTTCCCTATACTAATCCACCAATATTCTTTTTGGGGTTGCAGAGTAGCGTGCTACTCACAGAAAAGAGCTTTGACGCCTTCTCTGGGGTACTAAGCGCTATATAAATACAATTACAATGGATGAAGAGAGGTGGTGGAAAGCCCCTAAATTTACATATATTATACTTACTTTAGTAAAATCTATAGATCTTGGCTAACGCCAAACTTAATAAACACCTGTCCTTTACTGGCATGGCAACGGGCTAGTTTTGTTGTGGGTGCATATTGAAATGAACATGAGCAGGTGGTTACTGGGACATAAAGGATGGGCTTGTTGGAGTTTTTCTACAGATGATGCAGCCTGAAAAAGGGCATCTCACGAAGGTGAAGCTTGCAATCTTAAGTCTTTGGGATTCATCAATTATCACTTTTAAATACTAACACTAAAATAGTTGCGAATATTTTGGCCAATCACTTTGGCACTTTTATGCCAGGCCTAGTTTTGTCTGAACAATCTGGGTTCATATTGGGGTGTAAAATCAACAACAATTTAAGGACATCCTTTCATGCTGTGGCACAATTAGACCCAGATATCCAGATATCCAGGCTGCTGCTGTATTTTTGAACGCTGAGAAGACATGATTCTGTAGAATGTTTGCTATCTTGCTAAAATTAGGCATTGGTGAAACATTCTTTTTTTTTTTTAAATAAATCTTTTTATTAAACGGACTCAACAACATGGTACAGTTCCACAAAGGACAATACAAAGGCTACAGTGAAAGCAAGTACACATACAGATGCAATAGGGGTGTGCGTTGGAAATCACGGGGCGGGGGGTCATCACTGTCAATGTCACGTGGAGGAGTACAGATATTTCTACGATATGAATTCCAAGGGGCCCATATCTTGGACCATTTTCAGGGGCAGCCTCGGGCTGTATATACAGTCTTTTCTCTCAGCATGCACCAATCAAGGTCTTTTTTCCAATCCGCAATTGTGGGTGCATGCGGGGCCCCCCAAAGCTGCGCGATGTTCCTTTCAGCAATCATATATCCGAGTGTGACCCATTGTGTGGTGTGTGTGTTTAGGTCAGTCGGTTCCAAGATGTTAAGAAGGCATCTGAGCGCTTCTGGTTTAATATCGACCTCCAGCGTTTCGCTCATGACTGCATGTATCTTACGCCAGTATTCCTGGATTGGTTCACAGTGCCATATAATGTGTATGAATGTGCCGAGGTGAGTGCATCCGTGTCTACATGATCCGTCCGTCTGCCCACCCATGTGTACCAGCTGGGGACCAGTTACATAGATTCTATGCAGGATCTTTAACTGCACAAGCCGGAGCCGCGCCGGAATTGCAACCATTTTGGGGGATGAGGTCATCGTTTGCCAACTTTCATCGTCCAGTTCGATGCCGTCTCCAGTCCATTTCTCCCTAAGGGATATTAGGGGATCGCCCATATTATTAATACGTTTTTGGTAGGTTAGGGAGATTGCCCTTTCGGGCAGGTGGCCATCTAGCAATCTATCCTCAAGTGGGGAGCTATCTGGTGGGGAGGAGTCACTGGGCAAAATTGTCTGTAATGCGTGGCGGACTTGCAAATATCGGAAAAGCTCAGAGTCTGCTGGTGAGTGTTGACTTTGGAGAGCGTCAAAAGGCTTCACGCCCCCTGCGCCCCATAGGTCCCTAATATGGAAGATGACAATTAGGTCCCATTTATCGAAACCCTTGGAGTTGCCCAGATCTCCCAGCTTTTGTGAATCCCACAGGGGTGTGGCAAGGGTCAACCTACTGTTCCAGCCCAGTGATTTGTTCGCAGCATGCCAGATCTTGACCGCATGTTTGGTAGGTCCAGTAAGTGGATATCTGTCTGGTTTGGAATAAAGTGCTCGAGTGTAGGCCCCGTTCGGAAGGATCCAGCGATCCATGCGGAACCCTGGGTCATCGGGACAGCCGTATGTGCCGTGATTTATTGCTGTAAGATGTGCTGCCCAGTAGTATTTTTTAATGTCGGGTAGCCCGATTCCACCATCATACCAGCTAAGCGTGAGTTTTGGTAAAGAAATGCGCGGTCTCCCGCTCCATAGTAGGTCCCGTTGGAGCCCCTCAATTTCCTTGAAATAGGAGTTTGGGACGGGATCAGACGAATTTTGTAGGGCATAGAGGAAACGGGGCGGGCACATCATTTTAAAAAGGGCCGCCTTTCCTCGTAAAGAGAGTGGGAGCGATTTCCAGGTTGTGATGTCACTTTTAAGTCTCTACAAGGGAGGGACAAGGTTACGGCCGTATCTAACCGAGGGGTCAAGAGAAATGAATATGCCCAGGTATTTAAAGCCTTCTGAAACTATCAGTATAGGGCAGTCTCGGGGCAGCGAGGGAGGGCCTCCACAGAGGACATATAGGAGGGATTTTTGCCAGTTGACTCGAAATCCGGAATATCTGCCGAAAACTTCTAGGATATCAAGCATGGCAACCAGGGATCTCTTGGGGGAGGTGAGATAGAGAAGGATATCATCCACATATAGGGAGATACGGTCTTTCCAGTCTTTGGACTATCGCATCCCTCGAATCATTACATCCTTCCGGATCCATGCCACAATGGGTTCGAGGGCCAGAGCAAACAATTAAGGAGAGAGGGAACACCCCTGTCGGGTTCCTCTACTAAGTGCGAAGGTCTCAGATTTTTTATTGTTTACAACCACTTGCGCCCTGGGCGCACTGTACAGTAATCTCACCCATTTGCAGAAAATCGGGCCAAACCCTAGTTTGGCGAGTATGGCAAAGAGCTACGGCCATTCAAGTGTGTCAAATGCCATAGTGGCATCCAGGGAAACTATGACTGCGTCCCCACGTATGTTCGGTGCCCTACCCAGTACTCCATGCACTCTGCGCAGGTTTAGGGCAGTATTTCTCCTTGGCATAAACCCTGATTGATCAGGATGTACCAAGTCCCCTATTACTTTAATTAGCCTATTGGCGAGTACTTTAGCTAGAATTTTGGGCTCTGCGTTCAGCAAGGAAATGGGCCGGTAGGAGGCGCAGTCCGTTTTGGGTTTACCTTCTTTGTATATTGTGATAATGGTCACGATTCTCTGATCAAGGGGCAATGATCCCTGCTCTAGATTGTCGTAATACATGGCTCTTAGATATGGGGCTAGTTTGTCAGGCCGGAGCTTATACAGTTTAATTGGGATACCGTTTGGACCAAGGGCCTTACCCGGGTGGAGGGCTCGTATCGTTAGGGCTATTTTGTCAGTAGTGACGGCGCTATCCATAAATGTTCGGTCAGAGAGAATGGGAAGCGCGATATCCTTGATGAGGTCTGAGGAGTCTGCGTCGGTATAGGGTGTCAATGAGCTGTAGACTGAGTGAAAGTGGGCTGCAAACTGGTCAACTATATCTTGAGGGTCCGTTATAGGGTTCTTGTCAGCGTCTCTAAGCTCTGGGACGAGCCTGCTAGCATGCTCCTTTTTGTCAAGCAAGGCAATCAACTTCCCGGCTTTGTCACCCCAGTCATAGATCCGGCCTAATCTCTCTTGTCCCATTAGTTTGGCACGATCAGTGACTAGCGCCCGGTATTCGTCCTGGCGCAAACAAAGTGAATAGAGGGCCTCGGGCGTGGCGTCATAGTTAACGTCTTGTTCAAGACGATAAATCTCTTGTTCAGCGTCTGAGATGTCTTTTAACCTGTCCTTATTTGCTCCTGCTATTAGGGAGCGGGCCTGACCCCGGATCACTGTTTTAAAGGCTTCCCATAGTATTTGAGGGGACTCGACAGTGTGTTCATTTTCAGCGAAGTAATCGTTGATAGATTTAATCAGGTCTTTACGTATCTTTGGCTTTTTGAGGTGCCAAGGATTTATAGGGGCGATGCGTTCTACTTGCGTGTGATCTAGAACTATGTGTACCCCTTAGGGGGGAGTGATCGGAAATACCTCTTGCAAGGTGTCTGATCTCGTGGATGTCCGTGACCTGGGAAGCAGGGACAATTATGTAATCAAGACGGGAGAGACTATGGTGTGCCCCAGAGTGAAATGTGTGCTGAATCTTGTCCGGGTTGTAGGTTCTCCATCCATCCACTAATCCCATAGCCCCCAAAAAGCTAGAGAATGAGTGTGCGGCCTGCGGCAGTGTACAAGGGGGGTGTCTATCTAGCGAGCCCGATAAGACTGAATTAAAGTCGCCGCCGAGCACAAGGTGCCCATCAGGCAGCGTCAGTAGCATAGCACTGAGGTCAGTGAATGTGCCTGTTTGCAGCCCTGGAGGCGCATATACCAACAGGAAAGTGATGGTTCGGCCCTCCCAAGTGCCCGTGATCCCGACATATCTCCCTCGGTCATCCACATAGGTGGACGTAATAGATAGGAGGAACGCTTTTTTCTGCATAATGCCCACCCCTCTGGAATTGGATGCGAAGCCCGCGTGTGCCACCATTGAGTATCCCCACCTGTGCATAGCTTTACACATATTGCCGATAAGCTGAGTTTCCTGAAGCAATACAATGTCCGGTGAAAGATATATTGCAATACCACACTCCTCTTAATTTTGTCCCCCAACCCGTTAACATTCCAACTTAAGATTTTAATTTCCTTGTTCCGCTGCGTACCCATTTACATACATATAAAGCGCAACAATTTGCTTCACGGACAGGAACTATACCATTGAGAAAATAAAAAAAAACTGAAAAAACAATTCCACCCAACAACCCCCCACCCTGCTTCCCTGCACTCTGGGCTCCGAACTGCCCAAGATAATAAACATGCAGAGTGCCTGTGCCCAACAATAAGTCTAAAAGAAGAATGTGGGGGGAGGCTTTAGTGCCCCTTTAACCCCCTTCCCTACCGTATCGAATCATTGGAGTACAATGTGGAGGTAAGCCAACATGAAGAATAATGAGGTCTGCAGCAGTAGAGTGGACAGTTCAGCCTCCTCGAACGTCCAGTGGACGTAGGCAGAGCCCAGTTTGTGGAAAGAGAAAAAGGAATGGGACCATCAAAGGACCTCCGATGAAGATACACCGTCCGTTTCAATGATTGTTGGTACCTCTCTCCGGAGAGTCCCTTCAGCCATCCAGCCAGTCAGATGCCACCTCTGGCAAGTCGAAGAAGCGGGTTTTTCCATCGGCCTCAACACGTAGACGCGCTGGTAAGAGCATAGCGTATTTCAGACCCTTGTCACGTAGCCTTCTTTTGACATCAAGGAATGAGCGTCGGCGCATCTGGACCGCACAAGTGAAGTCAGGAAAGAAGGTAATGTCTGAGTTGTCCAGTCAGATCGGAGGTGCAACCCTGGTGGCCTGCAGAATCGTGTCTGTGTCTCTGTAGTTAAGCAGCCAGGCAAGTATCGGGCGGGGCAGCGCTCCCGGCTTCGGGCGACCCCCGGGTGTCCTGTGCATCCTTTCGATCACACACAGCTTGGATAGTCCCTTCAGTTGCAGTTTCGTCGTGTCTTCAAGGAACAGGCCTACAGCGGGACCCTCCGATTTCTCCGGTACTCCAAGAACGAATATGTTATTGCGTCTTAGGCGCCCCTCATAGTCGTCCAGCTTATCCTCTGTGAATCTGCGGAAGGCCTGAAGTTCCCTGATGTCAGTCTGCACTTGTGAAGTGTCCTCTAGAAGACTAGCAGTGGTGAGCTCAAGTTGTTTGACCGTTTCCCTATATTTTGTGAGGTGCGCTCTGATTAGAGTAACTTCAGAGGATAGGGCATCAATGGAAGTGCGAACCCCTGTGATTGCCGCCATTAAGTCTTTCATTGTGGGCTCAGAGGGGTCATGCTCCGCTCCGCTGTGCTGTTTGTCATCTGTCCCCCTTCACTCAGGCAGGTCCGCCTTTGGACAGGTGTATCGGTCAAGCCTGCTTTGTTGGGACGTCTTTGCGCCTTTTGCGGAAGACATGGTGAGGCCTCTGGTGGCACGGAAAGCTAACGATGGGCCGGTCGACGTGGACACCGGGACAGTCCCTCCACACCAAGGTGCCAACACAGGACAGTGGACAGGGAGTTACTTGAGGCAGGCCGCCCAGTGCATGTTTCGCTATTGAGACGCTTTATGGCGGGAGCTCGCAGTGGTCAATGCACTCCTCGTGACTTGCGGGGGCCTCCTCACCTCCAGTCAGGGAGCCCGCCGCAGCAAGAGTCAGGTATATGCCCTCCTGCATGCAGGGGTCAGACGTTTGCGCCACTCCACTCCATGCTTTTCACCCACAAAGGCCCAGGTGGAGCAGCTGGACAGAGGCAAGGGAGGGAAGCTGTGGGGGGGGCGGTACCGAGGGCCCCCCAGCGCCCGGCACCGTCTAGGCATGCAGCGCGATGGGCACCCAGGCCTGCCCAAACCTGTACAGTTTTCACAGGTAGTAGTCTGCTGCGCCCGACAGAGCCTGGGCAGATACGGTCCAAGGGTCCGGGGCAGCCGATGCCACAATCAAGACGCTTTGCTTTATCCCCGTGGCCCCTCTGGGATATCTCAAAGAAGGGGTGCTCTCACCCGCACTTAGAGGGTTCTCAGCCAGGGATACAACCTCGCAACAGTCAGCCAGAGCAGCGCTCGCTTCACCCTCGGTCCAGGCGAGACAGCCAGTGCACGTACTTAAAAGCCGGCTTCGTTCCAATGGCAGTCTGTAGATCTGCACTCCAGCTGGCAGCCTCGCGAAGCTCCCGGGTAGATATAAAGGCCTCTCACCGTCACATCAGGTCTCCAAGACCACAGGCAAGATGAAGGGACGCAGCGTCGCACCCACTGAGATGTAGCGAGGCGTTGGCGAGCCTCGCATTCACCAGCTACCGCCCCCAGGAGATGGGGGAGGGGGCACGCAGGCACCCTCGATGTCCGCGCCGGCGGCCGCCACCACGCAAGGCCCCAGCTTCCCCAACAATCCAGGCCACAGGCGCCGAGCTGGATATCTCAGGCTCCCGATGTCCGACACCGGTAAGGATGGCAACGCTGGGCACCGCTACTCCTCCGGTTTACGTATCCGCACCAGGATGACGGACTTGTGTGGCGGATGTACGAAGTAGGGAAGGAGGGCTCCGGAGAAGCCCTAGCTAGCAGCCATGCTGGTTCGCCGTGAAGCCACGCCCCCCTGGTGAAACATTATTACATTTAACATGGCTCTTGCATATTTTGCCCTTTGCCTGCATCAAAATAACCAATCAGATCTCTGAACCCATCACGATTACCCACAGAAACAGACAGAACGTGCCTTATCCCAACTATTGTATGCTCTGATGGCAGCGCTGTTGGTGTGCGAGATGACAGTGAGGCATTAGCACAGAATATTGCAAATTCTGGGATGCCAACTGATTGGGTCTACCTACGCAGATGATCTATCACTTTATGTCAGAGACCCTGCCACAAAACTAGAAAAGAAATAATTCAATTTGGTAACCGAGCAGGGTTAAAAATAAATTAGGATAAATCCATAATCTTCCCTTTGACAATGGTTACTAGGGAATGCCCCTCGAGCCACTTCTGCACTGGACGGCTGAGCCTGTCCGCTATTTAGGAATCAAAGTACACACAGAGCCAATTGAGGTTATAACAATAAATATGGCAGACTTCTCACAAGACAACTAAACAACATAACCAGGTCTGAAGCTTCAACGATCATGGACAGGTAAGATTTCCATAATGAAGATGGAGGTCCTGCCACAGTTAGCAAATCTCTCTTTGGACATACCTAGTGTCCTTACAGAAGCCTTTTTCAAGTTGGCGATCTGACTGGCCTGGGATTACTAAGTTGCCAAGAGTCAACCTGTGTGTAATTGTATACGTCTCCCTGCGAACATTGTACACTACATTAGAAAGAGGCAGCTGCCCCACTAAACTGGTAGCTAAACCTTTATGAATACGTCAGTAGAAAACATAATTGGATAGATTTAGTTCGGTAGTACAGTATACTTTAGTATCTCCTGTGTGTTTCACCCCCTGATCCTCCAACCTCCTTGTACCACGGAATGTTCTGTTCCCTGGATTCAATCAGCAGAGGACTGCGATTCTGATTTGTGTTCCGTAATTTGTGGATGGGGTGTCTGGCAATAAACCTATTTCTTCACTACATTGGGCCCCCTCTAATGATTTCATCTTGCCTTCCTAAACTGGTGAAGAGGATGGGATGCTGATGACCGACACCATAACATGCTCAGAGTTGTAGCATTATGATTAGAGGCGCTATTTCTCACGTTTTAATGGTTGAGCTGCGTTACGGAGTGTTGGTAAGAGGATTTCCTTCTGGACCTCTCGGATGTCTTCAACACCATCTCCCACCACACCCTAATCACGAGACTCCACGACGCCGGCATCCGTGACAAGGCCCTGGACTGAATCCACTCCTTCCTCACCGGTCAAACACAGCGAGTCAGACTACCTCCGTTCCTCTGCAAACCCAAGGAGATAAGCTGTGGAGTACCCCAGGACTCCTCTCTGAGCGCCACCCTCTTCAACGTCTACATGGCCCCTCTCACGGCCATTGTCAGGAACTGCAGACTCAACATAGTCTACTATGACATTGACACCCAACTGATCCTCTCCCTCACCAACAAAACCACAACTGCCAGAAACAACTTCCTCAGCTGGATGAAGGCCGTTGACACCTGGATGAAAAATAATTGCATCAAACTCAACTCGGACAAGACTGAAGTCCTCATCCTGGGACCGACCCCCTCAGCATGGGATGACTCCTGGTGGGCACTCTGCATTAGGAACCCCACCCATGGACCAGGCAGAAAACCTGTGCATCATACTGGACTCCTCTCTCACAATGAACCGTTAGATCAATGCAGTCTCCTCATATTGCCTGTTTTGAAAGACATTCAGATGGGTCCCCCAGTGAATTCAGAAAAATGGTCACCCACGCACTCATCTGCAGCAAACTCTACTATGGCAACGCACTCTATGCCGGCGTCACCCAGAAACTCATCAGGAAACAACAGAATGTTCAAAATGCCACAGCCAGACTGGGCCCAGACATCTCCCACTGCAGCCAGATCACCAAATACATCTGAGAAATCCATTGTATCTCCCAATCAACAAAAGAATCACTTGCAAGCTCCTCACACACGCCTACAAAGCCCTCCATGATGCAGGTCCAGCATACCTGAACCACCGCCTCTTGTTCCACATACCCACCAGACACCTTGGCTACGCGTAGCTGGCCCTGACCACCATCCCTCGAATTCACAAGACTAGAACAAGAGGAAGATCCTTCGCCTACCTCGCAGCGAAGACCTGGAACACCCTACCTCTCTGCCTCAGACAATCCCAGTCGCTGACCCAATTCAGCAAGGATCTCAAGATGTAGCTCTTTGACTGAACCCCTGGGCATGTAACACTCTCTAGCATTGAGGGGTCTGACCATTAGTACCTTGTGACTCTGCCTCTTTGGGAAACCTACGCAGTATTTTTAATCGGCTCCTGCCTGCTCTACTATGACTGTGTAAGGGGTTGTGTGACTTTCTAAATAAAATCCTCCTAGTGCAGAGTTCAGCCCGCCGGCCTTCTGAAAACTGTAGAGTGGGAACTTAATGGATTACCCCTGCTTCAAAATAACAGTACGCTCATCTCTTCAAGAGATTCGGTGCATTCTATCTGGTTCTCTCATTTCCCTCAGCAGTGCAATGTTTGAGCTTGACAGAAAATCCTTGATGCCCTTCTTGGAGGTTATATGTGTGCATTGTAAGAAGAAACAATACAAGCATTAAGTTGGAATATAATTTATCGAAAAGTTAAGAATTCTCTGCCTCTGATTCGAGGGGATTGATATTTGTGGTGCTCCATCTTTCCCGCCTGCCTGCGTGAACGTTTCCTCTTCCTGTCGCCTAAGGAAAAATTCTACTTCAGTATTTACCTATTGCACCACCTACTAGGTGTTTTCCAAACAAATCTTGAATTACTGCTTCGTACCGTTTCTGTGCTTACACGAAGACAGGGTTCTGCTCCATCAGTGATCCACACAGAGACAGTGGATTATCCAGTGAGACCAGTGATCCATACATTATTATACCCTGGTCATTAAGTAAAGTCTATCAGTTATCCACACACTAACAGTGGATCAACTGTCTGTGATTCCCACATGTACAGTGGATCACCAAGATGAACCAGAGAGCCACACATACGCCAGAGGGATGTATTACTGGACACCTTATGTTATTCAATTAATGTTAAAGCTCTTAGGGAACTTTTAAATCGTATCGTGTTTGGGGTGGATTTAGCACATATTACCAAAAGAGAACTCTCACACCATGCAAAGCATTATACCACTTTTCATCATGAGCATCCCGGGAGTACCACAAATGATTTGGAGTAAATGGGAGAAAGTTTCCAATAACTATCTCATGGTTTGTGGACCTAATGTGAATATTGAAAGAAAAGTGACATTATGGTAACATTGCTTGGGTTTTGAGGGGAGAAGCAACCTAAGACCTTAGCTACCAGAGTTAGCTGAGGACGATCCAAGGGATTTACATGGTTTTGAAATATATTAAACAAAACTAGATAACCATTTTTTACCCAGAATAAGCACCATCCTGGAGAGATATAATTTTGGTAAACGGAAACAGAAGGATGAAAGTATAGAGGACTTTGTATCCGATCTGAGAAAACTAGCGGCAACATACAAGTTTGGTGCATTACTTAATGAACATACTCGTGACCAGTTCTTGTTAACATATAACATTGATGGGTTAAGAGAATAATTATGGCTCAAAATGACCCCCCCCTCACCCCTTACATGAAGTTCTCATTGTTTTTAAGCAGGTTGGGCACAAGTTATTGTGTGTAAAAAAAGTTGAAGCTAAATGTAACACACAAAGAAAAGGGGGAGGTGAAAGAGGAAAGGAGAATTGTTTAAAGCAAATTTCCACATATTTAAAGGGCAATGTTAGATGTGGAATTCCAGGCCATGTGGATAATTGGAGAGGAATGCCCAGTGTGGAGGGCTGTATGCAATGGCAATGGCATGAAGTGACACTATATTGCATGTTGTAAAAATAAGAAGTATGAACAAAAAAACTTGATTCAATGTGTCAGGAACCTATGATGAAATACTATTGCCGATGGATGACGCAGATAAGGGCAATTCTAAAGATATAGTGAAAATAGAAGTAAACGTGGGGACAATGTTTGATTTATGTTCTAGACTAGCAATCATTTGAGAAAGGTTCTTTCGGGAAAAGTCCAAAAATAGAATCTGACTAAACAGAATGGACTTATAGCCTGGTTGGTATGGGGGCAACCCTATTAACATGAAAGGATACTTTATGGGGAGAATTCAGTACCAGGGAAGAGAAGTCAAAACAAAAGTATATGTATCTGAGAAGGGTGATAATATTTTAGGTTGGCCTGCCCATAATAGCTTAGGAATATGTCTAGACCCTAATGTTTGTCCTCATATTGAAATAAACAATCCAATAATACTGATTGGTCAATAAATTCTGATAGATTTTTAGTGAGAAATTAGGACGCCTTAAAACATACATTCACAAAATCAAATTTAAAGAATAATGCTACTCCTGTAGTATTCAAGGTCCACAAGGTTGTGGTGAACACATCCAAGATTCTGTGGAAAGAGTTGAAAAACTTGTGCAAATAAGAGGTCATTGAACCAGTAGTAGCCACTGAGTGGCTACCAAACATCATGGTAACGCATAAGGTTGATAATAAAGTGAGGCTATGTGTAGATCTCAAAGCCCTATATAAAGAGGTCGCGGTTGACAAATTTCCCTTACCAACCATTTCTGAAATGTTCACAGCTCTAAAAGGCGCCCACATTTTCTCAACTCTAGACTTAGCATCAACTTATTACCAAGTATGTCTCCACCCCAAGCCACAAGACCTCACCACCTTTATTATACCCCTTGGTGCCTACAAATTCAAATGCATGCCCTTTGGGCTAGTGACTGCTGCCTCTGTTTCAAAGAGCCATGTCATCCATGCTACGCAATATTCCAGGAGTCTTCTACTCCCAAATGATGTTTGGTATGCAGGTCCATAAAAGCAGAGCATGATGGGAGTCGAGAAGGTACTTGAAAGATTCAAAGGATTTGGTTTGACAGTAAAATCTGGCAAGAGGAAGTTTTTGCGCCAAGAAATAACATATTTGAGGCACAACATCACTAGCCAAGTTATATAGCATAAAGAACTTTAAATACTATTTTGAACCTAGCATCTCTTAAGAACAAAGAGGCACTCAAGTTATTTCTTGGGATGGTGGATTTCTACAGCAAATTCATGAAGGATTTTGCTAGCAGAACATTCTGAATGAGAACACTAATACCAGAGCTGTCTTCGATTGGGATGACAAGTGTGAATAGGAGTTTCAACATGTAAAATGTTGCCAAAACATGCTCCCACATAGAGTTCCTTTGACCAGGCAGAAAGGTAATAATCACAGATTAAAGCAAAAATATAGCGGCCCTGTCCCAAACAACAGATGATGGTGAAGAAAACATTGCCTTCGCATCAAGGTCATCACGCGGGGCAGAAACAATCTACTCTGTATTAGAGAAAGACGTTTTAGCGGTATTCTGGGTGTAGGAGAGTAGGGTCTGCTATCCTATGATCACCCCAAATTTTTGCTTTTTGCTTCACTGGTTTTTGACATATTGAGGCTGTGGGCCTGCCAATCAGACCCCCAGCCTGCTGTTCTCTCTACTAAATTTACACTATGCACCCTAGGTGCATAACCAATTGGAAGTGGATCACCCTGTGAGCCCCTGTACCAGTGTACACTAGGTACCCAGGGCATTGGTGTCTCCAAGGCCTGCCAGGGGCTGAAGCATGTATTATGCCACCCCAGGCTTGGCCTAACAAATTTGACACAACTGGCTGATCACTCAGCTGGGGTAAGTTGGTGTAACCACCTCTTACTTAGGTGTGGTATACCTATACCTAACCTTAAATGGGACACATGTTAACCTATAAGTCACTCCTATGGCAGGCCTTAACAATCCTGAAGGCAGAGTGCTTGGTTCCATGTGAGATGGTGCTCTGGCATGAGCTGAGCCTGTCTGCAGTGGTCGGAACAACTTCCTTCTACTGTTTCCAGATATCGTCATACCATATACTCTTAAGTGCATTATGAACCTCGCGGTTAAATGCTATCTTTGGTTTGGCTTTATCAAAACATGTCGAGTAAGGTGTCATACGAATTGGAATACTAACCCCTCGCCAATTCTGGCGACGGGGTTAGCATTCCACCCTTCTAGAGGGACACGACATGTACAGTACCTGAAACCCGGGTAAAATCAGGCATAGCCTCAGCTCCACAAAATGGATGCTGCCACCACAGACACAAGTCTGCCCTCCTGCTGCTGGGAGTCCTTCCAGCTTGGGAGGTGTGGACAAAGGGTTTCCTGCCAGGGGAGGTGCATGCACCACCCCAGACAGGATTTTGTGTATTGGTCAGGTAGGGCTTGAAAGAAACCAGACATGCCTGTGGCTCACAAGGAGCCTCGGTGCATATGCCAGTTCAAACCGGTCCTGGGGCACACCAGTCCCGGGCCTGGGGCGAGCTGGACAAAGGATTGGGGTTTAACCACCCCCCTTCCTGGTCCCACCCTTAGGGAGGGACCTAGCAGGTAGTCCGGCCCCTAGAATCCGCTTAAAGGTAGGAGCTGTGTCCTAAGACTTCAGACATCCTGGAATCAACTTGAAACTAAGAAGAAGACGGGAACTTCGACATTCTGCTGCACAGAAGACTGAAGGAATCTCCCCTGTGGTCAGGGAGTGACCACCTTGCTAACGCAAGCACCATCCAGCGAATCAACGTCTGCTTTGCCGCCGCCTCAGGCCGAAGCCCGAGCCCAGAGACTGACAAGACCTGGACCTCCAGACCTCTCACCGCCCGATCCACAGTCCCTGAAAAGAGGAGACCCGTGGAGGCAACGAGACACGTGGAGCCAGCCATCTTGGAACGACCACGACAAGCTGCAAGTGCAACAACCGAGGCTCCCTCCAAGTTGTGCTTTGGGATCTGAGAAGCCCAACCCTCGAGCAGCATCGGCACCAAAGGTGAGCCCTCCAGCATCTCCACGATCTGCGTGGGGCCCTTCTGCATTTTGCCACTCGACGCGCCTAACCGGTTGCTGGCCCGCTGGCTAGTGGCCATCTTGGCGACGAACTTCAAGAAATACACCACTGGTCTGGTTGCTCCAGACTGGCCCTTGCTCCCCTCCAAAGGAGCAGTCCCTCTGACCTTGCTGGTCAGAACCATCAGCTTATCTTGTTCTCCACAACCATTGCTTTTGCCAAGGCTTGTTTGCTTCGATCAAGTCGCCGACACTGCCGACAGCGAGAGCCTGCGTGGTACAGCTTGTGAACCGACTCCTGGACATCGTCGATCTCCAGGGACCACGTGGCTGCAGAGACAAGCTACACCTTTCTTCCTGTTTGCACCCGACATCGCCTGGTACCCACCTGGTGCCACGCTGGTCACTGGCTAGTGACTGTGAACACTGTCCCCTCTGCTTACAGGTCTTCTACAACTCCGATCCACTCTTGGATCCACCGCATCTCTCCCGGACCGCCCGCCTGCAGCATCTTTGTCCACAGGCTCCATTGACCCGATAGAAGAAACCCGACGCACTTCGACACCTATGCACCCGCTTCCTGTGGGTGAGGTAAAGCTGGCACTCCGGTGCCCAAGTGTAGAGTAACATCTCTAGTGTCTGTGTTTCCAATCTTAAGGTCATAGTCCATCCGGAAGATCCTTTTTGCAGTAACTTTGTACTTTTTACGCACCCATTGAAACCTATGGGAGCACGCGTGTGACTATTTGCTCTGCACACGCCACCCGTGGACCTCCTGGTCACTAAGTGAAGTTAGCTCCTTGTAGGCCCAGCGATTCTAGAGGCCCTAGGCCTTTTCCCTTTTCTGTTCGTGGTACTTATACCACTATTTTAGTATATGGTTTAAGCGGCCACCAGGGCCTATCCATATAAAGTGCAACTTCTGTGTATTCTATTGTAATCTTGTTTGACGATTTGTGCTCCTGTGCTCATAAAGAGACTAGGGGTTACTTTGAGAAATAAATACATATATATTTTCAATATATATCTGTGTGGTGTCCTTTCATTGGTATAAAGGGGGGTTACATTTGGTAAAACAGCCTGCTTAACACGCTTCACGAGTTTAGCCTCGAAGACTGCTTAGCCTACGCTACCACTAGGGCAGCTAGTCCGAAAAGGTTGACTTACAACCACACCATAAGGGTTGCTTGGCATGGTACAAGGTGGTCACTTTAACTAGTGAACATCATATACCAGGCCAACTTCTCACATTGGTGAGCAGCGGTTGGATTTGAGCTTGCTGTGTTTTACCATTGTAATCTCTTGGTTACCAATTGAAAGATCACATAGGTACCTGTAGGTACATATAAAACAAGATTAGATATACTTAAGTTCTACTGAACTTAGTTGTTGTAGAGCAAAGGGAGTAGCACACCCTGACTACAACTACTAGATAGGTTTAGTAGGTAAACCCAAGTGTAGGTAGATTGCAACACATCCACCCACACTTAAGAGCAATGGCTGGGGCAGAGGGGTCCACTGTACCCATCTCTGTTGAGAGTGACCCCCAGAGGGCACCATCCATCTTTGCTACCCTTAATCAAAATGAGCTCAGGCAGTTGGCAAATATCAGGGGCCTTAAGCAGCCCAAGAATCCTACTTCTGCTGAACTCAGAGAGCTTTTACAGGCTGATGAAGATCAGAAAGCTCTCAGGAAAGCCTCCCAGTTAGGCCCCTTAGGGACAGGAACAGGAGGCCCCCCTTCTGAAGATGCTACTGAAGTACCCCTTTCCAATAGCCATCCCTTAGATGAGAATCATACTACAGAGGAGGAAAGTGGTGAGGATACAGAAAGTAGTGAGGATGAAGGGAGAACTAGCCCAGTACCAAGTGTTATACTTGGCCCAGCTAAACTAAGGCTATTGGGGACTGACAATGGGATCATCCCATTGGATCTCCCCAGTGGACTTAACCAGGTGCTTGGGAGGCAAAGGAACCACTCAGGTGGCTCTAATGCTTCTCATGCCTCTAGAGGCTCTCAAGGTCACTCCAGGAGAAGGATGACCACCCCTCAGAGGAGGGAACATGAGGCCAGAATGCAGGAAGCCCAGCTGAGGATCAGGAAGCAGGAGCTAGAGGTAGCCCTAATGGAAGAGAAACTGAGTAAGGCTAGGCAACCTAGAGAGAGTGGGTCTATACCCACTGGTGGCAGCATTGTCCCTAAGGACAAAGATAGGGTCTTTGATAATAGGAACCTGTCTAAGGTTGTGCCCCCCTACAAAAGTGGGGATGACATCCACAAATGGATGACTGCTCTTGAGAGAGCCTGCAAAGTGCAGCAGGTTCCTGAAGACCAGTGGGCAGCAATCCTCTGGCTCTCCTTTGAAGGAAGAGGCAGAGACAGACTCCTCACTGTTAGAGAGGAGGATGTCAGAAACTACAGAGTCCTGAAGAGTGTCCTAGTTGATGGGTTAGGCTTAACCACTGAACAGTACAGGTTAATGTTCAGAGACACCCAGAAGACACAGACTCAGGACTGGTCTGAATACATTGAATGTGCCACTAAGGCTTTGGAGGGTTGGTTGCTGGGAAGTAAGATATCTGATTTTACAGGATTGTATAATTTGATGATGAGAGAACAGATTTTAAATAACTGTCAAAACCAGCAACTGTATCAACACTTGGTTGACTCAGATCTGACATCTCCCCAAGAATTGGGAAAGAAGGCAGACAAATGGGTCAGAACCAGGGTTAAGCAAAAGAACCAGAACCAGGGCCAAGGGGGTGATCAGAAGAAAAAAGACCAAAAGGGTGGAGATCAGAAATCTAAAGACCAGAAGTCTTCAACAGGGCCCCAAACTACTGCTAAGGAGGGTGGGTCCCAACAACAATCCAAGGGAAAGAAGAAAGAAGGTCAAAAGAAACCCTGGTGCAATCATTGCAAGAATACAACTCACTGGACTAGTGATTGTAAAAAGGGTGGAGCCCCCAACACTGTTGCCCCTAAGGCACCTGCTCCCAGTACTACTGTTAGCAGTGTTGGTCCCCAGACAAAGGGTGTAGTGGGAATCACTATGGGAACTGAAGGAGATTCTGACTTAGACAGAACCCTGACACAGGCAGTCTTGATCTGTGATGGGGACATTGATTTGTCCCTGACTGTGAGCCCCAGTAACCTGGGCAAGTACAGACAGACTCCTTTAATTAATGAAAAAGTGGCTCAAGCCTACAGGGACACATGTGCCAGTGTCACTATGGTGACACCAGGCTTTGTGGACCCTGGACAGTACATACCTGGTGAGAATTACCTGGTGACCAATGCCAGCAATGCCACTACTTCACATAGTGTGGCAGTTGTTAACTTCTCATGGGGAGGGGTAACTGGCCTCAAAAGGGTTGTGGTTAGTGCAGACCTCCCAGTAGAATGTTTGTTGGGCAATGACCTAGAGAGTTCTCTATGGTCTGAAGTGGAGTACAGGACTCATGCAGAGATGTTAGGTATATCATCACATGTCCTTGCTGTGACCAGGTCACAGGCCAAAAAGTGCCTCACTGAACCTCAGGTCTTGGATCCTGGAACAATGGACCAAGCACCTACCAAGAAGAAGAACAGGAGGGTCAAGGCTGTGCCTTCCCCCCTGCCTCAGAGTGATGATCAGCCTTCCCAGGAAGCTGATCTAGAGGACCCTGAAGGAACTGTCCCTGAAGAGCTTGAACCTGATCAGGTTGAGTTTCTGGGGACAGGGGGACCTTCAAGGGCTGACTTGAGGCAGGCTCAGTTATCCTGTCCCTCTCTTGAACCCCTCAGACAGCTGGCTGCTGCTGAGCCTGCTGGGAATGCTCAAGGTACCCATAAAGTGTATTGGGATGAAGGGCTCCTTTATTCAGAGGCTAGAGACCCCAAGCCTGGTGCTACCAGGAGGTTGGTTTTCCTAAGGAGGTGGTTTCTGACAGAGGTACCAACTTCATGTCAGGATACTTGACAGCTATGTGGAAGGAATGTGGTGTCAACTACAAGTTCACCACCCCTTATCACCCACAATGCAATGGGCTTGTTGAGAGATTCAACAAGACCCTAAAGGGTATGATCAAAGGATTACCTGAAAAGCTTAGGCGAAGATGGGACATCCTTCTACCCTGCCTTCTGTTTGCTTACAGAGAGGTCCCACAAAAGGGGGTTGGTTACAGCCCCTTTGAATTGTTGGTTGGGCACCCTGTAAGAGGCCCACTGTGTTTAGTGAAGGAAGGATGGGAGTTACCTCTCAAAAAGCCTAAACAAGACATAGTGGACTATGTACTTGGTCTCCGCTCCAGGATGGCTGAGTATATGGAGAAGGCATCCAAAAACCTTGAGGCAAGCCAGGCCTTACAGAAAGCTTGGCATGACCAAAAGGCTGTTTTGGTTGAGTTTCAGCCAGGACAGAAGGTATAGGTGTTGGAGCCAGTGGCCCCAGCAGCACTCCAAGACAAATGGTCTGGACCCCATACAATCCTGGAAAAGAAGGGAGAGGTCACCTACTTGGTGGACCTAAGAACTCCCAGGAGTCCCCACAGGGTACTCCATGTTAACAGGTTAAAAGCATATGTTGACAGGGCAGACATGGGCTTGCTCATGGCTACAGATGAGGGACAGGAGGAAGAGAGTGACCCTCTCCCAGACCTGTTGTCTCAGAACCCTGAAGATGGCTCAGTTGAAGGAGTGACCCTTGGAGGCAACCTCACTGCCCATCAGCAGACTGAATGTAGACAAGTTCTACAATCATTTCAACATCTGTTTTCCCTAATACCTAGCCAAACTGACTGGTGTACCCATGTGGTGGACACTGGTGACAGTCTGCCTGTAAAGAACAAGCTTTACAGACAACCTGACCACGTCAGGGACTGTATAAAGGCTGAGGTACATACAATGCTGGAATTAGGTGTCATTGAACCCTCAGAGAGCCCCTGGGCTAGCCCAGTGGTTCTAGTCCCCAAACCTCACACCAAAGATGGCAAGAGAGAGATGAGGTTCTGTGTGGATTACAGAGGACTCAATGCTGTCACCAGGACAGATGCACACCCTATTCCAAGGGCAGATGAGCTCATAGACAAACTAGCTTCTGCTAAGTTTTTGAGCACATTTGACTTGACAGCTGGCTATTGTCAAATCAGATTAGCTGAGGAGTCTACGGCCAAAACAGCATTCTCAACCCCAGGTGGGCACTACCAATTTGTGGTGATGCCCTTTGGTCTGAAGAATGCACCTGCCACCTTCCAAAGGTTGGTGAATCAAGTCCTTACTGGGTTGGATGATTTTTGTGCAGCATATCTTGATGACATTGCTGTCTTTAGCTCCACCTGGGAGGATCACCTGATCCACCTGAAGAAGGCTCTTGAGGCTCTGCAAAGGGCAGGCCTCACTATCAAGGCTACTAAGTGCCAGATAGGGCAGAGTAAGGTTGTGTATTTGGGCCACCTTGTAGGTGGAGGCCAAGTTCAACCACTGGAGAGTAAGATACAATCCATCAAGGACTGGTCCCCTCCAACCACCCAGACTCAAGTTCGAGCTTTCTTGGGCTTGACTGGGTACTACAGGAAGTTTGTTAAGAACTATGGGTCCATTGTGACTCCTCTTAATGATCTGACATCCAAGAAGATGCCCAAAAAGGTTCAGTGGACAGTAAGCTGTCAAAAGGCATTTGATGACCTGAAGGAGGCCATGTGCTCTGCACCTATCCTGAAAAGTCCTGACTACTCCAAAGAGTTTATTGTCCAAACAGATGCTTCTGAGTTGGGTGTGGGAGCTGTGCTGTCACAACTTAATGTAGATGGTCAAGACCAACCCATTGCTTTTATTAGCAGAAGGTTGACCCCCAGAGAGAAGAATTGGTCAGCTATTGAGAGGGAGGCCTTTGCTGTGGTGTGGGCCCTGAAGAAGCTGAGGTCATACTTGTTTGGCACTCACTTCAAGATTCAGACCGACCATAAGCCTCTCTTGTGGCTAAATCAGATGAAGGGTGAAAACCCCAAACTGCTTAGGTGGTCCATTTCCCTACAGGGGATGGACTTTACACTGGAACACCGGCCAGGTACTGACCATGGGAATGCAGATGGTCTCTCCAGGTACTTCCACTTAGGACATGAAGACGAGACTGGTCAAGGCTAGTTTAATGTCCCTGCGTTTGGGGGGGGTTGTGTAGGAGAGTAGGGTCTGCTATCCTATGGTCACCCCAAATTTTTGCTTTTTGCTTCACTGGTTTTTGACATATTGAGGCTGTGGGCCTGCCAATCAGACCCCCAGCCTGCTGTTCTCTCTACTAAATTTACACTATGCACCCTAGGTGCATAACCAATTGGAAGTGGATCACCCTGTGAGCCCCTGTACCAGTGTACACTAGGTACCCAGGGCATTGGTGTCTCCAAGGCCTGCCAGGGGCTGAAGCATGTATTATGCCACCCCAGGCTTGGCCTAACAAATTTGACACAACTGGCTGATCACTCAGCTGGGGTAAGTTGGTGTAACCACCTCTTACTTAGGTGTAGTATACCTATACCTAACCTTAAATGGGACACATGTTAACCTATAAGTCACTCCTATGGCAGGCCTTAACAATCCTGAAGGCAGAGTGCTTGGTTCCATGTGAGATGGTGCTCTGGCATGAGCTGAGCCTGTCTGCAGTGGTCGGAACAACTTCCTTCTACTGTTTCCAGATATCGTCATACCATATACTCTTAAGTGCATTATGAACCTCGCGGTTAAATGCTATCTTTGGTTTGGCTTTATCAAAACATGTCGAGTAAGGTGTCATACGAATTGGAATACTAACCCCTCGCCAATTCTGGCGACGGGGTTAGCATTCCACCCTTCTAGAGGGACACGACATGTACAGTACCTGAAACCCGGGTAAAATCAGACATAGCCTCAGCTCCACAAAATGGATGCTGCCACCACAGACACAAGTCTGCCCTCCTGCTGCTGGGAGTCCTTCCAGCTTGGGAGGTGTGGACAAAGGGTTTCCTGCCAGGGGAGGTGCATGCACCACCCCAGACAGGATTTTGTGTATTGGTCAGGTAGGGCTTGAAAGAAACCAGACATGCCTGTGGCTCACAAGGAGCCTCGGTGCATATGCCAGTTCAAACCGGTCCTGGGGCACACCAGTCCCGGGCCTGGGGCGAGCTGGACAAAGGATTGGGGGTGTAACCACCCCCCTTCCTGGTCCCACCCTTAGGGAGGGACCTAGCAGGTAGTCCGGCCCCTAGAATCCGCTTAAAGGTAGGAGCTGTGTCCTAAGACTTCAGACATCCTGGAATCAACTTGAAACTAAGAAGAAGACGGGAACTTCGACATTCTGCTGCACAGAAGACTCAAGGAAATCTCCCCTGTGGTCAGGGAGTGACCACCTTGCTAACGCAAGCACCATCCAGCGAATCAACGTCTGCTTTGCCGCCGCCTCCCGCCGGAGTCCGAGCCCAGAGACTGACAAGACCTGGACCTCCAGACCTCTCACCGCCCGATCCACAGTCCCTGAAAAGAGGAGACCCGTGGAGGCAACGAGACATGTGGAGCCAGCCATCTTGGAACGACCACGACAAGCTGCAAGTGCAACAACCGAGGCTCCCTCCAAGTTGTGGTTTGGGATCTGAGAAGCCCAACCCTCGAGCAGCATCTGCACCAAAGGTGAGCCCTCCAGCATCTCCACGATCTGCGTGGGGCCCTTCTGCATTTTGCCACTCGACGCGCCTAACCGGTTGCTGGCCCGCTGGCTAGTGGCCATCTTGGCGACGAACTTCAAGAAATACACCACTGGTCTGGTTGCTCCAGACTGGCCCTTGCTCCCCTCCAAAGGAGCAGTCCCTCTGACCTTGCTGGTCAGAACCATCAGCTTATCTTGTTCTCCACAACCATTGCTTTTGCCAAGGCTCGTTTGCTTCGATCAAGTTGCCGACACCGCCGACAGCGAGAGCCTGCGTGGGACAGCTCGTGAACCGACTCCTGGACGTCGTCAACCTCCAGGGACCACGTGGCTGCAGAGACAAGCTACACCTTTCTTCCTGTTTGCACCCGACATCGCCTGGTACCCACCTGGTGCCACGCTGGTCACTGGCTAGTGACTGTGAACACTGTCCCCTCTGCTTACAGGTCTTCTACAACTCCGATCCACTCTTGGATCCACCGCATCTCTCCCGGACCGACCGCCTGCAGCATCTTTGTCCACAGGCTCCATTGACCCGATAGAAGAAACCCGACGCACTTCGACACCTATGCACCCGCTTCCTGTGGGTGAGGTAAAGCTGGCACTCCGGTGCCCAAGTGTAGAGTAACATCTCTAGTGTCTGTGTTTCCAATCTTAAGGTCATAGTCTATCCAGAAGATCCTTTTTGCAGTAACTTTGTACTTTTTACGCACCCATTGAAACCTATGGGAGCACGCGTGTGACTATTTGCTCTGCACACGCCACCCGTGGACCTCCTGGTCACTAACTGAAGTTAGCTCCTTGTAGGCCCAGCGATTCTAGAGGCCCTAGGCCTTTTCCCTTTTCTGTTCGTGGTACTTATACCACTATTTTAGTATATGGTTTGAGCGGCCACCAGGGCCTATCCATATAAAGTGCAACTTCTGTGTATTCTACTGTAATCTTGTTTGACGATTTGTGCTCCTGTGCTCATAAAGAGACTAGGGGTTACTTTGAGAAATAAATACATATATATTTTCAATATATATCTGTGTGGTGTCCTTTCATTGGTATAAAGGGGGGTTACATTTGATAAAACAGCCTGCTTAACACGCTTCACGAGTTTAGCCTCGAAGACTGCTTAGCCTACGCTACCACTAGGGCAGCTAGTCCGAAAAGGTTGACTTACAACCACACCATAAGGGTTGCTTGGCATGGTACAAGGTGGTCACTTTAACTAGTGAACATTATATACCAGGCCAACTTCTCACACTGGGCAATACATAAATGTTGTCTGGGGAAGGGAATTTAAGGTCAGGTCTTACCTTAAACCGGTGAAATATCATTGGGACAAAGGGTTTGGTCTCAGTCTCCAGCCATATAAGAAGATGGATCATCAATCTTCTGGAGTTTATGTTTGTAGTGGAATACATGCCTGGAATAAAAAACAAAGCAGCTGATTGTCTTTCAAGGTTAATTACCAGTACGGAGGGTGTAAAAGATGAGGAGATACTGGAAAACAATGAGGATTTAGCAAACCAAATGTTTGTGCACTATCTGATAAAGTTATTACGGAAGGCAAATGGAGAGAAAAATTAGAAGAGGAAGAGATTCTTAGGACGGTGAGACAGTATGTCAATGAAGGTTTGCTCTACAAGAACATGGTCAACAGTGCATTCAGAGCATACTGGTGTGTAAAAGATGAACTGCCAGAAATGGATGGCTCTTTATTTAGGATAACCAAGCTAATTCCCCCAGGGGGTGTACTTAACAAAATCATAAACATGGCACATGAAGGCTACTTTGGAGTGTCCAAGATAAAAGGAAAGCTAAGGAAGGATTCCTGGTGGCCGGGTAGGGACATCTAAATAGAAAAGGTCCGTAAGAGTGCGTGGGTTGTATAACGCAAGAAAAACCTTCCATGCACATGCGCGATAAGACATGGAATGATCTAACCATTGACATAATTGGTCCTTTACTGGGAGAAATCTCAACACCATATATAATAGTTTTAAAGGGCCTCTACTCAAGATGGCCTGAAATCAAGATTGTACTCGATACCAGCACAAAAAGCGTCAACATTTTTAAATGAAATATTTGCAAGCGAAGGACTACTGTAGGAAAGTAGGATCTTCTTCTATGGTTACCCCCACTTTTTGCCTGGTGCTAAGCTGTATTTGACTAGTCTGACTGGGATCCTGTTAATCAGGGCCCCAGTCTATCTGCTTTCTCCCTAAATTGTTGTGTTCAGTACTTAGGTACATCCCAGATTGGATACTGGGGTACCCTTATAAGTCCCTTCTATATGGTACTAAGGTAACCAGGGCATAAGTACCCCAGAGGTCTCCTGTGGGCTGAAGCATGTATTATGCCACCCATGAGACCATTCAAGTGGAACTACAGGCCTGCCATTTCAGCCTGTGCAAGCTGGTGCTAGCACCACTTACTAAAGATATAGGTTTTTTATATCTAGGGTCACTGCACTTACTACCTATAAGTCACCCCAATAGCAGGGCTTTGCAATCCTGAAGGCAGGGTGCTTGGTTCTAAGTAAGAGGGTGTCGCTGCATTAGCAGTACACCCCGACAGCCCACGAAGTCCATTCTACCGTGTTGGCAGTGAAGCAGCAATATACCATATAGAGGAGCACCGCATAATTACATGATGACCATCTAAAAAATGGCTGCAACAAATCCCATCATGTTTGGTATCAAACATGTTGGAATCATACCCCCACATGGTATGGTTCCAAGCACTGGAAGAGCCCTCCGTTAGGCTCTGTTCTCGGTGCCAACCTTTTAGACCTGGGCAGCACAAAATGGTTGCTGCCGACAAGAGACACATTTCTGCCCTCCTGCTGCTGAGCCAAGCTCGAGCAGGGAAAGGCAGAACAATAAGCATCCTGTCACAGCAGACAGAATTTAGTGCATTGGGAACAAGTGGGTGCGCTTGCCAGTGCCATTAAGTCTGTATGAGGGGAACATTTGGTGTTCCCGTGCGTAGTCCAGTTCAAACCAGTCCTGGGAGCCGTTGGCTCCCGCTCTGGCGCAAACCGGGACAAAGGACATGGGAGTAACCGCCCCCCATCCAGACCCACCCCAGGGAGGGTCCCCTGAATCATCCCAACCCTTTCCATAGGGTACTTAAGGGCTTACCTGGGTGTAGGTCCCTAGATTAGCTGTGGGATAAGATTCAGATCAGACACCACTTCTTCTACCGTCTGGGCACTCTGGACTTCGTTTAGGCTCAATTTCATCTCCCTTCCAGTCTGCTACATCGCCTCTGCCTATGTACCATACAGGAACCTTCCAAGGCCTGTGGGCATCAAAGACACCTGAAGGAATCTCCCTTGGAGTGGAGGAGTTGCGGTAGCTGCAAATGCAGGGGTGTGACTAAGTCGACTGGTCTGCTGACCCTGTGCTCCTCCGGACTCCGTAAGGTTCTGCAACACAGGTGGAGGTTTTCCACAGCTCTTGAGGCCTTACCTGCCCTCTCACCAAGTTTAAAGCCAGTATCCCTCAGTGGGTTTGCAATAGTTGAACCCCTGTGCACAGTGTCAACTTGCAGTTGCAAAGGCTTGTTGGCTTCCTTCCAAGAGGATCTTCGGGGTCCAAGTAGCCCCAACCTCAAGCACCTCCAGTGACCAGAATCTTCAGCCACACCACATTGTGTGCATCGTGGCCTGCATCTTTTGTTGAGCTGCTTGAAGTCCTCTTGCGACTCCAGTGCCTCTGGCCTGTGGATCCACTTGAGGGTCACACTTGTTTCTTTTGGGCTCCCCTGTTTGTTCGGGCCTGCTGTGACTCCTGCTTTTGGTGAATCACCTGGACCTTCGATCCCTGCATTGGTTGCATTTGCTAAGGCTTGTTGGCGTTCCCGCCGGTCACCGACCCCTCAGTACTCGACATCCTTCATGGGACAGCCCGTGCATGGCTTCTGGTGCTCCTCAGTCGCCTGGTCCTCACAGCTGCAGAGGCAAAGTCATCATCATCCATCTTGCACCACCCAACATCGAAGGGTATTCGTCTTCCAAGTCTCCTGGTCACTCCTGAGTGACAAAGACTCTGCCCCCTCTGCTTTCAGGTACCTCTCACCTAGAATTCACCTTCGGAATCTACCAGACACTTTCTCCGTCAGCAGCAGCGGCACTTTCCTGAAGTCCTCCACTGGGTTCGAAGGCAGTTTCCGACACCTCATCACATGTATGCACCTGGCTTCCCTGGTGTAGGTAACGTGGGTACTAGGATATGCACAGGTGGAGAGAATCTCCAACCTTCTGTGTTCCACTGGGTTTCTTCAGGGTCCACTGGGAATGGTCCTTAATCTTTAAAAATACAACAGCGACTTACACATAGAGTTGTACAGAGCAGACAGTCGTGTTCCCACACTGCACACACTCTCCGTGGGGTTGCTATCTACTAACCTTGGGTGGTCCCTTGGATCTCCAGCACTTCTATATTTTCTCGACATTGTCTTGACCTGAGTGGTGGTTCTTCTACCACTTTCCTATTATATGGTTTGGTCCCCCCCCCCCCTGGGGTCCACTGTGTATTTAGTGCTATTTACTGAGTTCCTTTGGTAAAGTATTGCGTGCATTGTGTATATCTCTAGGTAGGAGATATTTTTATGTGTTAGAATTATATAATAAATACATATTTTTATACATACTTTGTGTTGTTCTTTTTCCCTTAATCTATACTATAAGATTGCATTCTGGTAAAACAAGCTGCTTTACACTCCTTCTAGACCGGAAGTCTTCAATCTGTGGGGCGCGACCCCCAGGGGGGGGCCTGGAGTTCTGGGAAGGGGGTCGCGCATTTCCAGGCCTTACTTCTGCCTGGAATGCAAAACGTGCTTTGGACAAACACAACCGCGCTCATTAAAATGCTTCAGCTGACATGAATTGAGTCTCATGTGCTATAAAACCAAGAGGCCCAGCAGACAGGTAAAACAATCCTTCAAATACACCTTCATGCCAGGGTGCCTGCTTGCCTGAATGAAGTGCAAATGTACCCTAGGAGTTAATCTGCAAATATAAAGGATGCTTGGGAGTGGTTCTGGCTTTAATTGCTCGAATCACTTCAAGCATTGTGATGGCAAAGATGTGTTTTTTTTGTGTGGTGGTTAGCAACTGGGCTGTGAAGTGTGTGCTTATAATGATAACTGAATTTACACAGTGCTTAGTACTCCTGAAAAGGTGCTGAAGGGACAGATATGCAAAAATAAATGCATTACTTACAGTCTGATATTACACTAATCTACATTTTGGAAGCAAGTATAAAATAATGACTTAAACATTCCCAGTGCTTTCTGTCACAGGCTGTGACCTCAAAGCACTACAAATACCCAAGTCACTATTTTCCACTGCACCAACCAATTTTAATTCTGTGGCTCTCTGGTTACACACAGATCTATGCAGTGCATTAAATATTAGAGGTTATACAATGTACTGTATAGTGCATTTCACACTGAGTAACAATGTTTTAAATTTATTTTTCTTTTAAGCTACCCATTATTTCATATGTAGCTACCTGATGGTGAAAGACCTAAAAAGGAACAAAATATTTTAGGGCTGATTTATGAGAGGCTTGTGCAACAGGAGCGTCAATTTTTTGAGCCTCTGCGGCACAAGCATCTAAATCTCTGAGGTGAGGCAAAGTCACCCTGTGTGGCTTGCATTGCCTCATAAGACAAAACAGCTCAAGTCGCTGCGCTGCCTTACTCTATGTCAAGTAGGCATTCCATAGGAGTTGTGGTGGGTGTTCCCACACAACGCTCATGGATTTTGACGCTGCCCCAGATTTACAAAACCATGTAAACCGGGGGCAGTGCCAAACCTTACGCCTCCCCCACAGTAGGCGTAACAAAGGGAAATGGTTTCATTTTTCCTCGTTTTTTCCTCTTTCCATGTGTGCTGCATTCTGCAGCACACATGGAAAGAGGAAAACCCCTCTCAGGATTGTTTTTGTGCAGGAAAGTGTCCCTTCCTGCACAAAAACCATCCAGTCCATGTTGGCGCTAGGCAGCAATTTGTGTGCCAACATAGGGGGAAATGTCATAAATAAGGTGCATTTCTGCCCTTTCATATTGGCGTAGGGCAGCGCTGCAAGAAGACTTGCGGCGCTGCCCTACGTCAGTGCCTCATAAATGAGGCCCTTTGTTTTTAGCCACACTTTTGACCACGCCCCCAACCACTGACCTTTGGTTTGCTAAATACGGTTTAATTTATTCCCCCAATGTATAAATAATTTTCTGTGGTAATTAGAGGCATTTATGGTTGTCGATAGTTAGCAATAATGAGGAGGCTCAAGTTCTAAAGATTTTCATCAGGAGGGGGTCCTTACGCCTAAAGGTTTTTAACAGGGGGGTCTCGGCATCAGAAAGTTTGAAGACCTCTGTTCTTGACTAAGCCTGAAGGCTGGTCTCCAACGCTAATACTTAGAGAGTTTTCTACGGTTGTCTAAGACCTCTTAAATCACCATAAGGGTTGTTTGGTTTGGTGCAAGGTGTCCACTTACATACGTGTACATTATACACCAGGCCAGCTTCTCACATTGGTGTGCAGCAGCTGGGATTCAAGCTTGCATTGTTTTACCAGATAAATCTTTGTGTTGATTAATTGAAAAACCATCACTAATACTAGGCACATATAATACAAGCTTAATTTCTACTGAACTGAGGGTTGGATAGTTAAGAGTATAGTACACTCTCCTAGAGGTGTTACGGTTAGATGACCTCAGGAAAACCAGTGGGTTAGATGAACAGGAAAGTGTGTTGTCGTGTAGTTCCTATATTACCCATACAGGATTTGCGTGTTCCGGATAACAAAAACTGTGGGTTCTGTGGCAGACTGGCTCTGAGCACCCCTACTGAGAATGTTAGCCTTTCTGTTTTAGCTAGCTCACAGTGCCTCTAGAATTTCCTCTTATCAGGGAGAGAATAATTTCTGGCAACCTCAGAACAAGACACTCGTGCTCACTTATTCGGTCTCAGAGAGTTACACAGAAGAAACAGTTGCGCGTGTTACAATAATAATTTATTGCAGTTGTTCTTCTAGTGTAAAATAGATGTGCTGTAACAATCGTTAGACAGTAGCAGATATATATGACTAGCTGTACAGTGAAAATAAAATGATAGTACAGTTCTACCATCTTGCAATAATCATGAATACATACATGAATATAAAATGCATGATAAAAAATGTGCGTACTCCTACGATGCCTTTATACCCAAGTGTACCTAGCATGTGAGTAGGTGTGTAGGCAAGAATTCCTCTAGGATTTAGTCAAACCCCATTTCCTGAAGTGAGAGAGTATGGGACCCCGTCCTGGTCTCGAATTGGGACACCCCGCGAGGGATGTGTTAGACCACTGTCAGCTGGAGGGTCTGCATGCAGGAGCCTCAGAGTCTCTGGTCAGTGTGTCGGCCTGGAAGTCTCGGTTCCCTCTGTCAACCCTAGCAAGATGTGCTGTATTTATACAAAAAGTATCTAGGGTTTCTTTGTCCCTTGTTTCTTTTATTAGCCATTGTTGGATTTGAGGATGACGTATGGGATGAACCGTGTAAGTAGATATTATGCAGGTGGTGTAGCACCTGCCTGGTTTCCAAGAACCCTCATGAATATTCATTCATACTGTACGAGTCCATTGATGAAGTTATAGGACGCTATTGTTCAGGGAAAACCCCTCTTTCTGCGCCCAGGACTAGAACTAGGTAAAGGTTCTATCCTAAAGGCTTGTTACTGTGTAGTAAAAGGGAGATAATGTAGGTGGTGTATTATATTACCCGGGCCTATATTAGGGTACCTATATGGAACATAACAGTGTGGGACAGGGAATGAAGATAGGCCAGGAAGAGAGCACCTCTTTGGCCTAGAATCTAACCCTGACCAGGTGGAGCCTATTGACTCCCACCAGGAAAATTCAGACCTCCAGAGCAGAACACAGGTGGCCAAGAAGATGCCCCCTTTGATCCTCATGGGAAGGTGCAGAGTAGACCAAGGAGGTCTAGATCCTCCTCTGTAGAATCCAATGCCTCAGAACATTCAGAAGGAACCTCCATTTCTAGTAAAAGGGGGAACTCTTTTGATAGGGAGTACCAACTCCTTGGGCTTGAGAAAGCTAGGCTGAGGATCAGACAAGAGAAGTTGGCCCTTGACAGAGAGTCCCTAGAAGTCCAGAGAGCTAGGAAGAAATTGGGATGAGTCCCATGGTGGCAGCAACAGTGTCCCTAGAGTTTAGAACATTCTTTTGAACTTAGGAACCTGTACAAGATTGTACCTCCCTACCATGTTGGATGTGACATCAACAAATGGATAACTGCTTCAGAAAGGGCCTGTAAAGTTCAAAGGCTCCCTCAAGAGCAGTGGACAGCTATCTTGTGGCTCTCCTTTGCTGACAACGGTAGAGATAGGCTCATCACTGTTACAGAAGAGGATGTTGACAATTACTCACTTTTGAAGAGTGCTCCCATTGATGGGTTTGGCTTAACCACTGAGCAATACAGGATTAAGTTCAGAGACACCCAGAATGCACAAACCCAGGACTGGGTAGATTTTGTGGATAGTGCCATTAAGGCTCTGGAAGGTTGGTTACTTGGCATCAAAGTGCATGACTATCAAGGACTGTGCAGTTTGACTATTAGGGAGCAGATCCTTAATAATTTGCAGAACCAGCTTTTGCATCAGTACCTTTTGGACTCAGATCTGACTTCTCCCCAGCAATTGGGAAAGACGGCAGATAAGTGGGTCAGAACCAGAGTTAAGCAGACAAATCAGAACAATGGTGGTGACCAGAAGAAACAAGATTCTTCTAAAACTCAGGATAAGGGTGGGGACAAGGGCAAAGATAAAAAAAAAGTCTTCCCAGGGGCCCCAAAAACCTGCATCCGGGGGAGGGGAGGCGGGTGTGTCACAAACTTTCAAGAAAGGCAAGAAGAAACCTTGGTGTTACTTTTGTACGGTGAAACCCATTGGACAAATGATGCCGATTGTTCAAAATCCAAGGAGAGTAACCCTACTGCCACTGCCCTCAAGGCAACCGTGCCCCCTAGCACAGGTACAAGTGGCAGTACAGGAAACAAGGGATTCGTGGGGTTAACCTTGGGATCTGAGGTGGATTCTGACCTAGTCAGAACTCCAGCTCAGACTGTTTTGCTCTGTGGTGGTGGCATGGATCTTGCAACCTTACTGGTAAATCCCACTAACTTGAGCAAATACAGGCAACAGCCTTCAATAAATGGAAAAGAGGCCAAGGCCTACAGGGACACAGGTGCCAGCGTTACTATGGTGACAGAGAATCTTGTGTCTTCTGACCAGATCATACTTGGACAAGTGTACCAAGTGACCAATGCTAGCAATGCCAGGAGTGACCATTCCTTGGAAGTTGTTATTCTCAGCTGGGGAGGGGTAACTAGAGGTAAAATGGTTGTGGTATCTTCAGACCTACCTGTAGATTGTTTGTTGGGCAATGATTTTGAAACTTCAGCTTGGGCTGAGGTAGAGTTCAGGACTCATGCAGAAATGTTGGACATCTCTGCAAGTGTGTTTGCTGTGACCAGGGCACAAGCCAAACAGCTTTCCGCTGAACAGGCCTTAGATCCTGGAACAATGGACCAGGTGCCTTCCAAGAGGAGGAGCAGGAAGGGTAAGACGGCTGTGCCTACCCCCAGACTCAGAGTGAGGATCAGTCTCTTGAGGGAGATGATCGTAGCCTCTGTGAAGGTACTGCCCCAGATTACCTTTGAACCTAATTGGGTTGAGTTCTTGGGGGCAGGAGGACAGTCCAGAGCAGATTCGAGTTTGGGGCAGCAAACCTGCCCCTCCCATGAACCCCTCAGACAGCAAGCTGCTGCTGGGAATGTCAGTGTCCCCCATAGGATCTACAGGGAGGAAGGACTTCTTCACTCGGAGCGTAGAGACCCCAAGCCTGGTGCCACCAGGAGGTTGGTTATACCTCAGAAGTTTAGAGGGTTCCTACTCACCATTGCATGACATTCTCCTGGCACGACACTTGGGGCAAAGCAAGACTTGGGACAGGCTTGTCCCACACTTTCACTGGCCCCGTATGTCTGAGGACACTAAGGAATTTTGCCGCTCCTGTGTCACCTGCCAAGCCAGTGGGAAGTCAGGTGGCATCACAAAGGCCCCCTTAATTCCACTTCCAGTTGTTGGGGTTCCCTTTGAGTGGGTTGGAATTGATATTATTGGTCCTATGAACCCTCCAACAGCATCTGGGAAGTTATATTCTAGTGGTAGTGGACCATGCCACTAGACACCCAGAAGCTATTCCCCTTAGGACCACTGCAGCTCCTGGTGGTGGTGAGGGCCCTCTTAGGATCTTTTTCCAGAGCGGGCTTCCCTAAGGAGGTCTTAACTGACAAAGGTACAAACTTCATGTCAAGTTATATAACTGCAACGTGCAAAGAGTGTGGAGTGAATTACACATTTACCCCACCCTCAATGTAATGGGTTAGTTGAAAGATTTAACAAGACCCTAAAGGGTATGGTCATGGGTCTCCCATAAAAGCTTAGGCAAAAATGGGATGTCCTACTATCCCTGCCTTCTCTTTGCCTACAGAGAGGTCCCTCAGAAGGGGGTTGGCTACAGCCCTTGTGAACTTCTGTTTGGGCATCCAGCAACGGGTCCCTTGTGACTGGTGAAGGAGGGATGGGAGTTACCTCTCAAACCTCCCAAACTGGACATTGTGAACTATGTACTTGGTCTGCGCTCCCGCATGGCTGAGTACATGAAGTCGGCCAGCAAAAACCTGGAGGCAAGCCAAGTAATCCAAAAAGCTTGGTATGACCAAAAGACTGTCCTGACTGTTTACCAGCCAGGTCAGAGGGTGTGGTTATTGGAGCTTGTGTCCCCAGCAGCTCTATAGGACAAATGGAGTGGACCCCTCACCATACTTGAACAAAAGGGTGATGTCACCTATCTGGTAGACCTTGGCACTCCCATAAGTCCCCATAAGGTACTTCATGTGATTAGGCTGAAACCTTTTGTTCACAGAACTGACATGGGCTTGCTCATGGCAACTGATAAGGGACAGGAGGAAGAGAGTGACCTCCCTGATCTCTTCTCACAAAACCCTGATGTGGGATTAGTTGATGGAGTAGCTTTGGCAGGCAACCTCACTGATCAGCAGCAGATTGATTGCAGGAGGGTCCTCAATCACTTCAGGCAAATGTTTTCTCTGACTCCTAGTCAAATTATCACTTTATTGTAATGTCCTTTGGCTTGAAGAATGCACCTGCCCCATTCCAGAGGTTGGTGAATAAAGTTCTCACAGTTCTGGAAGCCTTTAGTGCAGCATATCTAGATGATATCGCTGTCTCTAGCGCTCCCTGGGAGATTATCTGGTCCACCTCATGAATGTTCTGGAGGTCCTGCAAAAGGCAGGCCTCACTATCAAGACCACCAAGTGCCAGATAGGGCAGAGCAAGGTTGAATAATTGCTTCACCTGGTAGGTCGAGGCCAAGTTCAATCACTTCAGAACAAAATCCAGACCATAATGGAATGCATTGCTCCAACTACCCAGACTCAGGTCAGAGCTTTCATGGGCCTGACTGGGTAGTAGAGGATTTGTGGATGGGTCGATAGTGACTCCCCTGAATGATCTGACAAAGAAATGCCCAAGAAAGTTCAATGTTAGTTGTCAGAAGGCATTTGATGACCTTAAGCAGGCCATGTGCACTGCTCCCATTCTGTACATTCCTGACTACTCTAAAACATTCATTGTCCTAACAGATGCATCTGAGTTGGGGGTAGGGGCTGTGTTGTCACAACTTAATGCAGAAGGGCAGGATCAACCAGTAACTTATATCAGCAGAAGGTTGACCCCCAGAAACGTTGGTCAGCTACTGAGAGGGAGGCCTTTGCTGTGGCCTGGGCCCTGAAGAAGCGGACACCATACTTGTTTGGTACTCACTTCATTGTTCAGACACACCATAAGCTCATCTTATGGTTTAAACAGACAAAGGGTGGCACCCCAAACTTTTGAGGTGGTCCACTTTCCTACAGAGAATGGACTATACCTAGGTACTCACAAACATTTGCCAGGGGGCCACAAAGTGCGGTCTGTGGTGTGACTGAGGGCCACACAGATGCCAGCAGGGTGGCAGTAGGGGGTTTGGGTGGGTCAGGCATTGTGTAAGGAGGTCTAAAAACATGTTAAATAAACAGCCAAGCATTTATCTGCAGTTTAATAAATGCTTGCCCGTTTATTTAACATTTTTTTCTGAATATTAGGTCTCAGCAGCAAGAGCTTCTGTTCATCTGGAGGGCCAGGTGTAAAAGTCAAGAGGGCCGCAAGCGGCACACGGGCTGTACTTGAGAATCACTGGACTATACAGAGGAACATAGACCTGGGAGTAATAATGCCTATGTAGATGGACTCTCCAGATATTTCCACTTAGAAAATGAAGCCTCAAATGGACACAGTTAGTCCCGTTTTCTTACGTTGGGGGGGGGGGGGAAGCTGTATTTGACTAGTCTCACTGGGATACTGCTAATCAGGGCCCCAGTCCATCTGCTTTCTCCCTAAATTGTTGTGTTCAGTACTTGGGTACATTCCAGATTGGATGCTGGGGTACACTTATAAGTCCCTCGTATATGGTACTAAAGTACCCTGAGCATACGGTAATCCAGGGGTCTCCCATGGGCTGAAGCATGTATTATGCTACCCTTGAGAGACCATTCTAAATGGAACTACAGGCCTGCCATTGCAGCCTAAGTAAACTGGTGCTAGCACCACTTGCTAAAGATATGTTTTCTACATCTAGGGTCACTGCACTTAAAACCTATAAGGCACTCCTATAGCAGGCCTTTGCAATCCTGAAGGCAGGGTGCTTGGTTCTAAGTGAGAGGGTCCCCTGCATGAGCAGTGCACCCCTACAGCCTTCGAAGTCCATTCTCCCGGATTGGCAGTGAAGCAGCCATATACCATATAGAGTGACACTGCGAAATTACGCTATTGCCAACTAGAAAAAGGCTGCAACGAATACTATCATGTTTGGTATAAAACATGTTGGAATCATACCCCAACACTGTAAACTGTGTGGGAGGTATGATTCCAAGCACTGGAAGAGCCCTCTGTGTTTCCGGTGCCAACCTTCTAGACCCTGACAGCACAAAATGGTTGCTGACGATCAGAGACACATTTCTGCCCTCCTGCTGCTGGGCCAAGTCTGCATGAGGGGCACATTTGGTGTCCCGGTGCATAGTCCAGTCCAAACCAGTCCTGGGAGCCGTTGGCTCCGCTCTGGCATGAACCTGGACAAAGGACATGGGACCTCCCCCCTGTCCACACCCTCCCCTGGGAGGGCACCCTTAAACATCCCAACCCTTTCCCTAGGGTACTTAAAGGCTTAACTGGGTGCAGGTCCCGAGATTCGTCGTGCGATAAGATTCAGGTCAGACACCACTTCTACCATCTGGGCACTCAGGACTTCGTTTGGGCTCGACTTCATCTCCCTTCCAGTCTGCTGCATAGTCTGTACCTGAGCACGATACAGAACCCTTCCAAGGCCTGTGGGCATCAAAGACACCTGAAGGAATCTACCTTTGAGCGAAGAAGTCACTCCGCTACATTTGCTGGCAGTGCAACTAAGTTAACCGGTCTGCTGACCCTGGGCTCCTTTGGACTCTGAAAGGTTCTGCAACACAGGTGGTGGTTTTCCACAGCTCTCTCACAAAGTTTGAGGCCAGTATCCCTCGTGGGATTGCAATAATCGAACTCCTGTGCACCGCGTCAACTTGCAGTTGCAAAGGCTTGTTGGCTTCCTTCCAAGAAGATCTTCGGGCTCCAAGAAGCCCAAACCTCGAGCACCTCCAGTGACCAGAATCTTCAGCCACACCATATAATGTGCATTGTGGCCTGCATCTTTTGGTGAGCTGCTTGATATCCTCTGCATCTCCTGTGCCTTTGGCCTGTGGGTCCACTTGAGGGTCACGCTAGTTTCTTTTGGCTCCTGGATTGCTCACGAACTGCCCTGACTACCCTGCTTTTGGTGAGTCCCCAGAACCTTGCTGGTCCCAACATGGCTCCTTCTTCGATCCCTGCGCTGACTGTATTTGCCAAGGCTCATTGGTCCACCCACTGACCCCTCAGCACTCAACATACTTTGTGGGACAGCTCGTGCATGGCTACTGGTCCTCCTCAGCGTCACCTGGTACTCACAGCTGCAGTCAATGTCATCCATCCTGCAACACACGACATCGGAGGGCAATTGCCTTCCAAGTCTCCTGGTCACTCCTCAGTGACAATTGCAAACCAGAAAACTTCCCCAAAACTATATGCAATTGGTCTATGAAATACAACAAAAAAAAACACGTAAGAGAACAGTAGTTTTTGAGATTTATCCATCTGATGTACAAAAAATATGTTCATACTTTAGCCATCTTTTGTTTATATATATATATATATATATCTTTTTTTTTTTTTAAAGGAACATGAGAAGTGGTACATACAAAATTACGGTTGTATGTATTCCTGAGTGACAGACTGTCCCCTCTGCTTGCAGGTACCTCTCACCTAGAATCTACTTTCGGATTTCACTTGACCCTTTTCTCCTTCAGCAGCAGCACTTTCCTGAAGTACTCCATTGGTTTGGACTGCCGCTTCTGACACCACTTCACACGTATGCACCTGGCTTCCCTGGTATAGGCAAGGTGGGTATTAGGGTGTCCACGGGTAGGGTGGCTCTCTAATCTTCTGTCTTCAACAGGGTTTCTTCAGGGTCCACTGGAACGCATCTTTAAAAATACAAGCTCAACTTACACGTTGTGTTGTACGGAGCACGCAGCTGTGTTCCCTCACTGCACACGCTCTCCGTGGGGCTGCCATCTACTCTCCTTGGGTCCCCAGCACTTTTACGTCCTCTTAACATTGTCTTGATCTGAATCATGGTTTATACCACTTTCAGTACGTGGTTTGGTCTCCCCTAGGGTCCATTGTGCATTTTGTACCAATTAGTGTTTCTCTGCTAAAGTATTGTGTGCATATCTCCAGGTAGGAGATATGTTTATGTTAGAGTGTTCTATAATAAATACATCTTTTTATAAATACTGTGTGGTTCTTTTTCACTTAATCTATACTATAAGATTGCATTCTGGTAAAACACGCTGCTTTACACTTCTTTTGGACTAAGCCTGAAGGCTGTGCGCCACAGCTAACACTTCGAGAGCTTTCTACTGTTGTCTAACACCGCTTCAATCCTCACAAGGGTTGCCTGGACTGATGCAAGGTGTCCACCTATATAGGAGTACTTCTTACACCAGGCCAGCTTCTCACTACAACCATCAAAAATTGTGACAGACAACAAAATACATTTCAGCTCAATGGAAATGGGTTCATTTATGGAAGAAAACAGCATCAACGTTAGGCATTATACCACCCTAAAGCCAACATTTTAATAAACCCACAAAATGATTACAATTAGCAACAGTGAACTTGTGTTGAAAACCAAAAATATTCAGACTCAAGCACACCAAACCATGCTAAAATCCCCATTTGAACTGTTAAAAGACATTAGGCCACACGCACTGGTTTCTGGAAAAAGGTTGGGTGAACCTCCATACATGCAGCCTTGGAGGCAACATGAGAAGAAACTAGAGTAAGAAAGGAAAAATACACCCAGGACCACCATGCCAGTCTTATGACACAGTTTTCCTATGCCGACGACACTCCGCTGGTGGTGGCCGTCACGAGCAGGACGCCAGGAAATTCCAGGGCGACCTCTCTGCAGTTGCCTAGTGGATGACCGCCAACTGTTTACAACTGAATACTAACAAGTCTGAGGTGTTGTTGGTGGGAGGGAACCATAGTCACTGGAGTGACCTGTGGTGGCCTGCCAGTCTGGGCACGGCACCTACCCCCAAGCCGGTAGTAAAGAACTTGGGGGTTTGGATGGACAGCTCACTTAACTTTCAGATCCAGACGAAGAGGGTGGCAGGCACTTTTTTTGGTCTGCTACGTGGGCTTAAACCTATTCTGACCTTTTTTGATGCTACAACCAGGCAGACCATTATTCAGGCCGATTTTGTCACGGCTCGATTATGCCTGCTCGCTGTATTTAGGAATAAATCTGAAATACCGAGGCTACAGAGAGTCCAGAATGCGGCCGTCAGATCTCTCCTGGGCCTGCGTAGAACCTGCTCAGTGACCAGTGCTATCCGTCGCCTTCACTGGCGACCGGTAGCCAGGCGCATTGAGTTTAAGGCACTCTGTTGTACCTTTAAAATTCTGAAGCTGGCATCCCCCTATATCCTGTCCGACTATCTCCTTTTCAGGAAAGCAATCAAGATGTTCCTGTTTCTGCCCTCGTAGGCCTTGATCGTTTTTTGCGTACTGCTCTGTTGTTGCTTAGCGCCGGGACGCCTCTTAGCTGAGGCAGCTGTTGCGCTCTATAAAACTGCTTAACATAACATGTTCATGTGGGAGATTAAGTGAAAATAAAATGTTCAGGGAGGTTAGTCAAAAGATCAACATTCTGAAACGCCTCGAGTAATAACAATAGTTTACCAACGCCAAAAAAAAAACCAGATGGCAGAAGCTGGACAGAGTGGCAAAGCACAATTACTATGTGGTCAAGGATAATTCAAGGTAGTCTCTAAGGGGGGGGGGGAGAGTAGTAACAGCACGCTAGATAACAAGACCCACATGATGAGTAGAGGCACTTAAAAATATCTCACAGGAAAAAGTAGAGTGCAGGTACTACCCATTGGACCACATGAGCACTTGGCATGAAATCCCTTCCTACCCATAGGCCCACTTCTAGTCACTGTTACATGGGAGATTCTGGACTAAAAAAAAAAGTCAATGAACTGTCTTTCTAGCCACTCGTAACAATTATGTTCTACTTTTACTCATGCATGGTAAATGTAATTATCATCTAGTAGGTTTTAAACTGTTCTGAGTGTTCGCATTCTCATCCCATTATTGTAAAATGTACATCCTTACCTTATCCTTAAGACATCTTACATGCCCTTATGTATTTGAAGGAAAAAAAAGGGGGGGAGAGATGTGTGGTATCTTTCAAGTGCCCCCTCTACCCGTACAATGGAATGTGCCATTCCCTGGATTCGATTGGTGGAGGATTGCGATGCCGATTTGAATGTTCTCAGCTGCGGCTGTTGTCTTCACGAGGTTGGGCACCTTGTAATGATCTCGCCTTTCCACATATACACCTAGTATTGGTGGCAGCATAAAAAGCGGAGGCAATGTGCTTTATTCCCCAGAAGGAAAGGAAGAGTGATGTTCATGGTTACCTGCCTGTCATGAGATGAGAGTGCATGCTCAACCAGACAAAATGCAGTCACGTAAAGACAGATGTTTCATAACAGTGAATTATTCTGACTTGATCATAACAGGGACAGCACTTCAGACCCGACAAGACTGAACATATTACAGGGTCTGGAGAGCTTTGAAAGCAAAACTTCTAGACTTCACCACTGAACTCATACCCCTTCCCCTTTAGGTATACGACTTGCAGAACTAGCCCACAAGTGTCCTGGAGGTCTTCGCACATAATTACCTTAAAGGCACGGCTACAGGGGCAGGTTGAACTTCCGCAGGTCATAAGATGAAAAGTTGAGGTATTGCTGCTTATTCATTAAAAATATTTCCCTACATGACGGGCAGAATAATCCAGTTCAAATTCATACAATTTTCCTACACTTCTAGGGTCTTCATCAGTATGGCTTGTGCGGGGGATAATTTTTGTAGCAAGGAAGAACATGCATTCCTCCATCTCGCATGGACATGCCCTTTTGTACATGACTACAGGTTTCACGTTGATCAAAAATTGACCAGGATTTATATACAATGAGCTTGGGACCGTAATAGCCCTATGCAAAGACATACTGGTGTGTAAACACAAGACACTAGCACTGCTTATGGCAAAAAGATGATTAGTGATGGGGAGGGGAATGGCTTACAGACCACATACATTTGCAATACACTATCTGATTATTACAGTAGACTCATACCCGACAATATCAAGAGCCAGGGACATATGGGCCCCACTGGAAAAGTATCTGGTTTACCACATATCTGATAAATCATATTTGCTTTATTAGATGCATGCAGTAAAGTATTTCAGTATACTATAGTCATGTCACTATAAGGGACAATGTGTATATTGTAACGAGTGCCTGGATATGAACTCTGATGTGATTTGAATCTGTGCCTCATTAATGCTATACATCAATGATAAATTCAATCCCCCTTAAATGTGCTGTAGAATCCTTGATGTGACTATTTTTCTGTTGGAAACAAAAAACAAAACAAAAATCAAGTCTTAGTGATTCCGGATTACATTAAAAATGAGGATACAATCTTTATTCTGATAATGCAGATAGTTACCAACTTTGTTAGGAAGTCGGAGAACCACAATAAGACTACATTATGCAGATTGAAATACTTGGATAGGTCTTATCCTGAAATGAAGTCTTAAATCAGGCTCATCTGCCAATTGAAAAGAAAGTGCTTCCTTGCCATGGTCTTTACTGCAATATCAAAATAGCAAGAAACGATAGGTGGTTACCATGAATGGGAACGCCCAGAACCACCATATGCCTATTGTGGTTTAGAGGATAAAGATGTACTTGCCTTGGTATGGTTGATATAAGGCCTCCAAATGCAGTGTTCCATCAGGTCACACAAATTGTGCACCAGCTCTAAAGCACCTCAATATTTGATTAAGAACAGAAATTCAGTATTGGGTGCATTTATATAAAGTACAGTGTCCCCAGAAAAGGTCAATCTAGCTTTTAGGGCAACAGATTTACTTGTCTAGTCAATCTGCATGCCCTACTATCCTTTTAACTTTTTGTGAGCAACTGAACACACCTGAAAACAAAAGCAATATAGTGTACTACAATCGTAAGCACTATTGAATCTTCCCAGGTGGAGCACTGAACACATTCCGTAGACCCGTATTGTTAAAATGCTTATGAATACTTTTAAACACAAAGTAAAACTCCAGATAGTGTTATATATTAGGTTTATTTACAATAACAGTGGGAATAGTTTGTGAGGTCCATTCCACCTTACATCAAACTTCTCTGCAAATCTGCACTCCAGAAATCTGAAGGGAAAAAAAGGATGAGATTATATAAAAAAAAGTATAATTTACGTTAAACCACAAATTGACAATGCAACGTAATTTACAAAGACTTTACATTCCCAGTTAGGTCCTTTCCAATAAAGATTTGAAACTGAAATGTTTCAAATCTCAGAGGCATTGCGTAGAAAGAAACCACCACTTTGGCCAACATGCATGAGCTTAAAAGAACCAGACATAAGAAAGTTACATGTCAGGATGAAAGATTTTTCCATGGCGTGGGGCACTAATGTCAAATGAGCATGATCATCATAAAAATATTCAAACAAGCAGAGTGGCTTTTCCTCTACAGGCCTTCTTGTGGAAGGCATGTTTGAGACGCAAAGGATTTGTGTACACAATTGAATGTATTGAAACGGTATCTGGGCATGGTACATCAGAAAGCGTTTACAGTATCATGGTGTTTCATACTGTTATGTTCACATCATATGCACCAGCCCTTCATTATCAGAACATGACTGCCCACTCAAAATATAGGGGAAAAAAAACAAGCATATGATTTTGTGATAAACTGCTTTCTCAACTGAGGGTGGTTTCCGGTATAACAGGTGACTAAACAAACATGTTTCGAAAAATGTGTTTGTTTCTATTCTTTTTTTCCAACACAAGAAAATTGGGCTTCAACCTCTACCACAGAAACCGAACAAAGAATTGGTAAAATAAAGTCATACACCAGACACACATCAAAACGTTACCCAGACAGGGTGGATCTACAACAGACAAACACTTTAATATATGAACTCAAAAGGGGAATCCACCACCATGTCATATCTCTTCCCCCCTCCCCAAACTCCTTTTTGGCCAATACAGTTCGCTTAAAAGTCCTCCACTAGTACTGCCTCTTCCGAGCAAGTCTGATGCTTAAATCACCTTTGTAATTGAATCCAGAACATAATACAATAATACAGCACGTTTCCTGCAAGGGCCTTTGGTCAAATACCCACTCGTATGCTCTGCACAGAACGTCATTAAGCAGTGATATTACTGAACTCCACACACCCTTCACTGTACATGTAGCCTCTTAGCGGCTTACATGAAAAACGTCAGTCAATTTAAGAAAAGTTCACACTCCCATAATCTGAAATAAATGCTAAATTTCTTAAAGGTTAATTACAATAGTGTAGACTGAACAAAACAGCGGCCATACTTTACTTTCAAGACGTGTTTCAAGAACTACAGAAGTCTGCAGGGCATAGAAAGTATTGTACTTGCCTCTTCACTTTTTCAGCAATTGGTGCCTGACAATTACAAAAGGAAAGACAAAGCCACTTCCAAAGAAAACAGTCATCATCGCTAGAAGTCTCCATTTGTTTTCCACGGAAAATGGAATGTTCTGTTGAAAAAACAAAAATTGTATTTCATTATTAGGAAATGATATTAAAGGCATCAACAGGTTTTTGTCTTTTAGGAGAGGAACGTGTCAAGAAGTATTTTTCACCCTCAAAATTTGCCCCGTCTTTAAACATTTCCAAAATTATTCAGATAAATACAAATTCCAAGGAGATATGCAAATATAAAAGGCCTATGGGCAATTTCCCAAAGCAATCCTCAACTACAGTGCCCATCATATTGGGCACAGCAAAGCTTTAGTATTACATTTATTCTAGGCAGTTTAACCATTCCTCTTCTGATAAGCTAAAAAAATTATTTTAATCTAAATTAATACCAATGCCAGTGCTGCTTTGAAATTGAAAACCATTTACAAGCTAACCCGATCGTAGCATATAAGAAAAGAACATGTATTTTATGGGAAATGTAGGTATGCAAAGTTGATGAAAATGAACAGTTACCATGTTAATGCGGTGTGGGGTTTAACGATATGCAGGTTGCAAGCTCATTACGTACAACATAAAGATTCATGAACAAAATGTATTATTTCTGGTGTAGGTGGGATATCCCAAAGACATTCACCAATTTCATCATTTCGCACAGAGATGTATGACTATGGGAAGGTGGTTACTGTTCCTGCATAGCAGCACTGAAATGCACACGATGCTTTCGCTTCCAGTGAAGACATGGAGGTGGTCAGTTTGAGACTTACTTCTAGCCACCCAAGAACGGGAGAAGGTGTCTTGGGGACAGAAAAGAGGCCTTGCCAATTAGCCACAACAATTTTTTGTGTGTAAATGAAGCCTTGTAAATGAAGCGTTTAAACGAACAAGAGAATTTATGGTGCTGGACGCCATTATGCTGAACAGATTCACAATCTTACTTCAGTATAGCAAGCCTTATTTCTGCATGAGAATATCTAAAATATCTCTGTTCATTTACAAAAGCATCGGAGATTTATTCGACTAAGAAAAAAGTTTTCTGCGTTTAAGGGCGAGTACTGCACTCTAAAGTAATATTTTATTTACATATGGTGCGTATATGTACTCCCACTGGTGTCACAGGAAATCCTATGTTTGGGTGACAAGATTTTGAAAAGCAAAAACTAGGCCATACAGAAGCGGGACTAAAGGAAGAAGATGGCCTTCACACCCTCACGTGTGCTGATTTCGCCCGCCTCTTATGGAAACGGGCCCCCGGGGGGGGGGGGGGGTAGCGAACCCCTAACACAATACACCACTCTAAATCAACTTTTACAGAGATCCCTGAACAAAGAGACGGGCTGATGCTCAATTTCTTGCAGTGCGCGTTTACTGAATTTTAAGGCTGCAAATTCATCCCAACGCGTTTCGGAGTAGCAACTAAGAAGCTTCGAAAAGCGTCGGGATGAATTTCTGATTTCTATTGCGTTTAACTAATTACCAATGGGATGAAGGAGGTGCATCACCAACCCAATGTTATACATTCCTTTCAGGATTACAAGGAAAGTTAAAAAAAAAAGCCAACTAAGGCCAACAGCAGGAAAGCTGCGAGGCCGGTGCATCAGAAAGCGTTTACAGGATCATAGACGACCTCATACTTATTTATGCTCTCATCAAGTGCACTTGTTCGGCAGCAGTCGCTGGGCCTAAACGACAAGACGGCGTAGCGTTTAAATTAAAAAAAAAATAAAAACACACAAAATAAAGATTGTAAATTTGTAGACCAATGACAGGCCCGCCAATTACAGCAAATAGAAAAACACCCATACGACCATTACGCGCGAGTAGAGTTAAGAGGCGATACGCAAAAAAAAAAAGCAGGCATTTCCTCCCTCACTCCCATTCCATGTACGCGCGCTATTTGGTTACCTTCCCGGGCCCCTCTTCATAGTGGGACCTGCGGATAACAGAGGTGGCGAACCTACGGACGCTCTGTCCCAACATGATAGCGCCGGGAACAAACAGTGACAGTCTAGCAACCACAGCTTCTTTGCGCGGTACAAAACTTTCTTCCTCTCGCACGAACTCGACCTTCCAAATGATCAAGCGGAAGCGTGAAGAGGTGAAGGACGGGAGGATTATGGGAAGTAGGGGCGGTGCTGTAATGGTTGACGTTCAAGGAATACTGGGAAATATAGTCCATCAATGACCTGGCTACAGCGAGTGCCAGGGTGTCGTAAGAGAAAAGCACTACATCGCCCAGACAAGACAAAGCTTTACAACGTAAACTGTATTTTTTACGACCTGACTCTCTCTGCTTCGTAATAGCGTGGGCTATGAAACGTCTTTCCTTTCACGAAAAATACCGGTGAGCTCTGCTGCTTCTCGATGACAACCTTCAGTATTTTTTCGTTTTAGTTTTTATGACATCAACACCTTTAAGAAACAGAATTATAATGTTCTTTGTTCATGATAATATCACGGTATTATTATGTATTAATTTCAAAATTATAAAACAAGTCACTACCTCGAAATAAAATAATATAACGTTTTCACTATAATTATGCAGCATATATATAAAGAAATGAAGCGTTGATTAGTGAATTGAATACACAATTCTCACTGATTAAGCTAACGACAGCTGTCTACGACTGTTGCGATACTTTCGAAAGATGGCTACTAAATTAAGACGCGCGTATACAGGCTCAACCACTTAGTCCTTTTTCGGTGTCCATTATGTCAAGCACCTGACTGGCAGCGAAGCAAAGCAGTGAAGCTGTTGGTGATATCAGTTGATCTGTGCTTTGCAGCACAGGAACTGTACAGGTGTTTGGCCAACAGATGAGGATCGCATTCCAAGAAACAGGAGCATCATGCCGACCGCTGCCCCCATTATCAGCTCGGTACAGAAACTTGTTCTTTATGAGACCAGAGCTCGGTATTTCTTGGTTGGAAGCAATCACGCAGAGACCAAGTACCGTGTTTTGAAAATTGATCGCACCGAGCCCAAGGATTTGGTGGTCATTGATGATAAGCACGTATACACACAGCAAGACCTCAAGGAGCTTCTTGGACGCTTGGACCTTGGCAACAGAACAAAAATGGGCCAGAAAGGTACCTCCGGATTGTCACGAGCTGTCTCTGCTTTTGGAGTCGTGGGATTTGTTAGCTTTTTAGAAGGTTATTATATAGTCCTGATAACGAAAAGACGGAAGATGGCTGATATTGGTGGACATGCAGTGTACAAAATCGAAGATACAACCATGATTTACATTCCAAACGATTCTGTTAGAGTTACTCATCCTGATGAAGCTAGGTACGTTAGAATGTTTCAAAATGTGGATCTCTCAAGTAATTTTTATTTTAGTTACAGCTATGATTTGACCCACTCTCTTCAGTACAATCTATCTATCTTAAGGATGCCCACTGATCTACTGAAAAAAGAAACTACTCCACAAAGTCGGCAGGAAAGTTTTGATATATTTGAAGATGAAGGGCTTATCCAGGGTGGAAGTGGGGTGTTTGGAATCCGCAGTGAGCCATATATGAAGTACGTATGGAATGGTGAGCTTCTGGAGATTGTGAAAAACGTAGTGCATTACGACTGGTTACTGTACATCATTCATGGCTTCTGCGGGCAGTCAAAGCTGTTAATCTATGGGCATCCAGTATACGTCACTCTGATGGCTAGAAGATCCAGCAAATTTGCTGGAACACGTTTCCTTAAGAGAGGAGCCAATTGTGAGGGTGACGTTGCCAATGAAGTTGAGACTGAACAGATTGTCTATGATGCTTCAGTCATGTCTTTTACTGCTGGGAGCTATTCGTCTTATGTTCAAGTTCGAGGGTCAGTGCCATTGTACTGGTCTCAGGATATTTCAACTATGATTCCAAAGCCACCAATAACATTGGATCAAGCGGACCCATTTGCACATGTAGCTGCATTACACTTCGATCAAATGTTACAGAGGTTTGGTTCACCTATTATTATTTTGAATCTCGTCAAGGAGAGAGAGAAAAGAAAGCACGAAAGAATTCTTAGTGAAGAACTTGTTTCTGCTGTGACTTATCTTAATCAATTTCTGCCCCCAGAGCACTGCATTGAGTATATTGCATGGGACATGGCTAAATTTACAAAAAGCAAACTATGTAATGTTCTTGATCGACTTAATGTGATTGCTGATAGTGTTGTCAAGAAAACAGGGTTTTTTGTCAACCGACCAGATTTCTACTGTAGTACTCTGCGACCAGATGAGAAATGGAATCAACTTGGTGGAGTAGTTCTATCAACGGGTCACTTACAGACAGGTGTTCTTCGAACCAATTGTGTTGACTGTCTGGATCGTACAAACACTGCCCAGTTTATGGTAGGAAAATGTGCGCTAGCCTATCAGCTTTATTCATTGGGACTAATTGATAAGCCAAATCTTCAGTTTGACACGGATGCTGTTAGGCTGTTTGAAGAGCTGTATGAAGACCACGGTGACACTCTTTCCCTCCAGTATGGTGGTTCCCAGTTGGTTCATCGAGTAAAAACGTACCGGAAGATTGCACCATGGACCCAGCATTCCAAGGATATTATGCAGACTCTTTCTAGATACTACAGCAATGCCTTTTCAGATGCTGACAGGCAAGACTCAATAAATTTGTTCCTAAAGGTGTTTCAACCCACTGAAGGAAAGCCTCACCTCTGGGAACTTCCCACTGATTTTTATTTGCACCACACAAATACTATGAAACTTTTACAAACAAAGAGAAGCTATACCTTTTGGTGGACACCAGAGATACTAGAGCATTTGCCATTGCCATACGATGAAGTACCTTGTGCTGAAAACAGAAGAAAGCTGACAATAAAGAAATTTAACAAATATGATGAAGAGACAGATATCCATAATGAGTTCTTTCGGCCTTATGAACTTAGCAGCTTGGATGACACTTTTTGCTTAGCAATGACAAATTCTGCAAGAGACTTCACACCAAAAAATGTTGGGATTGATCCAAGCCCTTTTACTGTGCGTAAGCCAGATGAGACTGAAAAATCTGTGCCGGGGAACAAGACTAACAAGGATGAAACTGTGCTACAACGTAAAACAGCCGCAAGTGCCCCTCCACCACCAAGTGAGGAAGCTGTTTCCAGCAGTTCTGAGGATGACTCTGGAACAGATAAAGAAGATGAAGGGGCAGTTTCACAGCGTTCAACACCAGTAAAAATGACTGAAACTAGTGATGGCACAAAAACGAATGAAAACTCATTCCAGCCATTTAAGGACATTTATGGGATTAACCTCTCGGACCCTCCTTCAGAAGGTGACCTTCAAGTGTATACAAGGTTTGTTCAGCTTGGACATAGTCAACAGAAGCAAGAGAAGAATATTCAGCAACTAAGATCAGTGAACTTGGAGAATGTGTTAAATGTAACACACATCTCCTCATTCTCTCAGGACAGCATATATGAGGTCCAGCCTCCTAAAGTTGATAAAAAGTCAATTGAGATTTTCACTGCGCATATCCAGGCTGGCAATGGACATATGCAGCCAATGGCAAAAGACGATGTCCTTATGTATCGGGAGTATATTAGAAACCGATATATGTGAAAACCTTCCTATATAACTTTAACTTGAAAGTGCACACCAATAGTTGAGAAAAAGTATGTTATTTCCCAGAAACCCACCAAACTAAACATTATCATTGCTTATTTACATTAGTAACTACTTCCTGATTAAAAGTAACCAAGCAAATATGGTAAATGAAATAACTTATTCAGTGTGTAGTCTTGTGATAAACACCAGCATTGAAACAATATTATGAACAAGACGAGATGTATTACGGTTTTGTTGATCATTCAGTAGGTGGATGTAGTTTACACACTTGATATCTATTTAGTATGGAAACAATAGGGACTTTGCATTAGACACGGTCTTGACCTATATGGATCAGTAATGAACGTTTACTTCTGGGCTAACACTCTTTCTGTCTGTATTAGACTACATAGACACTAATGGTGGATGTTTCTGCAACATTATTTTCTACTCATAGTGGGTCTTTTTTAAATGTTAAATATTGTACAAAATCTACCCATATTGGGGCAGGAACACTTAATCTCTATCAATATGCTTATCTTTACAGGTTGAGTGACATCCATATTTTACTCTGACACAGAATATTTATTCGAATATACTTTGTGCAAAACCCCTTCCAAAATCTTAAAATTGCAGTGGTTTTAAGAGTTAAGGTACAGATCCCCACACCTAATATAGTTACAAGAATTATTGCACATCCAGTGTGCCTGGACTATGACTTAGTGTTTATACTATGATATTGGATTCTTTCTATCTATCTATCTATCTATCTATCTATCTATCTATCTATCTATCTATCTATCTATCTATCTATCTATCTATCTATCCCCCTATCCCCCTATCTACCCCCTATCTACCCCCTATCTATCTATCTATCCCCAAAGGGATTGTCCCAAAATACTTAGAGGGTGATAATATCACCAAATGGCTTTCAGCCTTTGAGAGAGCCCGTAAAATGAGACAGAAGCTCAACAAAAAGTATTGGGGCTCTCTTCCTTGGCTGCTGTTCTCTGGAAAGTGTAGGTATATGCTTCTGACACTGAATAAGACAGATCCTGAGTCCTACGACCTCATTAAGGACACCCTGATTGAGGACTTTGGACTCACCACTGAGGAATACAGGATCAGGTTCAGGGAAACAAAAACCACAGAATCGCACCTGGGTAGAGTTTGTAGACTTTTCAGTGAAGACACCAAAGTGATTGGTTGAAAGGTATCAATGTGCATGATTATGATGGGCGGTAAAATTTAATTATTAAAGAGCATCTGTTAAGTAATTATGTAACTGAGAAGTTATATCAGTACCCTATAGACCTAGGCATCTCTCCTCAAGAGTTAGGGAAGAAGGCTGACCACTGGGTCAAAACAAGGGTGACCAAAACTACCACTGGTGGGGGTGACCTAAAGAAAGGGGTTGCTAAGCCCCCCCCCCGGAAAGATGGTGATCATGCTAAAGGCCCCCAAAAACCTGTTCAGGAGGGTGGGCCCTAAAACAATACATAGTTACATAGTCTAAGGGTGGGTACCATGGTAAGAACTGGGACCTCAAAAAGTCTTGGCACTTTGTAAGACCAATGGCCAACGAATTGGAGACCCTAGCTGTCCCAACATAAAGAATGCCTCTAGTGCACCTGCAGTAAATGCAGTGGTAAGTCTCCAGACGGGATCACAGTTGAGCCCTGTCTGAGAGCTCACTAAGGCACCTCTAGTCTCAGAGGGTGGGGTGAATGGATGTAGGTGCCCTGGCTATCTGGCCACGTAATCTGGAGAAGTACAGACAACAGCTACAGATCAATGGGATGAGAGCTGAAGCACTGAGGGATACAGGTGCAAGTGTCACTATGGTGACTGACAAAACAATATCCCCAGAGCAATACCTGACTGGTGAGACATATACAGTCCTCAATGCTGATAATCAGGCTAAGGTACATCCCATTGAGATGGTATCCTTTGAATCTTATCACAGAGCACTTGTATACGTGGTATGTTACAGCTTTCATTTGGGCACACGCTGCTTCTTCCACTAGTATTACGCAGTGTGAGAGAATTGTGGCCGCCATAGCTTATAGCTGTTCTCCCTCTCCCTGAAGATTTACGCTAGCCATCACCCAGCGAAACCTGACTATGGGAACTCCTTGAACTTCCTTTCTGCGGCTCTGTGCAGCTGCCTATGCTGTCTCCCCGGAAGGGAGCATGTGCTGGCTGTCCCATGACCTCACAATTGCTCCTAAACCGCCTCATCCACTTAGATGGAAACATGATCCCCCCCCCTCCCACTGATGTTCGATCTCTGTTTTTGCCTGGCAGGCCATGAACACTCTGTGTTCAGTCGATTGAGTTCTAGGGATATTATACTTTGACTCTGATCTTCTGTTCTGCTCAAGAAGTGGTTTTTTTGTTGCTGCTTGGCCAGCCCTTGTCCAACCCCCCACCCCCCTCCGTTTTGTCCCGATCATCTCACTGCTATCCACAATAAGGAGGTCTTCCCTGCTTGGCAATCATTTGTGGGTTGTGACTGCAGAAACTGAAAAATGACACTTATTTACTCGCCTATCTACATTGCTAGGTGGTCCACCACTCCACAATACAATGATGCCCAGAATGTAAAAAGCGACTTGGGACTCTTTCCTACCAGAAAAAGAAACAGAAAGAGGACTGTCTTTTGCCTGAGACCCTTCACCTGTAAATACTTAGGAGGCGGCGATCTTATATGGGAGCCCCCAATTTACTCTCTGACGTGTTCTAGGAATTTATATTCTGTTATTATGCCACATCTGTGTTGATACATGACCCGCTTTACATCCTCTTTTTCTGTATTTCTACCCCCAGTATTTGTTGATATCACCTACTTTTCACTGTTCTGCAAGATCCACTCATACTGTTTATTTTCCTAACCTTACTGTTTTTCCACGCATGTTACAGGCCACTAAAACGTGACTTTGTCCCTACTATTCCGCTGGTCTCTAATTCCCGCACTGGGCATCTCAGACTATTCACAGTCAGCCACAGTATATATCTCCCCTGTCATCTTAACAACTGTGTACAGTCCTGCTCCCTAAGGACATACCTCCCCTACTGGCCCTTTTCTACTCTCCCCATATCTCTCCTGCTCCCACCACCCAGCATGGATCCTACAGAGGCCGGAAAGCTGAACACCATGTTATCCCCTACTGGAAATGACTCATTCCTAATAAACTACCCCCAAAATCTATCCACAAACACAATGAGAAATCTCAAACAGACAATCCTCAATCTAAAGAAAGAAACTCTTATCATCAACCCTTATTTTAGCCGTAACAAGGGTACCCTACTGAATGACCTCGTCTTCTCAACCAGTCGGCGTGCCAAATGGAGGAAAGTCCTCTCCTCCTCACTCAACACCTCCCTCACCAAGAAAATCCCACATGGCCACAAACTTACTATTGCACCCTCCTCACTATACAACAAAAGTGCCATCATTTCCATCTATTAGAAAGGCACTGTGCTCATTCAGTCTTCAGATCACAATCTTGAACTCTTCATCGGCCTTTCCCCTACCTCAAGACCAAACTAGACCTGGCTACTCCCCCACATCCCCCCATTACTCCTCTCCAACTCCTCCCCTTATGATAACCTCTTTTCTCCTACACACCGTTCTTTCCATCCCTACCTCTCTCTCCAGGCGATCTCCCACCCTTCCATGTGTACTTCTGATGTCCACCATGCTCCCCCCCTATGACAACACCAATGCTCCCCCTCATCGACTCCAATCTAACAGCATCCACTTCCCATCCCCCTAGAGCTCTCTACACCTGCACACCTATCAATAGGTCCAGCTCATCCACCATCCCCTCTTTACCACTTTCAAGGCTTCAACGATGATCCTCACCAAAGCCAGCACCTCCAACTGCCTGCTATTCCTCCTCACTCCAATGCCTCACCAAACCAGGATCCTCTTAGAAACATTCTCACTGATTTAAAGCTGAACACTATACAATCTGAACTGCAACTGATTTAAGCTGACATTCTCAAACTAGTTCTTATCACTTCCAATCTTGTGCACAAGTGGTCCTCACACTTAACTCACACCCAGACGAACAACCCTGAATCTCCAACAACCACTTTGACCCTGTCCATGCTTACCCAGGGATATTACACCCTCGTTGCAGATCCACACCCAACCTCAACCACTCCTGACCGAATTGGTTAGTCAGATAGCTATCAAGCAACGATCTACTTTCCCTTCTTGACACCTTCAGCCGTGCTCCAGCGATTCACGCTTTACAGGCTACAAAAATCGAGACTGTTATCACTCACCCTATCAGGACATCCTACTCTAGCACATGGTTTGTTAATATAATTAATCTAACACACGTTTCCATCTCGCATACATCCTTGTGTACCTCCAAAACGACCCTGAAAGGCACGTTACTAAACTGACGCTTGACCATAAAACACACAACTGAAATAGGCGCTCTTATACATAACCAGGACCTAGACCTTCTCATGCTCACTGAAACCTGGCTCAGTGAATACTCTATTTCTTTTCTGGAAACTCTAGTCTCCCCCCCATCCCCAATCATGGTATCTTTAGACTAGACTGCTTAGAACGCTTAGGAGGTGGCCTAGCCTGCATATGCAGGTCCTCATTCTCTATGAAACAATCACACACTGTTTCTCTACCCTCCTGTGAATACCTCAAGATCAACATCACCACCACGAACAACTCCAGATGCTCCCTCCACCTGCTTTACCACCCGCCTGAAGATAACCACATGTTCAGCGAACAGATCATGGAGATTATCTCTGCTAACAATGAAGAGCATAATATCCAGATTTTTTTTGGTGATTTCAATATTCACTCGAACAGTTCCAATGACCCTCTTGTGAACAATTTCAAATCTTTCGTCTAGGACCATAACTTTATCCAAGCCTGCGATAGCCAGACTCACACCAAATGAGCCACCCTAGACCTAAGCATTGCAAAGGAGAACATCATTCAACTTGAATCTATTCTCCATTGTAATTGGACTGACCACCACTGCATCACTCTCTTCCTCAAACAAAAGGCAACCACTTCTAAAGGCCAACCATCGAAAGCCAAACACTGGGCCTGAGCCACCCGCAGCCTTAACTCACACACAATTTCGATTCTTGATAACATTCTGCTTCCACACTCCTCCATGAACGATGTCCATGACCTACTTCAACTCTGTGTCCAAAATTATGGACACCCTTGCCCCTAAACAACTAAAACAAATCCCATCTAAAAGATCCAACCCCTGGTTTATTTCTAATCTTAATTGAGAACGCCAACACCTCAGACTTGCAGAAAGAGCTTGGAGACATAACCCCTCCTTAGCCAACCCTATCCTAGAAAGAAACACGGAGGTCCACTATCTGGTGGACCTTGGCAGTTGCTGGAACCCCAAAATGGTCAATGGTAAACTGCATTAAACCCTACCATGACAGGGCTGATATGACCATGCTGATGGTCACTGATGAGGTTCAGAGAGAAGAGAATGAGCATCTCCCTGACCTCCTCTCCAACAGTCCCAAAGATGTGTCAGCAGATGGAGTGATCTTTCCAGATACCCTCTTTGCCCAACAGCCAGCTTACTGCAGGCTTGTCCTGGAGCAGTATGCCGAGCATCATTTCCCTTGCCCCTGGTCAAACTAACAGGTGTGTCCATGATGTGAACGGTGAATGGTGACAGCCTGCCTGTCAAAAGTAAACTGTATAGATAGTCTGACCAAGTGAGGGAAAGCATCAGAGCTGAGGTTAACAGGATGCTGGAGTTGGGGGTAATTGACCCCTATGAAAGTCCCTAGGCCAGCCCAGTGGTCTAAGTCCCCAAATCTCACCCCCTCACCTCTGGGAAGAGAGAATTGAGGTTTTGTTTGGACTGTAGAGGCCTTCATGCTGTCACAAAGACAGATGCATGCCCTTTTCCAAGGGCAGATGAATTAATTAACAGGCTAGGGGCAGCCAAATTCCTCAGTACTTTTGATCTGACATCAGAGAATAGGCAAATTGGTGTGACCCTAGGAGCAAAAGAAAAAAAACAGATTTCTCGAGCCCAGATGGGCATGTTTAGTTCGCTATTATGCCCTTTGGACTAACGAATGTCCCTGCCACCTTCCAAAGGATGTTGCAAAAAGTCCCTGCTGGGTTGGAATCTTTTAGTTCAGCTTGTCTTCACGATATGACTGTCTATAGTTCCATTTGGTAGGATCATCTGATTTTCCTTGGAAAGGTCATTGAGGATCTGCAAAGTGTAGGACTCATTATCGAGGCAAGAAAGTGTCAGGTAGGGGAGGGCTTGTTTGTACACTTGGGCCACCTTGTAGGTGTCGGTCAGTTCATTACTTACCACCCAAGATCCAGACAATTGTGGACTGGGTAGCTCCAACCACCCAAGACAGGGCATTCTTGGCCTGACTGGGTATTAAATGAGGTTTGTGATGGGGTATGGTACTATTATGACACCCCTCACAGAACTGATCCCCAAAACAATGCCAAAGAAAGTGAACTGGAGAGTGAGCTGCCAAAATGCTGTTGACACTGTGAAGGAAGCAATGTACTCAGCACCCATTCTCATAGTTCCAGATTAAACAAAGCAGTTCATAGTGCAGACAGATGCCTCTGAACATGGGATAGTAGCTATCGTATCCCAAACCAATGACGATGGCTATGACCAACCTGTTGCTTTAATTAGCAGGAGCTTACTCCCCAGAGAGCAGCATTGGAGTGCCATTGAGAGTGAAGCCTTCGCTGTGGTTTGGTCCCTGATAAGCTGAGGCCATACTTGTCTGTGGTTTGGTCCCTGAAGAAGCTGAGGCCATACTTGTTTGGCTCTCACTTCCTTGTTCAAACTGACCACAGGCCTCTCAGATGGCTAATGCAAATAAAAGATGAAAACCCCAATCTGCTAAGGTGGTCCATCTCCCTACAGGGTATGGGCTTTACAGTGGAGCACAGACCTGGGACTGGCCATGCCAATGCAGATGGCCTTTCCAGGTTAGAATGTGAAGGCTCATTTGGAAAATGTTAGTTTCACCCTGTTTAATTGTGGGGGGGGGGGGGGGAGGATAGTATTTAGGAAAGAGGCCCTTTTTGACTTGGTAACGGATGTCATTTCGTCTGGAAATGCACTGGGTTCCTGCTAACCAGGTCCCCGGTGCCAGTGCTCTTTCTCAAAACTACAATTGTTTCCCCCCAACTGGCAAATTCATTAACACCCTCTGTTAGTCCCATGTATATGGTACACCTGATACCTGGGACCTGAGGTACTTAGGAGGGTCATTAAGGGCAGCAGCAAGAATTGTGCCACTCTAAGTCACCCAACACCAAGCACATGCAAGGCTGCCATGCAGACCGTGTACCTTGGTTCAGACAAAAGTGACAACACGACATGTCAGCCATCCCTGTGTGCCCTGTCCCCTAACACTGCATGTAATATTTACAAGTCACCTCTATAGCAGGCCTGACTGCCCTAAGGCAGGGGTGCTGAATATTGCATCTGAAGGCATACCTGCATGAGCAGATATGCCCCTGTGCTGGTCAGTCCTTTTACTGCCAATTGGCCATGGAAGCCATTTTAAAACATGTGCTGGACACTGATGAAAACGAGGTCTCCAGCTACATGATGTCTTCACTTTAGATAGGGATGTTTGGTATCATGCATTTCATATTGATAAACCCACACTGATTCCACTGACGGATGTACAAATGCATGCACCCAGAGGGCATCCTAGAGGCCCCCCTGAAAACCTACCAGCATCTAGAGTGCTCCCTGACTGCTTTCTGCCTGCCTGACACCCGAGAAACTGTTCCAACCTCCTATGGTGTGAGAGCCTTTTGCTCTCAGGAGACCCAGAACAAAAGCCAGTCCGGTAAGAGGGTGTCACACCCCCCCACAGGATGACATGTTAATAACCTTCCTAAGCCAGCAAGCTTCAAAGATCAGCTGCCTTTGAAATATAATTCTGGCTCCCCTCACAGGGAAGGAAGCCAACCCCCTTTGTCCAGAGCCCTCTTTGCACCTGGGCAGGCAGGAACATTAGCTAGTCAGATAGGCGTGCTACTCCCAGGCTAGTATTACCCCTATGGTGGGCTAAACTGAGGTGGACATGATTTTTCAGATATAGTTATCTTTGTGATGGCATACTTAGGAATTCTGGGACAGGGTTATTCCCAATTCCAACAGGAAATGGTCATATAGGAGGCGTAGTGACCTCAAGGGTCAGTAGCCCATTGGCTACTAACCTACACTCTCCTAACACCCCTAAATTCAGTGTTAAGGGGAGCCCATGGCTCCAGAAGAGCAGATCCTGCTACTTATGAAGAAGGATACTAGAGCCACAAAAGCAGAAGACTGAAGAGATCAACTGACTTGGCCTCATCAAAACTGCACCAAAGACGTTTTGTCCTGCAGCTGTTGTGCCTCCAAAACCTGGGAGGACTACCTACCTTACCGCCAAAATCCTACCCCTGAAGCCCCCACTGCACCAACCATGACATTGAGGTCCCCCAGCCCCCCAGAACCTGAGTCCATCATGGACCCTCCGACATTGCCGGCAGCCTCTGTACTCAGGCCCCCTTTATCGTATCTGCTCCCGGTAAGGACACCTGATGCCTAAAGACCCCTCTGCACCTGTCCCGTCTGGGCCATGGCAAAGAGAGCCAAAAGTGTATCTACTTTCTCGAGAATCGTGAGGCTTAAGCCCCTCTCTTGGTTCAGCTCGACTGGCCCCACAGTCAAAGCCTTCAGCCTCTTTTCACCACAACCATTCTTCATAGATCAACATTGGGCATTCAATGCTGTTTTGCATTTCTGCACAAGGTCGTCATAGTGCTGCTGGTTGGTTTCTGCTTGTGCTGCCCTGAACCTAACCCACCTCACTTTACCTCCTGGAGAAGGGTCCTGTTGGTCGCTGTACTATGCCTGAATGCTGCATTGACTTTTCCTCCCATAGGATAACATTTTAGCTTCCAGAAATTGCAATCAAAAACTTGAAATACATTTTTTTTTACAGAGTTTTATATAGTGTGAATTTGACCCAAAGGTATCATGTATCAGAGGGCTTTACATGAGCACCAGTTGCGTTGCAAGAGGACACATTCATTTTTGTTACTCATGGGGAGATTAAGTGATTTGCCCAGAATCACAGGATGTTGCGTGTCCTTGCAGAGCCTTGAACCCGGTTCCCCAGATTTGAGGTCCACTGCCCTTGCCGTTAGGCCAACTCCTCTCCCTATTTGAAAATTTACTTACCTGAACGATTTTCTTCTGATGCCTAAACATATATCATTGGTGTGGATCTCCTTCTTGAGCCGTGTGTCTCATTTATTGACCATTGTGTGTATTTTAAGATGTCTTGGACTCCTCTGTGTTAAACCTAAGGCTACTTGACCACTCTACCCCCTAACAGAGCACTTTGGGATTGCCATTGCAATCCCCAGTCCACTTATAAGGGAACCCCTGGACACTCTACATGATATATCTCATTTTGATATAACATATAAAGAGACAGCTTCCTACAGACCTACTCTATCTTTAAGTATGGCATAGTTACCAAAGGCTTGGAAATCTGCTCAGGTTCTACCTATTTTAAAAAAGTCTAACAGATCCCACTGTCCTTGCAAATTATAGGCCCATCTTCTTTGACCTCTTCTTACCAAAATTCTGGAAGGCCTCGTCAATAAACAACTCTTCAATTATCTGGAGGACTATGGCATATTGGATACCTCACAATCAGGTTTTAGGGCCTCTCATAGTACAGAGACTGCAATACTTGCAGTAATGGACTCTATCCGATTACTGTTGGACGACGGCATTTTAACCATGCTGGTCTTACTTGACCTGTCCACGACCTTTTATATGGTCTCACATTCTATTCTTATCCAGAGACTGTATGAGATTGGCCTTGGTGGTAAAGCTCTAGATTGGCTTAAAGTAGTTCTTGCAGACAAGACCCTAGTGGTCATACTCCAACCTTTTAATTCTAAATTTATGACCATAGATAAAGGAGTGGCACAGGGCTCTTCCTTAAGCCCAACCCTTTTTAACATCTGTGTAGCCCCGCTTGCTAAGATTGTACATGCGTGCAGCTTTGATATTATATTGTACGCTGATGACATCCAATTGATAATCTCGTTTGGGAAGGACTCTGAGTCATCTAAATTGAGATTCATAGAGTGCATGTGCAAGGTGGCCACCTGGATGACCCTTAACTGTCTCCATGTGAATGAATGAAAGAACAAAATTCTTTAGCTTCTCAAAGTAGAAACACATTATTCAGATGATCAAAAATTATAAAAACGGTTATAGCACAATATTGCTGCACACTGTATAATTCCTATTTGAACGTACTCACTACCAGGGTCAGCTGTTTGGAACACACCAAAAACAAATGTCACAAAAGTTGTAGGAGAAGGAGCACTGTCTATTTAGCTAGTTTGTCATAGAAAACAATTTATTGGGATCGCGTTATTCTTAATAGCGATTAATTGATCAAAATGAATTCAACCACAGCGATTGTCCCAAAAAAGCATCAAGACGTCATGTATATTCTTAGTATTCTTTCTTTAATTGATTGTTTCACATTTATGACAAATGTGGACAGAGCCAACGCTTTTCATCCCACAACATAGGGACTTCTTTAGGGCTATTAAAAAACACATCGGACAAAGACTGTAAAAACATATATACTACATAATTGCAGTTACACAAAGACGTTACTTGAAGACATAATATCATCTATGACATTAAAACTGCATATACTCAACAACAATTAACAGATTGTTAAAAACAGCATACAACATTATATATTTATATATTCATTGCAAAAACCGTTTCCTCTATAACAGCACAAAGAAGACAAATAAATATTGCACATTTAGTTCAAATCCTTATTGCACAGGCCCTTATAGCCAAGTAAAAAAATTGAATTCCATCCACTTTCTCCATAATTGTTCACAACCTTATTGATAATGGAACCATGACTTGATGCTCAAAATTGATATAATCAGATTTAGGACTTCATTGTTATCCCAACAATTTACCCAAGACATCCCTATTCAAAGAACTTTACCGAGTATGCCTAAGGAAAACTATCATCTTTGAGAATAGCATGCAAAAGTAACCTATAGTAGACTACCCACAGTACAATATCGTTATCATTTAACAAAAAACGTAGTCACACCAATCACTTAGTCCTTGTTGTTCAATCCTGTGAATCTATCTGTAAGAAAGGGCAAAAAGTCTACTGAATATCTCCCTAAAAGGAGAGATGTTGAGAGGAGAGAAGGAGATATGTTGGAATATGCCTCCACATTCTCAGTTATATACAGTATAATATTTTGCTTACTGTAATTACAAGTCGGCGGTCCAAGCTAAAAACATCTAATGCCCATTCAAACCCTGTATTCATCAGGGGTTTGTGGAAGATTTGCAAAATCTGTTGGGCTTTATGCTTTAAATAAGGTAATATGTGCAGGAACAACCGACAAAAGCAGCAAATTGAGAACAAGTTAGAACATAAATATATTCATAAAAACACCCATAGACACCAGATCCAGCAAATTCATTGATGACAAATCTCGGAACAAGGGTAAACAATTCTAAAGATCCATCAGGCCGTTTGCAAGGACATGTATTCAACATGCAGTTTGTAGTTGTCCAAACTAAGTCACACAGTTCGGCCTGTCATGAAGGGGCCAAGGAACCATGGCAGAATATCAATACAAACTCAAACTAGCAACCCATTCAATGCCTTATACTAACCCCTGAGCCAATTGTTCAAATTTCTCTACTACATTCTAATGTTGATACCCAGTACAAGTTCCTTAATTCAACCTGACACTAATTGCAACAGGATACCATTGTTACAACAATATGTCAGTACTCACAAGTCTAGCGACACAAATGTTAAGACACCATGTCAAGTTTTATCATTAAAGAACTACAGTCACACTAAGAATTTGGCAGCATTTCCTAACGCCAAATATCTATTTGTATACTCATTTACTCGCTTCACCTCCATATTTTTCTTGTTCCATCGGATCGTGACTGTCCTGGTGCATATAGCATAAAGAAATCCGACTGGCATCTCTGCAACATTTACATACCGGCACAGTGAGAGTGACAGGCAACACCTTTGTATTGCGAAGTGAAAACCACCTAAACACAATTCTATGTCAGGACTGGAGGCGAGGATTATGCCTTCTCTCTTCACTTTATTAACAGCAGCCAATTTTAACAAACAAAACTACATTTCCCAAGAAACCTTGGGAAAACAATGTAGTAAAGAAAATGTCTAATCAGGAATAGTCTTGAGCCCTCCAATGAGGGAACTTCAGCACCAACATAGACTGTCCTCACTGGCCCTTCATCCTCTTTCTTCGCTGCTGCGCAGCCGAGATAAGTGCCTTTCCTACTCTGTGGGAATTCTTGTCTTATTTCAATTGCATTGGATACTGTGGATTTAACTGGGGGGGGGAGGTATATGCTTTCCTTGATTGCTATGTCCAATTTGTGTGGAATTTACTCTGTGCGTTTATATGCTTAATTAATTTCTATTGCTGGGATTGCTGTGTTCATCACGCGGTGTTTATGCTTAATTAATTTCCATTGCTGAGTTTGCTGTGTCCAGCGCGTGTTTTCTTTCCTCATGCGCCCACTGTGACTAACCGCTTATTATCTCAGCAGGTGACGGAGGTTCCCCATAGCGGATTTTGTCTCTTGCTTCAGCTGTGTTTTCTGATACTTCTTTACAGCTGGTCAGTGCGTCTGAGTGTGTTTTTTCCTTTTTCTTTATCCCTAATTGGAAAGTGAAGCCGCAGGAGTGTTTCTCCGCTCCGACGCAGCAGCTTGCCTTGGTGCGCTTGTTCCTGTCCTCCCGCCACCAGGGGGCATGGTAGACAGCGGAACGTGGCACGCGTGTTTCAATCCCTGAGGAAATTAAATGGCGGGCCGTAGTTTAACGAGCTCTGGCCTGAGAAGGACGCCTTTTGGTGTAGCGATTGTGCTGAGAGGAGGTTTTTCAGCCGATCGGTGTTTTTCTTTAACGCTCTATTGCCCAGACACACTTTTTTACTATTAAACAGGCAGCAGAGTCAGTATTGCTTACAGGACGCCCTCGTGGGTCTGTATTTTCTGGCGCCTGACGTCAGTTTGGGCACATTCCCATGCCAGTCACGCAGGATTTATATAAATATTTTTTTGTGTGCACCAGGCATTCATGTGCCCAGGGCCTGATCCCTGTACGAGTCAGCAAGATCCTCGCATTCTATGCTTGGCTGACACCCAGCCCTGCAAGGTAAACCCTTTTTAAGGACAGGGTACCTGGTCTGTCACCCAGACCCTCACTATCTACACTCATCTGCCCTCACTTTAGTCCAATGGATATGGATAAGGACTATGAGGATGACTCCCGGGGAGGGGAAAATACCCTGGTAGACCTCCCTTGGGACGCTGAGTTCTATGACGCGGTAGATGCGTCTGTTTACAGAGTAGTGGGTGAAGCCATGACCCCCCTAGAGGAGAGACTTTCTAAGAAGATTGACCAAGCCATAGCACGTCTGTCTACTCTCCCTATGCTTACCGCATCCCCCCCACCCTCCTGGTCCCCAGGGATTTTCCTGACTTCAGATCCCGCTCCCCCTGCCATGCGTGCACGCGATATGGGGATGGATCTTAGTGTCTTTGACAGGCTTAAACAGGCCTTTCTGGCTACCCAGCCACTTCTACCCTCTACAGGAGGCAGTTTTTCAACACCACAAGACGCTTTGCCCACTGACGACACAGGGGATGCTAATGCTGAACCCGGCCCCTCCAGACATCGGCTCCCTTCTCGCCCCCCAGAGGACAGCTCAGACATGTTTGACCCCGACAACATAATCCATCCCCGTTCATCAGATTGGGCTCTGGCAGATAAAGTTGCCATCTATGTGGCGATGCGTATACGGAAGCCTTTGTAGGAAGAGGCCTGTAACTGCCTCAGAGCAGAATGCCTCTGCCCTTCTCTGGAGTGTAAGGTCGTCCTCATGCCAGAAATTTATTCCCGTATGGCCACTTTCCTACAAAAATTCATGAGAGATGCTAAGAAAGGAATTGACAGGTCCTGGTGAGCGAGCCAGGACAAGCTCTTGGATGTTTTAGGGACCCTCACAAAGATTTTGGACATGGCCGAGGAGGCCAAGACGTCAGGTTCTCTGATTACCCCGGAGTCCCTTTCGGGGTGGGCACAAAGGGCCATCATGTTCCTGGGCAATGCCAACTGTGCCCTTTCCACTGAGCGAAGGCACTCCCTTCTTATTAAAGTAGACCCCAAGCTTGGGGACCTTGCTGACTCAGAGGCAGGAGCAGTGGCAAAAGGAGGCCTTCTGGTGAGCCTTTTGTCAAGGAGCTAGGTACATTTGTTTATACTTTTACCTCCCATGACAAGGCGCAGTCCTCAATCAAGAAGATGTTTCCTCAGGTTTTCTGCGGGGCCGGTTGAGGTAGGGGCCACTCGACCGGCTGTTCCTTCAATCAAACCTCGAGAGGGCAAGGCTCCAGAAAGGGTCAATATCCGGACCAGTCCTGTGTTTGGAAACTTCTACCTTGCAGGAAGCAGGCGCAGCAAGGGCAGAGGATACAGAGGAGGCACAGCCTCAGCCAATAACAGTGAGTGTTCTCCCTTCTTCCCGGTTAAAATTAGGTGGGAGGCTGGGGAATTTTTTCCAGGCCTGGACGTCCATCCTGGGCGGCACATGAGTTTTGCAAACGGTTCAAGGTTTTCACATAGAGTACATGGGAGATCCTGTCCAACAGAACAGCCCTCGTCCCATCCATTTTTCCCAACAGGAATCCACCCAGGTGGACGCAGAGGTCTCATCCGTCCTAGCCAAAGGGGCTATCGTTTTCTCCTCTCAGCTCCCAGGGGATTCATAAGCAACATATTTTTGGTAGACAAAACAGATAGGGGCAAACGTCCCGTGATCAACCTCAGCAAGTTCAACGAGTGGCTAGTCTATCGCAACTTCAAGATGGAAGGCATTCATCTCCTCAGGGATGTCTTGCTTCCTTCAGACTGGATGGTGCGTCTTGATCTAAAAGATGCCTACCTCGTGATTCCGGTCCTCCCTTCCCACCGGAGGTTCCTCCAGTTCATCTGGTGGCGTCAAATGTACCAGTTTGCGTCCCTCCCCTTCGGTCTGTCATCGGCCCTTTGGTGCTTCACCAATGTCCTCAAACCAGTGGTGGAGTGTTTGAGAGCTCGGGGTGAGGATGATAGTTTATTTGGACAATCTCCTTCTTATGGATTCATGCCCTCTTCAGCTGCTGCGTCATCTTTGGATGGCGGTGGATCTTCTCCAGAGTCTGGGTTTTGTGGTCATCAAAACAAAATCAGTCTCACTTCTTCCCAGTTGCTTACGTTTCTTAGCTTCGTAGTAGACTCCAATTCCTCCACTCTCAGTCTACCAACCAGGAAGATCTCGAAGATACTTCACAAACTGAGACGAGCCTTATCCAAACAGCAGGTATCGCTCAGAGATTTGGCCCGGATTGTGGGTCTTCTTTCAGCCTCCATCCAGGCCCTCTTCCCGGGGACCCTCCATTATCGAGCTCTGCAACGCCTCAAAGCAGGTTATTTGCGCAGAAGGTGACCTTACTCCCACTAGGTGGTGCTTTCCGAGGAGGTGCGGGAAGAAATTCAATGGTGGCTTCAGCACTTGGAAGCCTGGAACGGTCAAGCTATTTTCTGGTCCGCCCCGGACCTGGTGATAGAGTCCGACGCCAGCACAGTGGGCTGGGCAGCCAGGTATGGCAAATTTTCTACAGGAGGGTTGTGGACTCCAGAAGAACGGAGGTTGCATATCAACTGCTTGGAACTTCTAGAAGGTTCCTTCGCCGTCCGTTGTTGGACGAGAGATTCCATCCAATCATCTGTCCTCTTAAAAATGGACAATAAATTTGCGGTTCGCTATGTCAATCACCTAGGGGGCACAAGGTCCAAAGCCCTCTCCGATCTGGCCGCCAGTTTCTGGCAATACTGCCTGGATCACCTAGTGTCGATCACAGTGGAGTACCTCCCGGGTCGGGAGAACCAAGTGGCGCCTTTTCAATCCCGCAATTTCAGGGATTTTAGCCTCTGGAAGCTGGACCCAGATGTTTTTTGGAGGTTAAACAACCTTTGTGGTCCCTTTTCGATAGACCTTTTTGCCTCGAGGCTCGACCACCAACTCCCTTGATTTTTACAGCTGGAGGCCGGATCCGTTGTCAGTGGCCACGGACGCCTTCCTCCAAGACTGGAGTAAGGAGAAAGGGTTTGCTTTTCCCCCTTTTGCAATGATCACAAGAGTGACAGCTCAGATCAGGAGGCAGCGAGCAGAGGTGGTGCTAGTCACCCCCTTTTGGAGATCTCAAGTCTGTTTTCCGGTTCTTCTGGAACTTTCTTGGCATTCTCCAATCCTACTCTCCCACTTTCCGGATCTCCTCCTGAGCCCCGATCAAGGTCCTCATCCCCTGATTCAGGGAAACTCGTTGTGGCTCATGGCGTGTAGGATTACAGGAGACGATGGGAAGTCCCGGGCCCTTCAGAAAAGGCTGAGGAGCTCATGTCCAAGGCTTGGGCGGACAGCACGGGTAAACGTTACAGGTCCACTTGGTAAGATGGTCCCGCTGGTGTGTGCGACGGAGTCGCAATCTCTTGGATGCCGATGTGGTCCACATCCTGAATTTTCTGGCCCACTTAGCTGCTAATGGCCTAGCATACAGATCAATAAATACCTTTCGCTTAGCCATCTCAGTGGGTCATGTGCCGCTTAACAATGTGGCTGTTGGGGAACATCCCCTTGTTTGCAGGCTTCTCCCAGGCATCAGACTATCTATGCCTCCGGAACCCCGGTATTCGGCTCTCTGGGATGTCAACCAGGTCCTCAACTTGTTATTATCTTGGCAACCTAACCTTTTTCTGTCACGGAAAGAATTGTCAGCCAAGCTGGCCATGTTGTTATATCTCGTTTCCTGCCGTCGGGTTTCTGACGTGCGAGCTTTGGATATCAAAGCCTGGATTTTTAATCCAAAGGGAGTTACTTTCACTCTACATATAAGGACTAAGTATCACACAAGGACAATCTCATATCCGGAATTTCCAGATTCCCCTAAATTGTGTGTAGTACGTTGTTTGAAAGCTTTTGAGGAAATGACTGAGGAGTTTCATCCCCCAGATGAACGACAACTCCTTATCGCCTAACGTAAACCATTTAAGGCAGTTTCTTCGCCCACTATTGCCAGATGGGTTAGGTGGGTTATGCAAGAGGCTGGTAGAATCCTTAAGATGTTTGGAGCTCAATCAGCACGAGGTGCAATGCCTCGAAAGCTTTTGGCTTGGTTGGCCATTTGGAGGATATCCTCAACGTGGCGTATTGGTCTTCGGACTCTACCTTTAAAAGGTTCTACTTCAAGCCAGTGATGGACATGGCTCACCTCGAGGTGAGCAAGCTTTAAACTAGCATAATCCTCGTCTCCAGTCCTGATATAGAATGAAAAATGTCCTAAATATCGTAACTGAAAGTTTCAATTCTTTTAAGGACTCGGAGGCGAGGATTATCCCACCTTAGGGTTTCGATGATGGTACTCGCCCCGTATTGGAGTAAGTAATGCTGTTTGTCTTCTATACTGTTATGGTTAATGATTATTGTCATTTCTTTTGTGGTATTTTTGCCTCACTACGATTCGTTTGCAGGCTTACCAAATTGCTTTCCGTTTAGTGACAATGTACCTTTGTCCTCGTAGGTTCTGATGCGAAGAAGCAGGACTCCTGAAAGAGAGCCAACGGCTGACTTCGCGTGACGAAAGAGGATGAAGGGCCAGTGGGACAGTCTATGTTGGTGCTGGAGTTCCCTGATTGGAGGGCTTAGGACTATTCTTGATTGGACATTTTCTTTACTACATTGTTTTCCTAAAGGTTTCATGGGAAATGTAGTTTTGTCTGTTTAAATTGTCTGCTGTTAATAAAGTGAAGAGAGAAGGAATAATCCTCACCTCTGAGTCCTTAATATAATTGAAACTTTCCGTTACGATAGCTAGGAAATCTTTCATTATCTATTATATTGGCCATCTGGTAGTGGCACCGGAATAGATAAAGAAATATACCAATAGGAATAAGATCATCATGAGCAGTACTGTGCGTCTACGGTCACGACTGGATTTCTTTTTGAAAAAATATACCCGTCCTAATCTGGACTGTTTATTGAGATATTTCTAAGTTACCAGACGTAATGATAACAAGCTCATAGCCATGTACACCAACTCCATACTGAACGTTATTGGAATAGCAAGCTATTTTGTCAGCCATCTTGTATCGGCACCGAAGCATATAAAATATACATTTAGAATTCAAATCTCCATGAATAATGTAAAGCAACTTAAAGTCCTAAATAGATTTCTTTTGTAAAAATATATCAGTCTTAATGGTAAACCACATATGGGGATATCTCAAGGTTACCAGCTATAATGGTACAAGCTCATAATTAAATACACAATCGCCACACTCAACATTGTTAATACCCTACATGGTAGCAATTCTGTATATCTTCTGATATTATAATGGACAGCAAAGTGATAATACATGCCACCCCGTAACTGACAGCCGTTCAATCATCAACCGCAGAAACATTGAAGTTATAATGGACATCAAGGTAATATTACATGCCACACCATACTCCCACAGCTGTTTAACTCATCATCCGCAAAAATGTAGGGTGTAATAAAGATGATAGACAGATCTAGCAGAACCCATGCTCGGTATGTTAATCTTGATTGACAGTTAAATACAAAGTAATCTGCCATATAGGATTACCTATCGGCCATAACAGCGTAGTTTAAATTCAACCATTGGCACAACAGCATTCACCTCTATAGACTTGTATCTAGGGCCAGATGTACAACGTGATTTTGCATGCGCAAACGAGTATGCGAACTAGTTTGCGCATGCAAAATCACTGTTGGCATGTACAATTCCTAAATAGCGAGTCACAATTTATTTGCGACTCACTATTTAGGAATTGAGCGTCACAAATATGAAGGGGCGTTCCCTTCCTAATTGCGTCCACAAATCAATGTTAAAATGTTTTGTGACCGCAATTGCTGTTCGCAAAACAGTCGCAAATGGGGCCCTTCCCCTTTGCAAACGCAGAGGAAAATATTTTTTAAGGGCGGGCAGTGGTCCCGGGGACCACTGCCTGCCTTTAAAAAATGAAATGAAAACGTTTCATTGCTTTCTCTTTTAAATGCATCTGCATTGAAAAAAAAACTGCTTTATTTAAAAGCAGTCCCAGACATGGTGGTCTGCTGAGCCCAGCAGGCCACCATACCTGGGAGGGCCTGACATTCCCAATGGGGTCGCAAATTGCGAGAGGTTCATTAATATTCATGAGCCTCTCTAGTTGCGACCCCATTGGGAATAGCAAAACAGGGTAACGACACTGTTGTACATGCATAATAGTGCCTCGCAAATTGTGAGTCGCAAAAGACTCGCAATTTGCGAGGAGCTATTTTGCGCGTCGTACATCAGGCCCTAGATGTCTTAGAGGAAATACATACTAGGACACAACTTAATTATTACATTTACAGCTAGCTAGTTTCTTACTATCTTTTATGGAACATGCCGGTGATCAGCCAAAATACTGCATAAGGTGGCTAAAGCGTGCCCCACAGAGCTAGAAAATACTTCTTCCATACTATCCTCAATATGCAGAAGTCATCTGCTACTCAAAACCTTTCAGATATGTAAATTCTAACACAAAAGAACCATAATTGTGGCAACAAAGATGGAGTACAAATAATTAACCATCTTATAGTTGTCTACAAATAATGATGGAATTCATGTTCTTTGTTAAGGCCCTGCTGCAGTGTGCATAGGCATGAAATCCATCTGGCTTCACATTGCATCAATGAACGTTCTCTAATTCCACCTCATGCATCAACCGTAATGACATTTATTGCATGAAACATAAAAGGAGAATTAGTGTCTCTATTGCATATATGAGAGGATAGCAGGTAAGCCATATCTCTATTTTTGTTGGCCCTGACATGTTCTGATATACTCTGTCTGAGATCCCTAGTGGTACTGCCAATGTACACCTTGCCACATGTGCATACAATGGCATATATCACTAAGGTTGTTCGACAATTAATAAAGGCATTTATCTTATAGCTGAGAGAATTGTGGTGCATAAAAGTTTTTTTCTTATTCATGTTCAGATGGCACATCGTACAAGTATTGCACATGTAGAAGCCTTTAGGTTGCGGGTGCAGCCAATTCAATGTGTTGGTATTTTTGATAAGAGGTGTGTAACTCGTACTTACAATATCCCTAATTGTGCGTCCCCTCCTGTAAGTAACCTTTTGTTTATTGCCTAGTAAGGGTTCCAGACCTGGAACCACAGCCAATAGACCCTAATCTCTGTTCAAAACACTCCAAATCTGATGACCCGAGGAGTTATACGTAGTAATGAAAGCCAGCCGGTTATTCTTGTCTCTCATACAGTTATGTAGCAACTTTCTTCTTTCAAGGTTAGCCACCCTTCTGTGTGTGTCTCTAAGATGTTCTGTGCTGTAACCCCTCCATAGCATCCTCTCCATCAGAAGTTTTAAATTGTGTTCACATTCCTTTTCTTCACTGCACATCCTTTTGATACACATCATTTCGCCAAAAGGGATGGACTTAATGGTGCTAGCAGGATGTGCACTGCTGGCCAATAAAATGCTGTTGCAGGCTGTGGGTTTGCGTGTCAAAGATGTTCATTGCATGCTATCACTTGATAATAAGAGCAAGAAGTGTCCTAGCCGTCACCTTTCAAATGCTGCTACATTAATTTAACAGACAATGAACCAACAATTCAATTGCTATTGGGTTGAGGCATTTATTTGCTGCTCATGTCTGTACTTTACTCCACATTTGAATCATGGGTCAGGGAAGTTAGATACGTTTCAGTCTAGAACAAATTACACTTATTTATGCCACAGATCAAATAAAAACATACAAACTTCGTGGTGAAGTAGTGTGATGTAAAAAACAATACATGAACAAGTGATACAAAACAATACATTATACATACATTATGTCACCAGTCTTAATTCACAAACAAAGCAGTTACTTGGATATACTTTAAAATTACATTATACAACTGAGTTAAGTAGCTGCTATCACGGGGAACAAAACAATCAAACCCAGTAGTGAGACAATTCAAAAAGCATTTCCACTGGGCGGAAAAATGTAATCAAATACTACAGTCCCCGTGTTATGTAATGCCGATGCGTTTCGATTCCCAGGGTGGCTTATGGGATTCTCTTCAGGGCGTGGACTGGTTTATCTGATCGATTTGAGTAAGCAAGGTGAAAACATTCAAGTTAAAATGTAAGTATTACGACTTGCGCCAATCGGGCGATACTTCTACCAATGCAGTAGTTATGCTACATGGAAGCTTATTTGAGCTTTCATGGGGTGATTTTTGCTATGCTGGCGATATTGGATATTTTGTTTGAGCCCATTCTGAAGCCTGTTTTGTCAGCGATGGCTCAGATTGCTTTAAAGTTCACAAAAAAACGGACCGCATTGCGTCTCTTTGTATTCAGCTAAGCGAGTCTTCTAGTGGCATTGAGCTTTTTTCCAGTTGCATTATGAGCGATTTACAAGATCTAGAAGACAAAATCAGATCAACAGGGTATGGTGGATTTGTGGCCAAAAATGTGACTAAGAAAGAGTCTGTTCCCTTACAGGTGCTTAAGTCTAATGATTCTTTGATAATACGCAAAGCAGATAAAGGAGAGAAAGGTAGTGATTATGAATCATTGTCAATATCAAACAGAAGTGATGAGTCAATTAAAAAACACAGCCTGTTATAGGAGAGTAGGATTGAATCCTATTCCAATTGTTAAATCCCTAATAAATGAAAGGCTAACACATTGGCATGAAATCTGTCTGTTGACGGATTTGGAATATTGATAGCTCAGAATTGATCACCTCAGGCATCCATGCCATTATATGCTCCCCAAAATACGTAAGGAAGCAGCTTTTCCACCTGGCCGCCCTATCATACCGGCCATTGATTCCCCTACGGAGCATATGTCTGAGTTTGTTGATGTTTTCCTTTTACCGTTTGTTCCTAACTTGACTTCTTATGTGAGGGATAGATTGGACATCTTAAATAAGTTTGAGGATGTTCTGTGAGATGTGGATAACATGATGTTTGTAACATTAGATGTAGAGAGTCTTTATGCCTGCATAAGAAAGGACCTTGGCTTAAAAGCCTTGGATTTTTTCCTATCCACCAGACGTGCCAAATTTGATGAAAATTCTGAAATGCTCAAAGAAATGTCGGACCAAGTATTGAGCAACTACTACTTTCTTTTTGAGGTACAGTGATTCCAGCAACTTCAAGGTACTGCCATGAGTTCCAGGTTTGGCCCCTCTTATGCCTAACATTTTATGGATTGGTTTGAGAGGGGGCATGTCTTGGCTTAGGCTGCATCCAAGAGGACAGAATATATCCACTTTTGGGGACGCTAGATAGATGACATAATATTGATATGGAGAGGGTCCCTCTCTCAAATGGAGGATTACTTTGGTTATCTAAATGACAACAATTGGAATGTTAAATTCATCATGGATTGTCACAAAATAGGATACATTTCCTAGATGTCACATTCTATATTACTTTCAACAAGATTCAAAGCACTTTATATCGCAAACCCACAGCCGGCAATAGCATTCAATTGGCCAGTAGTGCACATCATGCTAGTACCATTAAGTCCATCCCTTCCGGCGAAATGCTGCATATTAAAAGTAATTGCAGTGAAGAAAAAGAAAGTGAACACAATTTTAAACTTTTGATGGATAGAATGCCACAGAGTGGTTACAGCACAGAACATCTTAAAGACATACACAGAAGGGTGGATAACCTTGAAAATAAAAAAGTTGCTACATAACTGTATGAGAGAGAAGAAGAGTAGCTGGCTGGCTTCCATTACTACGTATAACTCCTCGAGTCATCAAATTTGGAGTGTTTAGAATAGACATTGGGGTGTATTGGCTGGGGTTCCAGATCTGGAACCCTTACTAGACAATAAACAAAAGGTTACTTACAGGATGGGACGCACAATTAAGGATATTGTAAGTCCGAGTTACACACCTCCTATCAAAAATACCAACACATTGAATTGGCTGCACCCTCATCCCAAAGGCTCCTACACATTCAATACTTGTACGATGTGCCATCTGGGCATGAATAAGAAAAAAACCTTTATGTACAACACTTCTCTCAGCTATAAGATAAATGCCTTTGTTAATTGTCAAATACCTTTATAATATATGCCATTGTATGCTCATGTGGCAAGGTGTATATAGGCAGCACCACCAGGGAACTCAGACAGACTATATCAGCACATGTCAGGGCCAACAAAAATAGAGATACGGCTTACCTGCTGTGCTATCATATATGCGATAGAGACCTTCATTCCCATTTTATGTTTCATGGAATAATTGTCATTATGGTTGATGCTGGAGGTGGAAATAGGGAACGGGTGATCCGAGTCAACGTGAAGCTGGATGGATTTCATGCTTATATACAGTGGAGCAGGGCCTTAACAAAGAGCATGAATTCCATCATTATTTGTAGATAACTATAAAATAGTTAGTTATTTATACTACATCTTTGTTGCCACAATTACGGTTCAGTTGTGTTAGAATTCACATATCTGAAAGGTATTGAGTAACAGATGACTTCTCTGTATTGAGGATTATATGGTAGAAGTCTGTTTTAGATCTGTGGGGCACGCTTTTAGCCACCTTGTACCTTATTTTGGCTCATCACCGGTATTTTCCGTAAAAGATAGTAAGAAACTAGCTAGCTGTATATGTAATACCAGATTAGGTTGTGTCCTAGTGTATATCCTCTAAGACATCTAGATATTATTATCTATAGAGGAGAATGCTGTTGTGCCAATGTTCAAATTTAAACTAATCTGCTATGGCCGATAGGGAATCTTATATGGCAGATTACATTGCATTTAACCATTAATCAAGATTAACATACCGATTATGGGTTCTGCTAGATCTGTTTTATATCATCTTTGTTACACCCTACGTTTTTGCGGATGACGCCTTTCAGTTACGGTGTGGCATGTAATATTACATTGCTGTCCATTATAACAGTTTCTGCGGTTAATGAGTTGAATGGCTGTCAGTGACGGGGTGGCATGTATTATTACTTTGCTGTCCATTATAATGTCAGAAGATATACTGAATTGTAACCTTGTAGGCTGTCAACAATGTGGAGTATGGCGATCATGTATTTATTTAGCTATGAGCTTGTTACCATTATATCGGGTAACCTTGATATATCTCAATATGTGGTCTACCATTAAGACTGATATAATTTTACAAAAGAAATCCACTTATAACTTTAAGAAGCTTATCATCATTCATGGAGATTTGAATTCTAAATGTATATTTTTCCATGCTCCGGTGCCGTTACAAGATGGCCGACACAATATTTTGCTATTCCAATACTGTTCAGTATGTGTTCGCATTCATAGCAATGAGTTTGTTATCAATACATCTAGTAACCTAGAAATATCTTTATAAACGGTCCATTAGGACTGGTATATTTTTTACAAAAGAAACCCAGTCGTGACTGTAGACGCACAATATTGCTCATGGTGATCTTATTTCTATCAGCGACGGCCGCCATAAACAAAGGGTGGTGGGGCAGGTGGCGTCGCGCAGGAAGGATCCGGCAGGGGGTTGTTACAAATACATTATTAAAAAGAAAACGGACCTATTGCCGCCGGCCGCCTCCAACGTCACGTCATGCTCACCACTTCTCCTCTTCCTGCACAGGGATTGCTCTGAGCATGCAGGAAAGACACCCTGCTCAGACCAAGGAGTCTGTGGGGTCTCTCCAGCCTGGCTGCTCAATGCAACTGGGCTGGAGTAGACCTGCATGCGTATGTGTGTTTTGGTCAGCCTGAGACGGCCGGCCAAAACATATATGTGCACTTAGAGACTGGAGTGCACGTAGCACTTCTCCTCTCCCTCCCATGCCTAGGCCCGCCCCTCCCAACACCACTGGCTAAGAGCCAGCAAAATAAAACAATGCAAGAATATAATTTTATTTGACATTTGCTGGCTCTGAGCCAGGCAGTGGGTCGACGCTCCTCCGTCAGTGCCGAGTAGCCGCCACTGATTGCTATTGTTAAATTCCTTTATATATTACAGTGCCACTACAAGATGGCCGATAGATCGTCAGTTTAGGCAGTTTTATCCTCGCGATACACAGATGTTACCTGTTACTCTCATTGCGCCGGTATTTAAATGTTGCAGAGATGCCAGTCGGGTTTCTTTATGCTGTATACACTGGGACAGTCGCCATCTGATGGAACGAGGAAAATATGGAGGCGAGGAGAGTAAATGAGTAAACAAATAGATATTTAGCGTTAGGAAATGCTGCCAAATTATTAGTGTGACTGTGGTTCTTTAATGATAAAACTCAACTCGTTGTCTTAACGTTTGTTTTATTAGACTTGTAAGTGCTGGCATATTCTTGTAACAATGGTAACAATGGTGTCTCGTTGCAAGCCTAGGTTGCTTTGTGTGAGGTTGAATTACAGAACTTGTCCTAGATATCAACATTAGAATGTTATGGAGAAATTTGAACAATTGGTTCAAGGGTTAGTATAAGACATTGAATGGGTTGCTAGTTTGAGTTTGTATTGCTATTTGGTCCAGATTCCTTGGCCCCTTCATGACCTGGTTTAGCCATCTATAAGGTGTATGTTGAATACATGTCCTTGCAAACGGCCCGACGGGTCTTTAGAATGGTTTAACCTTGTTCCCAGATTTGTGATCAATAAGTTTGATGAACCTAGTGTCTACGGGTGTTTTTATGAATATATTTATGCTATAACTTGTTCTCAATTAGCTGCTTTTGTCGCGTTTTCCTGCACAGAGTACCTTATTTAAAGCGTGAACCCCAACAGATTCTGCGAATTTTCCACAAACCCCCTGATGAATACAGGGTTCGAATGGGCATTAGATGTTTATAGTTTGGACAAGCAATTTATAAATGTAATTTCAATAAGCAAAATATTATGCTGTATATAACTGGAAATGTGGAGGTATAGGTATATTCCAACATCCCTCCTTTTAGGGGGATATTCAGTAGATGTTTTGTCCTTTCTTACAGATAGGTTCACAGTATTGAACAACAAGGACTCTCTTCTTTAGCCTATAGATTTGTGTTTCGTGTGACTACGTTTTTTGGTAAGTGATACAATATTGTACTGTGGGGAGTCAACTATGGGGTACTTTTGCATGCTATTCTCACAGATGATAGTTTCACTTAGGTATAATCTGTAATGTTCTTTGAATAGGGGTATCTTGGGTACATTTGTAGGATAACAATGAAGTCCTAAATCTGATTATATCAATTTTGAGCATCAAGTCATGGTTCTATTATCAATAAGGTTTTGGACAAATATGGAGAAAGTGGATGGAATTCAACATTTTGACTTGGCTATAAGGGTCCTGTGCTATAAGGATTTGAACTAAATGTGCAATGTTTAGTTGTCTTTTTTTGTGCTGTTACGGAGCAAACGCTTTGTGCAATGAATATATAAATATATAATTTTCTGTTGTTTTTAACAATGTGTTAATTATTGTTAAGTATATGTATTGTTTTAATGTCACAGATGATAATGTGTCTTCAAGTAACGTATTTGTGTTGGTGCAATTATGTAGTATATATATTGTTTTTTTTTTTTTTTTTTTTTTTTTTTTGAAACCGTTTATTGCAATCTCAAATATAGACAGGTATGGGCCTACAACCTTCCGGCCGGCCGCTAAAGTGACAGAAGCAAATGACATACATACAATGAGGCACTTGGCTTTGCAGAGACGATAAAGCAGGAGGTATCAACAACGTGGGCCACATGACTCTGAGCCCACAATACGGTTTCGTTTTATACAACACAACAACATAAAACCACACCCGCAAGGCAACCCGCAATCGAAGATGACGACACGTGCTCCTCAAGTGGGGGACCCCAACCATCCAAAGAAATCCAGAGAGGGGAAGGGAAACAGATCCGGGACTGGGAGAACAATGTGCCCGGGGCTGAGGGAGGGGGTCAACTAGGGGGATGGAGCTGGTGAAGCAGGAGGCAACAACGGCGGCTCGCAAATACCCCCGCGGTAGGCGTTCCAGGGGCCCCATATCTTCACCCATGCCCCAGGCTTACCCCGCGCCACATACACCACCTTTTCTCGGAACATGCACCAATCCATGTGTTCTTTCCAGGCCGACACCGCCGGGGGCCTCTGGGATCCCCACAGTTGAGCAATGTCACGTTTAGCTATCATATATCCCAGAGTCACCCATCGCGTCTGCGGAACCGAGTAATCGGTCGGTTCCCACACATTCAGCAAGCATCTCCTCGCTTCAGGCAACAGCGCGACATTCGTAACCGCTCGCAGGACCTCATGCACACCACGCCAGAATCGCTCCACCCTTGGACATTCCCACAGAATGTGCAAAAAAGTCGCCAAAGCACCACACCCACGCTTACACAATCCATCCTCGGCATAGCCCATACGCAGAAGCCTTGGCCCCGTCATATACACCCGGTGGAGTATCTTAAGCTGGACGAAGCGAAGGCGAGCCGGGATGGCCACCTCCTTCGGAGAGGCCACCGCGGAAATCCAGTCCTCGTCGTCCAACTCCAGCCCATCGGCAACCCAAGCCTCGCGGAGGCCAGTCAGTAAGCCCGAGCGGTCATTTATCAATTTCTTGTAAATGAGGGAGATCGTGCTGTCCGGAACGTGGCCATCTAGCACTCTATCCTCCAGGGGGGAGGACTCCGGGATGGAGGCCACGTCTGGGAAGACAGAACCCAGTGCGTGACGGACCTGCAGGTAGCGAAAGTATTCACTGCCCTGCAGCTGAAACTCCGCCTGCAGCGTCTCGAATGTTTTGAATCCTCCCCTCGTCCAGAGATCTCCCACTGTACTGATGCCTATCATGTCCCACCTCTCGAAGCCCTTCGAGGTCCACAAAGAGCCCAGCCTCTCCGACGCATACAACGGTGACGCCCGGGTCAAACGGTCCTTCCATCCCATAGCTGCATTAGCCGCGTGCCATACTCGCACCATGACACGCGTGGGTCCCGTCAAGCGGGAATCGGGCACGCTAGTGTAGAGCGCTCGATTGTAGTCGCCACCGGGCAGGAGCATTTTGTCCATTTCAAATGCCGGGTTTAGGGCGGGCCCATAGAAGCCGTGATTAATTGCAGCTAACTGGGAGGCCCAGTAATACCGCTTAATATCCGGGAGGGCAATCCCTCCGTCGTACCACGGAAGCGTCAATTTTGCCAGGGCTATACGCGGCTTCCCGTCCCAAAACAGACGGCGCTGTAAGCTTTCCACCTCACGGAAGTAGCGCGCCGGGACCAAGTCCATAGTGTTCTGGAGAGCGTACAGAAAGCGCGGCAATGACATCATCTTGAATAATGCCGCCCGGCCGAGCGGCGAAAGCGGCAAGCGCCGCCAGCGCGCGACGTCCTCCTTCAAGCGCTGGAGGGGGGGAAGCAAATTTCGCTCGTAGCGGGCCACCGGGTCCAGCGTAATATAGACCCCCAGGTATCGAAATCCCTGCGAGGCAATCTGGATCGGACAGCCCCGAGGGAGGACAGGAGCCTCCCCGGAAAGCACATAGACACAGGATTTAGCCCAGTTGATGACTAGGCCTGAATTACGGCCAAAGGAGCGCAGAACATCGACCAGGACAATCAGTGATTTGCGCGGGGAGGCTAAGTACAAAAGGATATCGTCAGCGTAGAGGGACAAGCGGTCCTCATACTCGGGGGTCCAACGGAGACCATGGATAGAAGGGTGCCACCGCAGCCACTCCGCCAGGGGCTCCAAGGCCAATGCAAAAAGGAGCGGCGACAGGGGACAACCCTGTCGCGTGCCCCGTCCCAGCACGAATGGGGCCGAGACTCGACCATTCACCACCACCTGTGCCAATGGGTCCGAGTACAACAATTTGACCCAACTGATGAATCCCGGGCCAAATCCAAATTTTGCCAGCATCGCCCAGATGTAGGGCCATTCGAGCGTGTCGAACGCCATGGTGGCGTCTAAGGACGCCAAGATGGCCGGCTCCCGCACGAACGGAACACGCGCGAGCACCCCGTGCAAGCGCCGCAGATTAAGGGCCGTATTGCGATGGGGAATAAAGCCGGACTGGTCTTGGTGGACCAAATCGCCCACCACGCCGACCAGCCGGTTAGCGAGCACCTTGGCGAGGATTTTAGGCTCCACGTTCAAGAGCGAGATAGGCCGGTAGGATGTAACCCGGTCTCGCGGTCTCCCCTCCTTGTGGATAACCACGATGGTAGCCAGACGCTGGTCCGGCGGGAGGGAGCCCCGCGAGTGGGCCGCAAGGAACATTGCGCGGAGGTGGGGTGCCAGTACATCCGGTCGCAGTTTATACAACTCGATAGGAATGCCGTTCGGGCCCATGGCCTTGCCAGAAGCGACCGAGCGGATGGCGAGGGCAATTTCGTCCGAGGTGGGGGCGGCATCCATCAACTCCCTGTCCTCCATTGAGAGGGAGGGCAGCGCGATGTCACGCAGCAGGGCATGGGAATCCTCCTCCGGGCAGGGAGAAACCGGGGAATACACCTCGCGGAAATAATCCGTGAAGCAAGAGACAATGCCTTCCGGCTCAGTAACACGTACACCATCCATTCTCTCAATCAGCGGGACCACACGACTAGCTCTCTCCTTCTTATCCAACCACGCAATCAACTTGCCAGCCTTATCACCCACATCATACAATCGCCCCTGTTGCTCTCTGCTGAGGCCCCTGGCCGCCTCCGTGACGAGGGACCTATATGCCGCCTGCTTAAGGTGTAGAACGTGCAGCGCAGCGTCAGTCACCCCACTCCCCAGATCACCCTCCAGTTCAGTAATTTCGGCCTCCACCCGGGTCACCTCCTCCTGTGCGCGCCTCCGGGCATGGGAAATAAAGGAGAGGGCCTCCCCTCTAAGCACTGTCTTGAAAGCCTCCCACAGGGAGATGGCCGACGGGACAGACCCCACATTCTCCTCAAAATACCGTTGCAAGGATTTAATCAAGTCAGCACGAATAGTGGGGTCGCGCAGGTACCAGGCATTGATTGGAGCTACCCTGCCCTCCCCCCTCGGGAAGACATCAAAGTGCAACAGGAGTGGGGAATGATCTGAGATACCCCGCGCCAGATGGCGCACCTCCCCCACTCTCCCGGCATAGGCCGCAGGGACAAGGACATGATCAAGCCGCGAAAGGCTACCATGGGCCCCCGAATGGAAGGTGTATTGCAGCTGAGTGGGATGCTTTAGACGCCAACAGTCCACCAATCCCAGTGTGTCCAAAAGGCCAGACAGCCACGCTTGTGCCCGGGGGAGGTCCCTAGGGGGATAGCGATCCATAGTCCCAGAGGCCACCGCATTGAAGTCCCCCCCCACCACCAGAAGCCCCCCCGGAAGGTCAAGCAGGAGGCGTCCCAGGTCCGCAAAGGTGGTGGACTGTAACCCCGGTGGGACGTACACTGAGACAAAGACGACTACTTTGCCCTCCATTCTCCCCACCAAGACAGTGTAGCGTCCCCTCTCATCATGGCGCACCTCGTCTATTTCTAGCGGGAGCGAGGTCTTGACCATAATGCCCACCCCTCGTGAGCCTGATGTGAAGCCCGAGTGGGCCACCAAACGATAGCCACGTCGATTCATGGCACAAAAGGAGTTACCAATGAGGTGTGTCTCCTGCAAAAAGACCACATCAGGCGAAATCCGTTTCAGATATTGCAGGACCACACCCCGCTTAATCCTATCACCCAGTCCATTAACGTTCCAGGACAACAAAGTCAGGTCCCTACCCCCCATCACATACACAAGCCATCATTTGTCCCCCCGAGAGCATCTCAAAAACACCAATACAATGAAGGGTTTGCCTTGCGGTAGAAACGAACCACACCCCACCCCAACCCACCCATCCCAACAGAACTCCCCCCACCCTGCACCCCTGCATGAGCCCAAACAGCCCCCCCAAAGTGTAGTGTGCCTGTCGCCCCATAGAAAGAAAACTAACTAGTCCCCCAGAGGAGGAGGGAGATCCCCCAAGCGACCCCACACGACCTCCACAGGAGGGGAACTTACCCTAACAGTCAATGGTGACAATAACACAGTCCAGAGCAAGGCCTACCATTAGTCCCTCAGTCCTGATCCGGCGGGCCCTCCCCACCAACCGCTCCCCCCCCACCCCCCCGGCCCCGATCTCCGGGCAAAGTGTCCAGCCAGTCCCCGGCCGCCTCGGGACGATCAAAAAAGTGCGTGCGGCCATCCACCTCCACCCTCAGCTTAGCCGGAAAAAGCATCGAATATTTGAGATTCAGGTCCCGTAGGCGACGTTTGACACCGAGAAAGCTCAGTCTCTGCTTTTGGACCGCCGGAGTAAAGTCAGGATAGAAATTTATATCCATATTGTCAAGTCTGACCGGCCCTTGTAGCCTGGAAGTCTGCAGGATAGCGTCCCTGTCCCGAAAATTGAAAATCCGGGCGATGAGAGGCCTCGGAGGGGCTCCGGCCTTAGGCCTACCCCCGGGGACCCTGTGGGCACGTTCCACTGCAAAGAATTTACTCAGCCCCCGAGGCTGGAGATGGGTGAGGACCAAGTCCTCCACAAACAGATCCGCTGCCTCTGCCTCGCGTCCCTCCGGCACCCCGATAATGCGGACGTTGTTTCTCCGGGCCCGACCCTCGAAATCCTCCAGTCGACGATGCATCAGGGCGCTCGCCTGGCCAAGCCTGCGCACCTCCTGTTGGAGGGCCGCCACGTCAGATGTGAGGCCCGAGGTAGAGTGGGCCAAAGAATCGACCCGGTCATTTGTTTTTGACAGATCGGCTCTCACGAGGCCCACGTCCACGAGGACCGAGTCGATCTTCTGCGCCAGAGTGTCAAAGCGCTGGTCCACCGAGGCCTTCATCTCGGCGATAGCGCCCATGACGTCTCGGAGGGTCAGGTCCGTGGGCAGAGCAGGAGCATCAGTCGGGCCCGTAGGGGACCTACGCAGCGCCTCTGGAGATCCCTTCTGGAGGGTGTAGCGGTCCATGTTGTTGGATTGATGGGCCGCGCCACGACGGGTCGACTTCACCTTAGCCCGGTCGCCATCTTGTTTTGTGGCCATGGTCGCGGTCCCCAAATCGAGCCAATCTCCTCAAAAAGGGGGTAGACAATCCCGTTCAAGGGCTCTGGGGGGGGGCGACCACCGCTCCGCAGGACGGACCGCAGCCGGCGGGCCGGCAGGGCACCCCAACGAGGCCACACCACCGCACACCGCTTCGCGACCCTACCTCGCCTGGCAGCAGGGAGGGCGCAAAAGCGAAAGTGAAAGTGCGGGGTGCGCGAGTCGCCCAGCCTTGCCCGCCGCTGTTATTCACTTTGTCGCCGGATCGCCCCACAACTCCAGTACGGGGGGCCGGCGTGGAGAAGGCCGCAAACCTTAATCGGTGCTCCCGCCGGTGTCCGAAGTCCGAATTGAAAACGGAAAACGGGCGTCACCTCAGCTCGGGTTCACAAACACAGTCCCCTCATCTGGGACAGGATTCGGTCAGGATTTATGCAGGAGGTCGCGGAGGTCCTCGGGAGCCTCGCACCTACGCGGCCATCTTGGGTGCGCGCTAGGCTCCTCCTAGTATATATATTGTTAATGTCTTAGTCTTATGTGTTTTTTAACAGCCCTGAAGACGTCCCTATGTTGTGGGATAAAACGCGTTGGCTGCGTTCTCATTTATCATAAATGTGAAACAAGCAATGAAAGAAAGAATACTAAGAATATACATGACATCTTGATGCTTTCTTTGAGACAATCTTTATTGTTTAATTACTTTTGGCTGATTCATTGGTATTCAGAATAATGTGATCCCAATGAATAGTTTTCTATGACAAATTAGCCAAATAGACAGTGCTCCTTCTCCTAAAACGTTTGACCTGCTCCGAGCCCCAAGAGAGTTGTAAAAAATACTGGGCATTCTGGTGGGCAATAATCTGTCCATGAAAGATCACGTCACCAGCATCTGTGGTACCTGCTTTAACATATTACAACTGCTAAAAAAGGTATTCTGTTGGCTCTCTTTGAGCTCTAGGAAATCATTGGTGCAGGCGCTTGTCACCAGCCACCTGGCAATGCTCTTCTGGTAGCTGCCAATGAGACGCTTCTCTCCAAAGTTCAGGAGGTTCAAAACACCACAGCCCACCTAGTCTGTAGGCTTCCTACTGGCACCCCTCTACTCCTACTCTGAGAGCTTTGCACTGGCTTCTAGTCAGGAAACGTTCATTGTTCCAATATCTATGTCCATGAATCTCTTGTGAAAAATAGCCTCGTACCTCTAAGTCAGACTCTCCTCTCATCACCCCACTAGAAACCTGAGATCCATGGACAAAACGTTTCTAAGACCTCACCGCATTCAAACCTCAAGACTTGGGGGTCGGTCCTTTTCCTAAATGGCCCCCACTACTGGAACAGTCTCCCACACCACATTTGTTTTTGTTCTGACTTTGGAAACTTAAAAAAATGCTGATAAATATGGCTGTTCTGTTAAGTTGCCTTTTCTCAGCTTAAGTCTACCTAACGCCAGGATAATGTTTCGGGAGTGAGTTGTTTTGCGCTTTACAAATGATGGTAACGTAACATAACATGAATGGGTAGAGATAGGAAGTAGGGGCAGAATAAAGGAGCAACATGGAGAGAGAAGGAAGAGATTGGGTGCAGGGGACAGAGTGAGGGAAGATTGTTCAGAAGAGAAGGGACAACAGAGAGCAACAAGCATGGAGCTGAAGCTAAGAAAGAAGACTGTAAGGAGATGACTTAGTACACTAGAGCAAAACGAAAATAAGGGAATGGGGAGGAAATGCTTGGACTTTATGACATTTAAACGAAGGATGCAGAGGGTATAGGGAGGGCTGAGCAAGCTGAGAAAAAAGGGCACAAAAGGAATATGAAGGCACTTGTATATATGGAAAGCAAAAGAGTAGAAGCAGAAAATGGGGGCTAAACATGACATCTTAGAAATAAATTGGGTTATGAATACTAGCGCTCTATAATTCACAGTTAAATAAATTGAGTTATGAATATTAGCACTCTATGATTCACAGTTATATGCAATATATAAGAACTCAGACAGCAATGAACTGGTTTGATTTGACAAAAAGGCTGGTTGAATTCCTTTATCTGTGTATGTTTTCGCTGATCACAAGTGTACAGTTCAAGAGTCTCCAGGCAACACGTATTTCACCCATGAGTTTTGCGCAGGCATGGGGCTTTTCCAACGCTACACCATAGTATTTTTTTAAATTGTTTACAAAACACATTATATCTTTCCTTTTTATATTGGAAATATACTCCTTACCAATTTTACATGAAAAATCATTGTGAATACCACCCAGTGAAGCTCTGCAACTGTGAAATATTTATACATAACAGGTGGGAAAAATCATAAAGTGATGATTTTTAAAGTAAAATATTCACCATGTCTCAATTTCTCTAAATAGTTTGTAATTATAGTACAATAGGTTTTGTATATTTAAAAAAGTGGGATAATGATAGTTACCAAAGAAGCAGGGCCTTAGGGGGCCCAGCGGGCCAGGCCAGCTCTTATTTGTGTGTGCCCCCACCCTAAACAACACAAGCTTTGCTGGTATTTTTTGTGGCATTAACAATATTATTTTGTTTGGGCCCACTGCATGTTACTCCTCTTGGCTTACTAGGGAGTATGGCTGAGTATAGCAGGATAGTGAACGAGGCAAAGAAGGGGCAATGAAGCATGTCCTGCCTTGCTCTACCCTGCTTCCAGGAATGAACTCATCAACTTTGTGGTGGCTGCAGAGAGCTCTACGTGCACTGCTTAGCCCAAGGAACTGCTTCTGCTCCTCTCCCAGCCCAGTAGAAAGTGTCACAGTGAGAGGCAGCACATGGCTCCACAGTGAAGCTGCTGCTTTTAATGCACCTGCAGCCACAAGCTATCAGAGCTGCCTCCCCTTTAGCTCTTGCAAGACAACAAATGGCAATGCTGCAACTAGCCAGAGTTCAGCAAAGGGTCTGGCTTCGATTTTAAGAGTTTGTGCAGCTAAACCAATATTTGGCATGTTAAATCATGCAGAAAACATGATGTAAAAAAAAAATCTCAGATTCAAAAATGTGTATTAAACATTAGCAAACTAGGAGCGTTATACTTTAAATGTGAGCTTATATCACTGCTTCAAGAGGCCTTTATATTGAAACTGAGTTTTTAAACTTAAACTTAGAAACATCTCTGCACATCTCTGCCCCACACCCAGTCAACAGTGCCATTACTGAACACTAAGAGGCAAGTCAATTGTCATGTGTACCCTATATGCAACATAGCTTGCAATTTTGAAGCCTATTAAATCAAAACAGCTTTTGATTTTGTACAGCACACATCCTAAACTCACATATTTGAAGGTGTTTTCCTGTGCGTTAATGAAGAAAACAACAGCCTTGTAAAATGAAACATTTGCTCAGGATCACACAGTTTGGTCAGGTAGTGAAGACGGGATTCATCCCATGTTTTGTAGTTTCACAATTTATCCACTAGCTGGAGATCTCATTCTCCTGTTTCACTATGTAGGTTATCTCATTGGCTTTAATTGTTTGTGAATCCGTCTAAAGCATGGATGGCAGGCAGAAGCCACATTAAAAGTTGTCTTGTTTTAAACTGAAAGGGCCAAGAAGTCGTCAAGCTTAGCTAGACCAGGCATCTGGTTTGAACTTTCAGTGGCGCAACAACCTCTACTTTCTGTTATGGTATACAATGTGTATTTGTATAGCGTGCATCTCACCCAGGAGGGTATCCTGGTGCTGAAGCGGGAGCTGTATGTGCCGAGTCAGTGTCGGGACTAGGTGAAGAGCCACGTCTTTGGTTTCTTGCAGATGAGGAGGCTTCGATGTGCCCGGGCAGGTCTTTCCAGACTTTAGGAGCAAGGAAGAAGACACAGCTACTGGATCTGGTTCTGCATCTGCAGGAAGTAGGTGCAAGTAGAATTCCAGGCTGCTGAGGTTTTTGTATGGTCTGAAGTCTTCTGGTCAGTTAAGCATTGATTCTAGCATAGGGTACATTACCGTAGGCCATCTTACTGTTGACAAGGGCTTGGACAACGGTTTGACAATTGTTTGTAGTGAGCCATTTGAAGACCTTATGGAGCATCATTAGTGGGTAGAAGCAGGAGATGGAGCCTGTGTTCATGGAGAGTTGTCTTGTCTTTGTTGATCTTGGGCCAGTTGGTTTTCATCCCCCTAGGATTTCAGTGTCTTATCGGAGAGTGAGAAGATGAGTTGGGTGTACTCTATATTGATTTTAATTTTGTGGGAGCGGATAATTCTGGCGAGTGGGGTCATGTAGCCATTGAACAGAATGAGGCTGAGTGAAAATCCTTGTGTGACTCACAGATGAGGTTGACGGTGTCCGAGGTGAAGGATGGCCAGGCTGACCAACTGGGTGCGGCCTACTGGGAAGGAGCAAATCCAATGAATTGCCGGACCTTAGGTGCCGGTTTTGCGCAGTCATTGGATAAGGATGGAGTGAGAGACATTGTCAATGGCTGTAGAAATATCCAGTAGGCCAAGGATCGCGGTGTAACTTCTGTCCATGACCATTCAGATATGGTCCATGGCGGCGATTAAGGTGGTCTCTGTACTGTGGTTGTGCCTGAGTCTAAATAAGTGGTGGCATTGAAGTGGTTGGCTAGGTAGTTTTTTATCATCTTTTCCATACATTTTCTGGGTAGAGTAGCAGGGAGGTAGGCCGGTTGTTGGTTTCTTGATGAGGGGGATTACTATGGTGTGTTTCCAGGAGTCGAGGCATGTTGCTGTGATGATTGAGTTATTCAGGATCAGGGTGAGGACTGCGCTATAGGGTCCAGTCCTTTAATGAAGACGTGGTGAGGGCAGGAGTTTGAAAGTGCTCCAGAGTGTATAGAGTACAGGGCCATTGTGGTTTCGTGAGTGGTGATGGTGGGCCACGTGGGCAGGGTTATCCTCTTGGTGCTGGTAGGGATGGCCAGGAGGGCTGCAAGCATGGGAAGGTACAGTTGAGGCTTGAAGTTCTTGTAGATGCTTGTAATCTTGTTGCTGAAAAATATGGGCAGTTGGGTGCACAGGTGCTGAGAGGGGGTTATACTGGTGGAGCTTGCTATCAGGGAGGTGAAGTCTTTCACTATGGCACAGATTTTGCTTTCTGCTTTTGGTGCTACTTTTGATGCGGTCGTTGAGCTCAGAGCATTTGGTGGCTCCTATTTGCTGAAGGTGGAGTCTGAGGGATTTATAGATGCTCTTCTCGGTGTCATTCTGACTTCGTCTCCATCTTTGTCACCACTATAACCAGAAGTGGTAGGTAGTGTCACTGATTTGGTTAAATAAGTTCAGTCCCACTATGGAGTATACTGCTGTTTGTTAAACTAGCATCATTTTCAAAGTGTTAAGAAGCTATTATGTGATTTGAAGAGCTATACAAGTTTATCAACATACATTCTATGCAGTAGGTGAGGGAGCAGTTGCTTGAGCATTGGTAATTGGCCTGCCAGTTGAAGACTGCATTTAATTGATGCTAATTGTATGGTGACCAGGCTTTCAAAACCAAAATCCACGACATTGTGAGACATGTAGTCGACATGTAATCCCATCTTTATAATGGGATAAACAAAACTAGAAGTATCGGAATGCAGGGAAAAACACCATAGAATGGGGCAGCCTTTCATATAATAAAGCTGATAAACTTGGCAGGGCTGTGTTAAAAGGTTACCTGTCCTCGTACCATGCTGAACATGGAATATGCTACAATAGAGGTGTGAGGACATGCAGCATTTTATACATCATGCTTGTGCTCCTCTTGACCTCTCAAAACCGCAACAATGAAAAATGTCAGGACACCTAGACAGAGATAAAAAAGGAACTATCCAATCAAATCAAAAATATCTGGTCACTCTGAGGGGTAATGTTATCTCACTAATGGCACATGATTTATTCAAGGTGGCTGAATGCATTCCACCTAAAGACCACCTGCCATTAAGCATTCATCCATTCAACATTCATTCTTCCTACACAAACCGCTCCTAATCATTTCTATTCACAAACTGTCCACTTATCGCTGCAGGCACTATTGTATCACTTTAAGCAGGACTTCAGATGATCTTGAGGCAAAACACAAGATAAGTGACCTCTATGAATTGACAAAAACTCAATTTGTGCACCCATGTAGTGGGTTTGTATTTCACTGTATTGTTTATGCTGTGTTCTATTTTGCCTCGTGCTTGGAGTGTGCATGTTTGGGGGTTCGATCGGCTGCTGCCAGGTACAATTCGAACCTCTGAAGGTGCACTGCTCCTTGCTGTGGCTGAATAAACTTACCTTCAATTTAAGAAGAACGGCTTCTTTGTGGTTTCTGTCTACTTACCACATTTGGCGACGATCGGGAACCAGCTTCAGCCACCCGAATCACCTGAAGAACTCCACGCGGTGGGGTCATCTCATCAATTGCTGTCTACCAGCTGTCAGAAACTTCTCACCGACAACCGGAGCTTGGTTGTTTCCCCAGGTGCCAAGTGGTGGACTGGTAGGACCCTTGTTCTTCATTTTCTGCAGTTTTACGCAGATTCCCTCTGGTCGGCCGTTGGCAGCTCATGCTAAACTTACCTTCAAATTAAGAAGAACAGCTTCTTCGTTGTTACTGTCTACTTACCACAACCCATAACATGAAACAACAATCCAGATAAGCACTTCAAAAACAAAAAGGTGGTCTGATCACCAGACTGAAATACAAAATCCTAGAGGTGGTCACTAAACACTGGACAAATATACTCGCCTGATAGGGCTTCAAACACTTGACACTGAATGCTGACTGCACTGCATGCAGTAGATGAGACTAGAAGGAGATTATTTCAAACATGGGAGATCGTCCCCTTCTCACGGCATCTCTTTCATTTAATAGATAACGATTACAGTTCTTGCAGGTGTGGGGTTAGAGATCTGATTGTGCCCTGAACTCAGGCGCTGGGGCAGTTGGTGACTTATGTAACTTATATAAACTTATACAGAGCAAGGGGTGTAGAAGGAGCCCTTACATGTCCATCTGTTTCTCCCTATCTCCCTCCTGTAATCAAATCTCCTTGATACCAATATTTGACCCTAATAAACACTTGCCACACACAAATATAAGCACTTGCCATTGAGGCCAAGGCGAAACGCGTCGGGTACAGCAATGTTTGTAAAATAAAGCCGCCTTAAAACTCCTGGAAATACGAGTGAGTGCGTCTTCCTTAAACTAAATTGATCTGTCGTGAGGCAGGAGATTTGTTTCTACTTTGATACAAACCAACTTGGCCCTGCCGGAGAAAAGCGCACCGTCTTGAAATTGAGCACCAGCGTCAACCTTGGGCTACAATGTGGCAAAATTTTTTTTATAAAATATATAATATATATATATATATATATATATTCACTGAAAAAACCATAGGTTTCAGGGGCGTTATAGTTAGCTGGACATTTCCCTCCTACAAAACCCTAGAAATTCCCCTGTTATAGTTAGTTCAGCTAACTATAACTCGTGCCCCCGCAATGCACTGCTGATGATGTCACATATTACATCACTCATGACATGGTCAGTGACATCACTGATGACATCACTGATGACATCTCAAATGACATCACTGATGACATCACTGATGACGTCATCCATGTGATAAATTACTGCATCTTCTCACACCCTAATTTAACCGTTGATACACCGACCCACAATTTCAGATGCCCATTCTCAAAACCATAGATACTCCAATACCAATAACTACATACCCACTTATTAACTCTTAGGTCTACATACACCTCCACTCATTCACCTGTACAGTCACTCATACTTACAGTCACTCCGTACAAGACTATCATATGCATTTATACACCTACATAGACACTCACACACCACCAATCATCCATAGAGGTACTCTCACACCTAGTCAGTCATGCAAATAATTAATTGCACTCCCAGTTAATCACCTATGCAGTTATACACACTCAAGTTCACTTACTCATAAAAATAGTACCACATTCTTACGCTCTTATACAATCATTGATACAAGCACACACTCATCCATACAGCCACTCTCACAATCACACACTCTCACATATACCCACTTATATACTCTTACACACATATATACTGCCTTTCACATATGTAGTTACTGACACATGTACAACTGAGATATTCTTTCAATCACTAACACACTCATACATACATTCACCCAACCATACAGTCCATCACAGTTGTACTCTTAAAACCATGCACCATAGAATCACCCACTCACACATCTATGCACAGAGTCACACACAGCCTACACACACAAACACTCAGGCACCCATACAGATACTCAGACAACCAATCAATAACCCATATAGACACTCATATAGCTATTCACAAAACCATGCAGCCACTTATACAGCAACACACAGACACATACAGACATTCACACAGCTTAGTCACTAGTCTGTAGTAAGATACATTTAATGACTCACTTATAGAGTCAGTTACACACCTACAAAATCATCCATTCACACACTTGTACACCCACTCATTCTTCAACAGGCCTTTCCCTATATATAGTAAACATATTAAAACTTTACAGAAACACATACTCACTGGATGACGTCATCAGTGATGTCATCAGTGATGTCATTTGAGATGTCATCAGTGATGTCATGAGTGATGTCACTGACCATGTCATGAGTGATGTAATATGTGACATCATCAGCAGTGCATTGCGGGGGCGCGAGTTATAGTTAGCTGAACTAACTATTACAGGGGAATTTCTAGGGTTTTGTACGAGGGAAATGTCCAGCTAACTATAACGCCCCTGAAACCTATGGTTTTTTCAGTGAATATATATATATATATATATATATATATATATATATATATATATATTTTCACTGAAATAACCATAGGTTTCACACACGTTATAGTTAGGAATTAGCATTTAAAAAACCTTGCAAATTCACTTAAAAAACCATAGGTTTCACACATGTTCTAGTTAGGTGAACATTTCACTCGTAAAAAACCAATGAAATGCCCCCGTTATAGTTAGTTCAGATAACTATAACTTGCGCGCCCGCAATCCACTGCTCATGACGTCACATATTACATCACTCATGACATGGTCAGTGGCATCACTCATGACATCATTGATGACCTCATCCTTTTGATAGAGTGGCGGTCGCGCGAGTTATAGTTATCTGAACTAACTATAACGGGGCAATTTCAGAGGTATCTTGATGTGGGGAGAATCCCGAGGGGTCTTCGCATCATGATTGCCCCCAGTTACGAGACACCGAATCCATTGATGATGACAGAGTGGGCCCAATGCAATTTAGAATCTTCACGACGTATAGTGGGCATATTAGTCAAATATGCTGAAATTGACAGAGCAGAACTTCAAGCCAAAATAGAAGTGTTAGAGAGTGAAATTCAACAACAAGGGGACCCACAGAGCAGATCAAAATTGCAGGATGAAATGATTAATCGACTCTGTAAAGAAGAAGAAAAAATTAAAGCAAGGAAAACATACAAGTTTAAACGTGATCGAGATGATTACGCAAATGGTCAAATATTCACCTTTGCCAGGAGATACGATATGCTGAGAACAGCCACAGCTAGTCGACGGGTGCAAGGATCTGCTGGTAAAGATCTGAATCATCAACAAATGGGTTCGGAATCTGGGTCAGAATTAAGCTCTACTGTGGACAGTGAATCAGACACAGAAAACATGCAGAGAAGACGAGAACAAGGGGCATTAAGACTGACCCCGGGGGAAGAATTGGACATTTTAAAAAGGAGCTGGAGAGAAACATTGCGACCCCGAAACAAGGGACCTGCAGCAGCAGGAGTACCCAGAGGAGAAGGGGGAGAAGACAGGCCCAAAGAAATAGGAGAAAACAAGAGGAGGGGGCGAGGACGAGGCAATCGCAGATAAAAGAAACCAATATTGCCACAACAAACACCACGGCCCCCGACGCCATTGCAGAAAATACTATCTTAGATCTGGCCAATATCAATTTAACCACAGTGGAACAACAGTTACTATCATTAGGCCTATCATATTGCCCGGAATCCAATTTTGATTATGTGCAAACCAGGGCTGACATTTATTGTTTCATCAGAAAATTAAAATTAGCCAAATATCATTTGTTAAAGGCTACAAGGGATCAAACTAACCCTAATGAAATCATTATCAGTGACAAAGATGAAGAAAAAGAACCATGGAACCTAATGGTATCTCACTTAGGATTATTGCAATATGGTGGCACACACTATTTTAGACAGTCAGGATCAGAGGTTGGATAGACTGGCAGTGAAAGGCGTCAAACCGAGTACTCCATTCAAGATGAAGTCCAAATTTGTCCCAGTAATGTTACGTGACTCTTTAGACATTTTCAGTGAACAATTGGTGGCACAGATCAAAAGTCTTAATTATTCGCTAAATAAGTCTAAGATGAAATACACCCATCAAGAAAGAAGTTATTTTGCATTAATGAAGAAGCTAAATGACAATAATAAGGTGGTCATTAGAAATGCGGACACGGGTGGGAATATAGTGTTGTGGCCTTTGGAACAGTATTTAGAGGAAGCTCGTAACCAACATATGGATTGGGAATGTTATCGGAAAAGCACCATCTTAAAATACAAGCAGATGCAAGAACAATTTTTCTCTTTATTACTGGCATGGAAAAGTGTGGGCATGATTAATTGGGAAGAATATAAGTTTTTAAAAAAAGATCACCCAACCACGCCGGTCATGTATTTTGTACCCAAGATACACAAAAGTATTACCACGCCACCGGGCAGACCCATCATTGCTGCCTGTAATGGACCCCTAGAAAATGTGTCCAGATACATAGATTATTTTTTACAAGATTATATGAAAGGATTGAAGTCATATGTGCAGGACACTAGTGAGTTTTTGAGAAAGGTTAGAGATATAACATGGGATGAGAACTATTTACTTATTGCTCTGGATGTATCGTCTCTATACACTTGTATCAAAAATACAGATGGTCTTAGAGCAGTAGAGTACTTTTTGTCCAAAAGAGCTATCCAATTTGAACAGCATAACAAAATGCTCTACAATATGCTAACATTTTGCCTTAACAATAATCTCTTTACCTTTAATAATCAAATGTATCATCAGACTCAGGGAGTCGCCATGGGGGCCAGCTTTTCCCCCAGCTATGCCTGTTTATTCATGGGCTGGTGGGAGGAGCTGGTCCTCATGAGGCAGCATGAAATAACATTCAAGACGCATATTGTAAGTTGGCTGAGATTCATAGATGACTTATTTATTATATGGAAAGGAAGTGAAAAGAGTGCATTAGAATTCATAGAACTCCTTAATGAAAACAATGTTAATCTTAAATTTACTTATGATATAAGCAGTGCACAAGTTACTTTTTTAGATGTGCAAATCAAAATAGTTAACAACAAATTAACCACTACCCTGTTTAGGAAACCGACTGCAGATAACACGCTCCTCCATGCAACTAGCGCACATCCGACACACCTCATTAATAGTATCCCTTATGGGGAAATGCTACGAATACGCCGTATATGTAGCGAAGAGGAAGAAGTGGAGAAAATGCAAGGAGAGTGCGTCAATCGGTTCTTGGCACGAGGATATAAAAGCAAGGTCATTGAAGCAGCTATATTGAAATCTAAACAGAAAGCCAGAACAGACCTACTACAATACAGGAATAAGTCTGATAATAAGAATGATGTAGTAGACCCTATCAGACTAATTTTGGGGTTTTCAAAACAAGACAAACAACTTCGTACCATCATTAGATGCAATTGGCCATTAATAAAAGATGACCCTATTATAGGGAAGCTTATAACGAACAATCCCTCTATAACATTCAGAAAGACTTCAAGTATGGGCAATACGTTAGTAAAAAGTAGCCCAGAAGACCAAAGTAAAACAACTTGGTTAACTGCTAGGAAGGGATTTTTTAACCCCTTCTGTGCCCATGACGAGCTGGACTAGTCATGGAGCACAGTCGCGCTGTGCCCATGACGAGCCCAGTTCGTCATGGGACCCACCCTTGGGGGAAGCGCTGGCGCTCCCCCCGTGATTCGGCGATTTATTTTTTTTTTACTGGGGAGGCAGGGGAAGACCTTCCCCTGCCTCCCCCCGCCCCCCCGCCCGCGTCATCAATGACGTCAGCGCGCGAGCCGCGCTGACGTCACCGGAGGCTTCCCCTTTGCTCTCCGAGGCGCAGGAAGCCATTTGCTTCCTGCGCGTCGGAGAGTAAAGGTCAGTTTTGGGGCTGGGGAGGGGGTATTGTTGCTTCGGTGGGTTAGGTAGGGTGGGGGCACAATGCTGGGGGGGTAGAAATGTATTTTTGTTGGCTCCGCTTTGTCCAATACGCTTAGATCGTCCAACTGCAGGCGCTTGTTGATGAAATTGATGCGAAAAAAAACCGCTCGTTTTCGTTTTTCTCTCGTTTTCTGCATCATGGGTGCTGCTAGCGTGGGATGGGGGTGGGGGGCGAAATAAAGTCAGCCATAGGGGTTGCAAAGGGGCCAGATTGATTTTATTTGCATCCAAATACACCAGCATCAGAGTTTGCCAGTGCAGTGCGACTTTCATTTTCTCGTGTAAATTTGAACAGTATTGTTGTACCAAGGGGGGGCGAAAGAAAGTAAGACAGAGGGGTTGCAAAGTGGCCAGATTGATTTTATGTGCATCCAAGTACACCAGCATCACATAGTTTTCCAGTGAAGTGCTACTTTCGTTTTCTGGTCTTCCTTTGAACAGCATTGTTGTTCCCCGGGGGCAAAATAAAGTTAGACAGAGGGATTGCAAAGTGGCCAGATTGATTTCTTTTACATCTTGTGATCGGTGGGTGCTGGTAGGGGGGTGGGGGGTGAAACAAAATAAGTCAGAGGGGTTGCAAAGTGCCCTGTTTTTTTTTTAGTATACAAATACACCAGCATCACAGAGTTTGCCAGTGAAGTGCTACTATCGTTTACTCGTGTAACGTTGAAGAGCATTGTTGTTCCCAGGGGGTGCGAAATAAAGTGAGACAGAGGGGTTGCAAAGTGGCCAGATTGATTTTATTTGCTTCCAAGTACACCAGCATCAGAGTTTGCCAGTGCAGTGCGACTTTCGTTTTCTCGTCTAACTTTGAGCAGCATTGTTGTTCCCAGGGGGGGCGAAATAAAGTAAGACAGAGGGGTTGCAAAGTGGCCAGATTGATTTCATTTGCATCCAAGTACACCAGCATCAGAGTTTGCCAGTGTATTGCTACTTTCGGTTTTTCGTCTTCTTTTGAACAACATTGTTGTTTCCAGGGTGGGAGAGTGTACCATTTCTGGAGGTACTGCAATACCTGGTTGATGGGTGCATTGGAAAACACAATGTGCACCATGGTTCGGTTTTTATGGATGTGGTCTACCATACTGCTTATGTTTTGTAAGGATGTAAGCAATGGACAGTGAAACGGTTCCCTTCAGGGCCTTCCTTTGAGCAGCATTGTTGTTCCCAGGGGGGGCGAAATAAAGTAAGACAGAGGGGTTGCAAAGTGGCCAGATTGATTTTATTTGCATCCAAGTACACCAGCATCAGAGTTTGCCAGTGAAGTGCTTCTTTTGTTTTCTCATCTAACTTTGAACAGCATTGTTGTTCCCAGGGGGGGCGAAATAAAGTAAGACAGAGGGGTTGCAAAGTGGCCAGATTTAATTTATTTGCATCCAAGTACACCAGCATCAGAGTTTGCCAGTGTATTGCTACTTTCGTTTTCTCGTCTTCCTTTGAACAGCATTGTTGTTTCCAGGGTGGGAGAGTGTACCATTTCTGGAGGTACTGCAATACCTGGTTGATGGGTGAATTGGAAAACACAATGTGCACCATGGTTCTGTTTTTCTGGATGTGGTCTACCATACTGCTTATGTTTTGTAAGGATGTAAGCAATGGACAGTGAAACGGTTCCCTTCAGGGCCTTCCTTTGAGCAGCATTGTTGTTCCCAGGGGGGGCGAAATAAAGTAAGACAGAGGGGTTGCAAAGTGGCCAGATTGATTTTATTTGCATCCAAGTACACCAGCATCAGAGTTTGCCAGTGAAGTGCTTCTTTTGTTTTCTCGTCTAACTTTGAGCAGCATTGTTGTTCCCAGGGGGGGCAAAATAAAGTAAGACAGAGGGGTTGCAAAGTGGCCAGATTGATTTTATTTGCATCCAAGTACACCAGCATCAGAGTTTGCCAGTGAAGTGCTACTTTTGTTTTCTCGTCTTCCTTTGAACAGTATTGTTGTTCCCAGGGGGGGCGAAATAAAGTAAGACAGAGGGGTTGCAAAGTGGCCAGATTGTTTTTATTTGCATCCAAGTACACCAGCATCAGAGTTTGCCAGTGAAGTGCTACTTTTGTTTTCTCGTCTAACTTTGAACAGCATTGTTGTTTCCAGGGTGGGAGAGTGTACCATTTCTGGAGGTACTGCAATACCTGGTTGATGGGTGCATTGGAAAACACAATGTGCACCATGGTTCGGTTTTTATGGATGTGGTCTACCATACTGCTTATGTTTTGTAAGGATGTAAGCAATGGACAGTGAAACGGTTCCCTTCAGGGCCCTCTAGTCATGTCCATAACTTTTCCGGTGAAACCACTCGCTGATGTCTGAATAGTTTGTGAGAGATCGTTTAGGTAACCATGTTGTTTCTGCTTACATTGCACATGCTTTGCATTCCCTAGGAGTGTTTTTTTTTTTTTAGGCAGTGTATTACTCTTATCAAGTGCATAATTTGAATTGAGCCACATCCAAGTGTTTATAGCGAGCACAATTAGGTTATAGCTGAAGGCAGTGCCAGTTTCTCTCAGTGGGCAAGTATGGCGTTCAGTGGGGATGTGGCACTATGGGCGGAGCTGTTGAATTTGGAAATGGGGAACCGGGTTCAGCATTCATGACCAGTCCACCACACCACTGTACTGAGGGATCACATTCCCATGCTACACCGTAGAAGGCCCCACTAGACCTTAGAAGGCTTGATGTCTTAGCACTGTAGTGTTGTCAACTTACAAAAGAGTACAAAGTACAAGTAGAGGTATGAAAGTGCAATAAATGGCAGACACGCAAAACACAGGAACACACTGGGTAGGCACTTCTACGGGCATGGAGAACAGAATTTCCTATAATGTAAAGACTTCCTTCATACAATAGAGAGGGTGTGAATTAAGTTTGGAAGTGTCTTTGCAGGAGGAGAACTTTGAGGTTAGTTTTGAAGGACTGGGAAGAGGGAGGGGTTGGTCCGGAGCTGAGGCTCAGTTCCAGATTCTCGCCGCGTTGCTTGTGAAGGATTGGGCCATCGATCTTTCCTTTTTGAAAGTGGGAGGGTCAAGCAATACATTTTGCGCAGTACGTGATGGTCTAGAGCATTATATGCATATGTTACAATAAAGTTTTTTTTCTTCTTTTTATTCTAGTCTAAAGCTTTTCGACGATGGCTGTTCTGCAGTTTTGTGTAGTTGCATTGTGTTGGTAAGAAATTTGTTGTTGTTGTATTTACACCAAATGAGTAATAATATAAAGTCTGAATGAATTTTTTTGTAAGTGATGTCATAATGGCGGCATATTTAGTTAGTGGTTTGAGCATGACATTCTTTGCGATGTGTTTTGCATAGTCTTTTGTGTAATTGCTTTTCTCTTTCTTTTTTAGTGGGATATTGTTGATCCATACTGTGTCTGTACAGAGTTGGTGGTGGTGAGTAGTTTAGCTGCCTCTGGCAAGTGAGTGGTATTGTTTTGGAGTATATTTGAGTTTTTGATAAAGGTGCTTTTTGCTTATTACTTATTTTACAAAGAGTTTGTTGTTGTTGACAAGTTACCTTTATTAGTAAGCAATATGGCTAGCCGTAGAATGACTGCTCAACAGGTGGTCGGTATGCTTCTTGAATCTTCCTCTGAGCATGATTATGAGACTGACAGTGCGTCTGAGGGAGAGGAGGGAGGGGAAGATTCTGGCAGTGAGTTTTCACTCAACATGGAATCATCGGATGATGAAGGTACTCTCAGTGCAGATGAAGTTACTCTTGGTGTGGATGAAGCAACTCTCAGTGCGGATGAAGTGCCTGTCTTAGAGGAGGAAACTGCTGTGCCGATGGTGCAAGAGGCATCTGGATTGCAGTCTGAGGCTGCTAGGCTTCCTACTGGAAGTGCTGGACTTTGGGTTGATCCAAACATGGTGCAGCCGGTGTTGCCTGCCTTTAGCGGTGATGCAGGGTGTACAGTGAATTGTGAAAACTTTTTGCCTATACAGTTTTTTCAGTTGTTTATGGATGATGTATTTTTGGGTGAGATTGTTGAGCAGACAAATTTGTATGCTGAACAGTTTTTGAGGAACAACAGCGACAAACTTAGGCCCCAGTCTAGAGCTACCCGGTGGACTCCCACATATCTGGAAGAGATTAAGAAGTTTTTGGGTTTGACTTTATTGATGGGTGTGGTAAGTGTTAGACCTGGCACCTTGGCGTGAGTCTCCCTTCCTCTTTTTGTCGCTGTGCCTCATGTGTTTTTATGGTGTTGGCCGCTCAGCGCGCTGTGCCACTGCCAACCAGTGTCACGGTGCGAGTGCTCCCTATGTAAATTGTATATGTTGGTTGGATTCCATGATTGGATTGTTTGATTTACTGTCAGACCCCAGTAAAGTGCGCCGGGGGCGCCAGGGCATGTAAATGCGAACCCCGCTGGTGGGCTTGCAGCACTGGTTGTGCCACCCACAGAAGCGGCCGGTAAAATATATCTAAGGTCTGCCATCGCAGAACCTGCGTGCAGTCTGGTACTGACACGCCGACCGACAAGTGCCCACACTTGCCGGTCCCTGAAACCTTCCCTTAGCTGCATGTTAGTCACCCCTCTGGTAGGCCCACGGGCAGGGTGCATTGTACGCCTAAGGTAGGACACGCCTGGATGCGTGGCATGTCCTAGTAGTGAATTACCGCCATCTTGTTGTTCACTACTGCAAGGCTACCCTGTTCTCATAGGCCAGTATGGGCGGCCTAGATTATTACACCTTATGATCCTAACCGACCCAGGGAACATGGTAGGAGATCGAGTTTAGTATGCCTGAACTCGGAATAATAAGGTACATCTTTTCGCAAGGTTTATTTTAATATTCCGGGTTTGCAAATGCCGCTTTTAGAAAGTTGGCCCTTGCTTGCCTAAACCTTTCAGCCGCCTCTGCGTGTTGTGTATCTGATGTCTGGCTGGTGTGAGTGACAGGGCTGGGGGAACCCAGATGGGCAGGGCTAGGCAGCCTGGTATGAATAGGACGATCGACAGGTAGATGGGTGGGAGGAGTGCTCCTAGGTTCTGAATAGGACAGTGCTCCGCTACCTCGATGCCGGCTCCACCCCCTGTGGAGCGTCTGATGACTCTGCCCTGCACTCTGAAAGGAGAAGCCTGCATCACGTAAACAAAGTGCTCAGAAACCGGACTGAACTAGGCAAGGGCCCCCCTGGCCTGGGAGAACAAAAGATTTGTGGTATAAATGGAGGAGCCCTGCTCCTAAGAAACTAGATCCGCTTTTGACCAAGAAGAATCTCTGCCTGAGGAGGAGGCACCGGGAAAGCTGTAGGAGGAAGACTGTCCCTATCCTGGGGGATTGGCCTGCAGTGGTGACCTTGCTGCCAAAGGAGAGAAGAGAAACTGTTGCTGAAGACTTTTACTTTACTTTTACTTTCAAGACTTGTGCTTTTCCAAAAACGATCTCCAAGGGCTTGGAACTGAGCTTGCCCCCTGAACTGAGCCCCAGGACCATTGGGCTCTACCTGATCTTCACTCGCCTGCTGCTGGACTGTGGTGTCCTTTCCCTCGCCGGAGCTGTGACCCTCGTGCCCAGTCCCTCCCTGAGCCGTGACCAGGACTGCTTAGCCGCCCCCGCCTTGGGAAGAGCCTCGCTCGATCGGAGCCGCTCCCCCTACGCTGTGCTGGGCTGCCCCGTCACCTCGCTCGTGGAGGCTCGCTGTGCACCTTCACCCTCCCGCCGGAATCGGCGTTTGTGAGCATCTCCAAGCCTTGGACGGCCCGGACGCATCGGCGTGCCCGGCTGCCCCGCTTTGTTCACCCGCCACCTGCAACACCCCGCTCCTGTCGTGAGCCTGAAGATCAGACCCCCCATCGTGAAGTGTGGGAGCCCCGGACGCCGCCTCGCTCTTCTGTCGAAGAGCCGCTGAAATCCCGCACCCGCCTTTGCGTCAAGAAACAAGGTACTGTACTTACGAACTCGACCGCGAGCTCGCATCGGATCCAGGGTCCGCAACGTTCTTATTTCCCTGTCATCTGCTGTGTGCTCCCCGGGCGCTGCCTCAGCACGAAGTGCGCTGAGGCCTACAGTTACCTTGTGCCCGCCTAAAGAACTTTCCGTAAAACCAAGAGAACTTGACCGTATTTCCAAGAATTGTGGCCCCATCAGTTCAACGTTACTGGGCCTTGTATTTGAATCTGCTGAAACTACATAAAAGCTTATTTTTATATACCTCCTGATTGGTGTCCGTTGGTGGTGCATGCAAGGGGTTTACTGTATGTGTAATTGCATTTGCTTAACCGTGTACGCCTGAGACTTAGCCTAGACTGCTCGCGCCACGCACCTAGAGGGTGAGCAGGGGTTATTCTGGGGAGTCATCCTTCGCCCTGACAAGAAGTAAAGGGTCCCTGCTTGTTGTGGGTTCACACCTGCGTCAACCAGAGCCCCCTCATTTCTAACATTGGTGGCAGCGGTGAGGATTTACGGATTTGCATTTGTGGTTTGCGTATAGTGAATCACTGATCACCACGTAGTGAGAGCAGACCAGTAACACAGCCACAAGGCTAGCATTTGTTTTTGTTTTGCCAAGAGTCTCCGTTGTTAGAGCCATGCCTGGTTCACTTTCCGCCGGAAGGGCGGCTTCCATAATCTCTGGATTTGAAGACGTAGATTGGGAAGAAGGCGCACTTCTGGATCGTACCAATGAAGACTTGAAAGGTCTTTGCTCCAAGTTCAGGATTGCCCAAACTGGATTGAAGAAGAAGGAGCAATTTGTGAAGGCACTGAGGGCCTGGTATGAGTCAAAGGCACCAGAGAATCAGGTGGAAGTGGTTCCACCAGAAAGTGTCCTTGAGTTTGGCAGGTGCCTGTCGCCAGAAGAGTTGGCAGACAGGGCCGCAACCCGGGCACACGAGGTGGAAATGGCAAAACTTCATGGGCAGATGGATATGGAAAAACAAAGATTAGCCATGGAAGAAAAGAAACTACAATTAGAGCATGACATGAAGCTGAGGGAGCTGGAGCTGAAAGCAAAAAGTTTGGAGCTTAATCCCTCTGGTGGCAGCACACCGCCAGTACCGGCGGAACCAAGAGTTTATATTCCCAAGGATGTAGTGAAGGAGTTCTTCAGGAATGACGACATCGGGCAGTGGTTCAGAGCCTACGAGGTAGCCATGTCTTCCCACCGGGTCCCTGAGAAAGATTGGGGAGCGGGGTTGTGGGGAAGGTTCCGGAGTGAAGGGCGGGACACACTGTTAGATTTACCTGTTGATGTTCGTAATTCTTATGCCCATATGAAGGAAGCATTGATGGCTAGGTATGGGTTGACCCCTGAGTTATATAGACAGAGGTTCAGGGGTTGCACTAAGATTCCCAATAGTACGTATGTGGAGTATGTGACTTTCTTTTGCAGAGCACTGGATGGTTGGGTAAAGGGTAGTAAGGTGAATGATTATCAAGGGCTTCTTGATTTAATGGCATGGGAGCACTTGTCCAGTAATTGTTTTCCTGAGCTACGCCAGCACCTGATCGATAGTAAGCTGACTAACCCGAGGAAGCTTGCTGAGGAGGCGGACCGCTGGGTCAGTACCAGGGTCCACAAGGGTACCGTGGGAGATTCCGCCAAAGGTGGGCAGGGTCCCCAGCAGAAGAGTGGGGGGGACAGGGGTAAACAGAAGCAGTTCCAAAAAGGGCCCCAAAATAGTCCCCAAGGGAACCAAGGGAAGGGTTCTCAGCCTCCCCCACCCCAGAAACCGACCGGGGCCCCGACAGGTCCTCCTGTTCCAAAGGGGCCCGTAAGATGTTACAGGTGTAACAATTTGGGGCATTTTGCCTCTGATGTAAAGTGTCCATTGTTTGGTAAACCAGCACCCACTGGTGCTCCACCCCGGCAGGTGACTAGTGTAGCCTTGGGGGAGGAGAGGGATGTCCAAGGTGGGTGGGGTCCCGCAGAGATGTCCCTGGTCTCGCTAGGAGACCGTGAAGTGGTCCCTCCAACCCAGCTGCCTGAGAACACTAAGAAGTACAGGCAGTGGGTGACCATAAATGGCCATAGGGTGGAAGCTCTTAGAGATACAGGAGCCAGTGTGACGGCTGTCCGGTGTCACCTGGTGTCTCAGGAGCAGGTGGTCCCCAATGCATTCTATCCCGTTGTTGCCGCTGACAACACAGAGAGACACTGCAAGGTGGCTCAGGTTCCCTTTGAGTGGGGGGGGTCTCTGGTACTCTTCAGGTAGCTGTGAGGCCCGCCATGCCTGTAGACTGTTTGTTAGGGAACGATTTGGAGAGCTCACCTTGGGCTAAGGTGGAGCGGAGTGCTCACCTGGAGATGTTGGGTATGCCGGATTGGGCGTGTGTCACCACACGGTCCATGGCAGCCAGTAGAGGTACTCAAGAGGTCCTGGAGCCTGAGAGGGAGGCCCAGGAACCGGCCTCAGAGAGAAGGAGCAAGGGGCGCGGGAAGCCGGCCCCTGAAGTTCCCACGGTCCAGGAGGAAGCAGACCTTGAGGGGGATGCCCTGGAGCCTACAGGGGAGCAGATAGCTGAACTGGGAGACCTGCCGGAGCTGACCCATTGGCAGCAGGAAGGGGGTCCCACCAGGGAGGACTTTTGCAAGGCACAGAAGGAGTGCCCTTCTCTCGTGGGTATGCGGCAGCAGGCTGCAGACCAGGCCGCAGGTGATCAGTCAGGATCGCATTTCGTTTACTGGGAGAACGACCTCCTATATACAGAGCCTAAGGTTGCTGAGCCTGGGTCAGCCCGTGCGCTGGTGGTACCCCAGGACTTCAGAGCCTTCCTACTGGGGCTGGCTCACGATGTGCCATTGGCAGGGCATTTGGGGCAGGACAAGACCTTTGAAAGGCTTGTCACCCACTTTTATTGGCCTCAAATGCGCAGGAGTTCCGATACTCACTGCAGGACATGCCAGACTTGCCAGGCAAGTGGAAAGAGTGGAAGGAAGCAGAAGGCTCCACTCCAGCCATTCCCTGTGGTCGGTACCCCATTCCAGCGAGTGGGGATTGACATTGTAGGGCCACTGGACCCCAAGACAGCGATGGGCAATAGGTTCATCCTGGTCCTGGTGGACCATGCCACCCGGTACCCGGAAGCCATTCCTCTGAGGACAGTGACGGCCCCCGTGGTGGGACGTGCACTGATGGGAATTTTCTCCCGAGTGGGATTCCCTCTAGAGGTGGTGTCTGACCGAGGTACCAATTTCATGTCCAAGTACATGAAATCTCTTTGGCAAGAGTGTGGTGTAACCTACAAGTTCACCACCCCTTACCACCCCCAAGGAAACGGGTTGGTTGAGAGATTCAACCGAACCCTCAAAGGCATGATAATGGGCCTAGAAGGAGCCATGAGGCGTAAGTGGGACGTCCTCTTACCATGCCTTCTCTTCGCTTACCGTGAGGTGCCACAGAAGTCTCTGGGGTTCAGTCCCTTTGAGCTTCTGTATGGTCACCCAGTCAGAGGACCTCTAAGTCTGGTCAAAGAAGGCTGGGAGCAATCTCCCAGGAAACCTCCCCAGAATGTATATAGTTACATGCTGGCCTTCAGGAATCAGACTAGGTGATTCAGGCAACTTGCTGAGGCAAATCTGGAAGCCAGCCAGGAGGAGATGAAGCGGTGGTACGACCAGAATGCCACTCTGGTAGAGCTTCAGCCTGGACAGAAAGTATGGGTCTTGGCCCCCGTGGAGCCGTGTGCGCTCCAGGATAAGTGGACCGGTCCCTTTGAGGTGGTGGAGCGCAAGAGTCCTGTTACCTACGTGGTGGACCTGAAGTCTCCTAGGAACCCCTTAAGGGTCCTACATGTCAACCGCCTCAAGCCCCACTTGGAGAGGTCCCAAGTGGGCATGCTCTTGGCAACAGATGCTGGAATGGAAGAGGAGACAGAACCTCTTCCTGACCTCCTGTCAGCCAAGGAGCAAGATGGGTCAGTGGATGGTGTCATCCTCTCTTCCACCCTGACCCCTGAGCAACAGAATGATTGTCGCCAGCTGCTGGGACAGTTTTCTGACCTGTTTTCCCTGGTCCCTGGTGTCACTGATTGGTGCGTCCATGATGTGGACACTGGGGATAGTCCACCTGTGCGGCACAAGGCCTACAGGGTGACTGACAGGGTGAGGACATGCATCAAGGAGGAGGTCTCCAAGATGTTTGCCCTCGGGGTAATTGAGTCTTCTAGCAGTCCTTGGGCCAGCCCCGTGGTCTTGGTCCCAAAGGCTGCAGCGCCGGGAGCCACACCCGAACTCCGGTTCTGTGTGGACTACAGAGGACTCAATTCGGTCACTAGGACCGACGCACACCCCATCCCCAGAGCTGATGAGCTCATCGATCGGCTAGGGGCTGCCAACTACCTCAGCACGTTTGATTTAACGTCTGGGTATTGGCAGATCGCCTTGACCGAGGGGGCCAAAGAGAGGTCAGCATTTTCCACCCCAGATGGGCACTACCAGTTCCGGGTTATGCCATTTGGGATGAAGAATGCCCCTGCCACCTTCCAGAGATTGGTCAACCAGGTGTTGGCTGGGCTGGATTCGTTCAGTGCAGCCTACCTGGATGACATCGCAGTGTTCAGCTCCACTTGGGAGGAACACTTGCGTCACCTCTGGGAAGTGTTGATGGCGCTGCGCAAGGCAGGCCTCACGATCAAGGCGAGTAAGTGCCAGATCGGGCAGGGTTCCGTGGTGTACTTGGGACACCAAGTTGGGAGTGGCCAGGTGGCACCCCTCCAACCCAAGATAGAAACCATCCTGAATTGGGAGGCACCCAAAACCCAGACGGAGGTGAGAGCCTTCCTAGGTCTCACCGGGTACTACAGGAGGTTTGTCAAGGGGTATGGCAACATGGTTGCCCCCTTGACAGCGCTGACTTCGAAGAAGCAGCCCAGGAAAGTGATCTGGACTGACACCTGTCAGAAAGCTTTTGAGGCCTTGAAAACTGCTATGTGCACGGCGCCCGTGCTCTTGGCTCCCAACTTCTCCAAAGAGTTTATCGTTCAGACAGACGCTTCAGAGCATGGTGTGGGGGCTGTTCTTTCACAGATTAATGAGGAGGGCCTAGATCAACCCGTAGCCTTTCTTAGCAGGAGGTTACTTCCACGGGAACAGAGGTGGAGTGCTATTGAGCGTGAGGCATTTGCTGTGGTCTGGGCGCTGAAGAAGCTAAGACCCTACTTGTTTGGGTCTCACTTCCGGGTTCAGACGGACCACAGGCCCCTCAGATGGTTGATGCATATGAGGGGTGAGAATCCAAAGCTGTTGAGGTGGTCCATTTCCCTACAGGGTATGGATTTCACGGTGGAACATCGCCCTGGTACAGATCACGCCAATGCTGACGGTCTGTCCAGATTTTCCCGCCTTAGTGATGAGGAACTCCCTGGGGTAGGGTAGTTCTCCCCACTTTTCAGCTGGAGGGGACACGTGTTAGACCTGGCACCTTGGCGTGAGTCTCCCTTCCTCTTTTTGTCGCTGTGCCTCATGTGTTTTTATGGTGTTGGCCGCTCATCGCGCTGTGCCACTGCCAACCAGTGTCACGGTGCGAGTGCTCCCTATGTAAATTGTATATGTTGGTTGGATTCCATGATTGGATTGTTTGATTTACTGTCAGACCCCAGTAAAGTGCGCCGGGGGCGCCAGGGCATGTAAATGCGAACCCCGCTGGTGGGCTTGCAGCACTGGTTGTGCCACCCACAGAAGCGGCCGGTAAAATATATCTAAGGTCTGCCATCGCAGAACCTGCGTGCAGTCTGGTACTGACACGCCGACCGACAAGTGCCCACACTTGCCGGTCCCTGAAACCTTCCCTTAGCTGCATGTTAGTCACCCATCTGGTAGGCCCACGGGCAGGGTGCATTGTACGCCTAAGGTAGGACACGCCTGGATGCGTGGCATGTCCTAGTAGTGAATTACCGCCATCTTGTTGTTCACTACTGCAAGGCTACCCTGTTCTCATAGGCCAGTATGGGCGGCCTGGATTATTACACCTTATGATCCTAACCGACCCAGGGAACATGGTAGGAGATCGAGTTTAGTATGCCTGAACTCGGAATAATAAGGTACATCTTTTCGCAAGGTTTATTTTAATATTCCGGGTTTGCAAATGCCGCTTTTAGAAAGTTGGCCCTTGCTTGCCTAAACCTTTCAGCCGCCTCTGCGTGTTGTGTATCTGATGTCTGGCTGGTGTGAGTGACAGGGCTGGGGGAACCCAGATGGGCAGGGCTAGGCAGCCTGGTATGAATAGGACGATCGACAGGTAGATGGGTGGGAGGAGTGCTCCTAGGTTCTGAATAGGACAGTGCTCCGCTACCTCGATGCCGGCTCCACCCCCTGTGGAGCGTCTGATGACTCTGCCCTGCACTCTGAAAGGAGAAGCCTGCATCACGTAAACAAAGTGCTCAGAAACCGGACTGAACTAGGCAAGGGCCCCCCTGGCCTGGGAGAACAAAAGATTTGTGGTATAAATGGAGGAGCCCTGCTCCTAAGAAACTAGATCCGCTTTTGACCAAGAAGAATCTCTGCCTGAGGAGGAGGCACCGGGAAAGCTGTAGGAGGAAGACTGTCCCTATCCTGGGGGATTGGCCTGCAGTGGTGACCTTGCTGCCAAAGGAGAGAAGAGAAACTGTTGCTGAAGACTTTTACTTTACTTTTACTTTCAAGACTTGTGCTTTTCCAAAAACGATCTCCAAGGGCTTGGAACTGAGCTTGCCCCCTGAACTGAGCCCCAGGACCATTGGGCTCTACCTGATCTTCACTCGCCTGCTGCTGGACTGTGGTGTCCTTTCCCTCGCCGGAGCTGTGACCCTCGTGCCCAGTCCCTCCCTGAGCCGTGACCAGGACTGCTTAGCCGCCCCCGCCTTGGGAAGAGCCTCGCTCGATCGGAGCCGCTCCCCCTACGCTGTGCTGGGCTGCCCCGTCACCTCGCTCGTGGAGGCTCGCTGTGCACCTTCACCCTCCCGCCGGAATCGGCGTTTGTGAGCATCTCCAAGCCTCGGACGGCCCGGACGCATCGGCGTGCCCGGCTGCCCCGCTTTGTTCACCCGCCACCTGCAACACCCCGCTCCTGTCGTGAGCCTGAAGATCAGACCCCCCATCGTGAAGTGTGGGAGCCCCGGACGCCGCCTCGCTCTTCTGTCGAAGAGCCGCTGAAATCCCGCACCCGCCTTTGCGTCAAGAAACAAGGTACTGTACTTACGAACTCGACCGCGAGCTCGCATCGGATCCAGGGTCCGCAACGTTCTTATTTCCCTGTCATCTGCTGTGTGCTCCCCGGGCGCTGCCTCAGCACGAAGTGCGCTGAGGCCTACAGTTACCTTGTGCCCGTCTAAAGAACTTTCCGTAAAACCAAGAGAACTTGACCGTATTTCCAAGAATTGTGGCCCCATCAGTTCAACGTTACTGGGCCTTGTATTTGAATCTGCTGAAACTACATAAAAGCTTATTTTTATATACCTCCTGATTGGTGTCCGTTTGTGGTGCATGCAAGGGGTTTACTGTATGTGTAATTGCATTTGCTTAACCGTGTACGCCTGAGACTTAGCCTAGACTGCTCGCGCCACGCACCTAGAGGGTGAGCAGGGGTTATTCTGGGGAGTCATCCTTCGCCCTGACAAGAAGTAAAGGGTCCCTGCTTGTTGTGGGTTCACACCTGCGTCAACCAGAGCCCCCTCATTTCTAACAGTAAGGAAGCCAACCTTGGCTTCATATTGGTCTACTAGCCCCTTGTTGGCAACTGCCATATTTCCTGCAGTTATGACTCGTAATCAGTATTTACTTTTGCTACGTATGCTGCACTTTGTTGATAATTCTATGGCGTTGCCACGAGATCACCCTGACTGTGACCGTCTTTTTAAGATTCGGCCCGTTCTTGATCACTTTGTGGATCGATTTTCTGAGATCTATACTCCAGGGAAAGAAATATCTATTGATGAGTCTTTGGTCTTGTTCAAGGGCCGTTTGGTTTTTAGGCAGTACATCCCTAGCAAGAGGGCACGCTATGGAATTAAGCTGTATATGTTGTCTGAGAGTAGGACAGGATATGTTTTTAATTTTCGTGTGTACACTGGTAGAGATTCTGCTATTGACCCCCCAGGTTGTCCGTCCACTTTTGGAGTTGCAGAGAAAATTGTGTGGGATCTTGCTAGGAGACTGTTTAACAGAGGCCACCATTTGTACCTTGATAACTTCTATACTGCTGTGCAATTATTTAAGGAATTGTATAAAGTGGACACTTTTGCATGTGGCACAATCCGCTCTAACCGTAAAGCTTATCCGAAAGAGCTTGTTTGCAAAAAACTTCAGAGGGGGCAGTGCAGTTCCTTGCGTAGTGATGAACTACTAGCTGTAAAATTTGTGGACAGGAGGGAAGTGTACATGCTGACTACCATCCATGATGAGAGTACTTCACCTGTGGCTGTTTGGGGTCAGGTTGCTGAAGTGCGCAAACCTGTGTGCATTCTAGACTACAATAAGCACATTAGTGGTGTTGACAGAGTAGATCAGAGGTTGGAACCTTACTCTGCTATTCGGAAGGCTTATGTTTGGTATAAGAAGTTTGCCATCCATTTCTTCGAATTAGCAATGTTCAATGCTTTTATTGTGTTCAAGGAGTGTTCTCCTGCGTCAAAGTTGACATTTCTTCAGTTTCAGCACTCAGTGATAGCTAGCCTTGTTGTTGTGGAACAGGCAAGTGTTCCTAGATTTGGAGTGGTGGAGGATGTGGTTCGATTGAAAGATCGCCACTTTCCTGATTTCATCCCTCCCACACCGGCAAAAGATTTTCCCACTAGGAGATGTAGAGTCTGTTGGCGAAGAGATAAGCGGAAGGAGTCTCGTATGTACTGCTCCGACTGTCCATCTAAACCTGGGCTGTGTGTCCCTGTTTGTTTTAGAGCGTACCATACACAAAAGAATTTTTGGGAGCAATCATGAGTGGTAAAGTTAACTGATTGGTTTGTATTCTTTGAAAAATTTGATTCTGTTTCAAGGTTGGCGTTAGTGCAATGTGTTTAGTTTCTGATTTTGTGTTTGTAGATTTGTATCTATTTGTGATTTGTTTGTGTTATTATTTTTGTCTAAAAAAATCCTAAATGTGTTGGCAGTGTGTGTGGACTGGCACTTCTTTGGCGGTGTACGTGGAATGGTGCTTGGCTGGCGGTGTGCATGGACTGGTGCTTGGCTGGTGGTGTGCGTGGACTGGTGCTTGGCTAGCGGTGTGCGTGGACTGGTGCTTGGCTGGCGGTGTGCGTGGACTGGTGCTTGGCTGGCGGTGTGCGTGGACTGGTGCTTGGCTGGCGGTGTGCGTGGACTGGTGCTTGGCTGGCGGTGTGTGTGGACTGGTGCTTGGCTGGCGGTGTGTGTGGACTGGTGCTTGGCTGGCGGTGTGCGTGGACTGGCGCTTGGCTGGCGGAGTGCGTGGACTGGCGCTTGGCTGGCGGTGTGCGTGGACTGGTGTTCGGCTAGCGGTGTGCGTGGACTGGCGCTCGGCTGGCTGTGTGAGTAGTGACTTGCTGCTGGTCACTACACACACTGCTAGCTGAGTGCCACTCCACGCAATCCATCTGCTTGTGTAGTTGCTGTGTCAGGAATGTGGGCGTGTGAAAGTGATGGGCCCTTGAATGGCGCTGTGTGCTGGTGTGAGTTTTGTTATGTGATGGGCCCGCGGCTGGCGGTATGAATGGTTTTGTATGTCTCACGCGTATGAAAGGTGTATGAATGGCCTGTAAAAAGGTTGGTGCCTTGTCGTGGCTTTACAGCTCACGAGCTGTGAGTCAATGGTTCAGTTTCTCGCCCTTTCAATTATTAACAGTGCATTTCATTTTTGTGAAATCACTTGCTAATACATTTGTATATTCTGAACCATCACTCACTCTCGTGCCAAATCCAACCAGTATGTGTGTGTGCTTGAGGATTAGATGGCTGTGCAGTAATATTTGCCTTTCTGAAGCAGGGTGTACCTTGTCCCTTTTGTAAATTTTGTAATGTGTTGTTTTTGTGCCTGGTGGTGCGAATGGTCTTGTGTGTATCACGTATGAAAGGTGTGTGAATGGCCTGTAAAGCGGTTGGTGCCTTGCCGTGGCTTTACAGCTCACGAGCTGTGAGTCATTGGTTCAGTTTTTTCTCCATTGAATTATTGACAGTGCATTTCATTTTTGTGAAATCTCTTGTTAATAAAATTTAATATACTGAACCATCACTCGCCCTCGTGCCAAATCCAACCAGTATGTGTGTGCGTTTGAGGAATAGGTGGCTGTGCAGGATTCTTTGTCTTTTTAGTTTCTCTGCCAAGGTGTATGTTCCATGTAAAAATAACCCACCGACTGTAGATATTGTCGTAAACCCATGGGAGTTCATGGTGATGTCTCTCTTGTGAATTCCAAAAAGGTTTTTTATCCTCAATGTCCTGCAAACCTCAAAATATCGGTCACATTGTCCATGCAATATTGTGCCAAAATTCTCACGTTGTAGAAACAATGTCAAAACGTTCTGGTTTTGCAAGGGGGTCAACTGTCTTTTTGGCCCGTGCTCGGCGGCCATCTAGGGAAATCAACCAAACCCATACATTTCTGAATACTAGACACTCGGGGGCTTCCAGGGAGGTATGGCTTGCGTGGATCCCCCAACGTTTCCTTACCCAGAATCCCCTGCAAACCTCAATTTTAGCTGAAAAAATCACTTTTTTCACACATTTTGGGGTGGGAAAGTAGTGGCATCACCGGGCTCACACAAATTTACCACCACCCAGCGTTCCCCCAGGTCTCCCGGTAAAAATGGTGCCTCACTTGTGTGGGAGGCCCAAGTACCCGCGGCATGCAAGGGCCCAAAACGCAGTGAGGCGACATCAAAATGGCCTGTCGCAAAACCACCTGGTTTTGCAAGGGGGGTCACTTAGGTTTTTGGCCCGGTGCTCGGCGGCCATCTAGGGAAACCTACCAAACCCACGCATTTCTGAAAACTAGACACCCGGCGGCTTCCAGGGAGGTGTGGCTTGCGTGGATCCCCCAATGTTTCCTTACCCAGAATCCCCTGCAAACCTCAATTTTAGCTGAAAAAATCACTTTTTTCACACATTTTGGGGTGAGAAAGTAGTGGCATCACCGGGCTCACACAAATTTACCACCACCCAGCGTTCCCCCAGGTCTCCCGGTAAAAATGGTGCCTCACTTGTGTGGGAGGCCCAAGTACCCGCGGCAGGCAAGGGCCCAAAACGCAGTGAGGCGACATCAAAATGGCCTGTCGCAAAACCACCTGGTTTTGCAAGGGGGGTCACTTAGGTTTTTGGCCCGGTGCTCGGCGGCCATCTAGGGAAACCTACCAAACCCACGCATTTCTGAAAACTAGACACCCGGCGGCTTCCAGGGAGGTATGGCTTGCGTGGATCCCCCAACGTTTCCTTACCCAGAATCCCCTGCAAACCTCAGTTTTTGCTGAAAAAATCACTTTTTTTTCACACATTTTGGGGTGGGAAAGTAGTGGCATCACCGGGCTCACACAAATTTACCACCACCCAGCGTTCCCCCAGGTCTCCCGGTAAAAATGGTGCCTCACTTGTGTGGGAGGCCCAAGTACCCGCGGCAGGCAAGGGCCCAAAACGCAGTGAGGCGACATCAAAATGGCCTGTCGCAAAACCACCTGGTTTTGCAAGGGGGGTCACTTAGGCTTTTGGCCCGGTGCTCGGCGGCCATCTAGGGAAACCTACCAAACCCACGCATTTCTGAAAACTAGACACCCGGCGGCTTCCAGGGAGGTGTGGCTTGCGTGGATCCCCCAACGTTTCCTTACCCAGAATCCCCTGCAAACCTCAATTATTGCTGAAAAAATCACTTTTTTCACACATTTTGGGGTGGGAAAGTAGTGGCATCACCGGGCTCACACAAATTTACCACCACCCAGCGTTCCCCCAGGTCTCCCGGTAAAAATGGTGCCTCACTTGTGTGGGAGGCCCAAGTACCCGCGGCAGGCAAGGGCCCAAAACGCAGTGAGGCGACATCAAAATGGCCTGTCGCAAAACCACCTGGTTTTGCCAGGGGGGTCACTTAGGTTTTTGGCCCGGTGCTCGGCGGCCATCTAGGGAAACCTACCAAACCCACGCATTTCTGAAAACTAGACACTCGGGGGCTTCCAGGGAGGTATGGCTTGCGTGGGTCCCCCAACGTTTCCTTACCCAGAATCCCCTGCAAACCTCAATTTTAGCTGAAAAAATCACTTTTTTCACACATTTTGGGGTGGGAAAGTAGTGGCATCACCGGGCTCACACAAATTTACCACTACCCAGCGTTCCCCCAGGTCTCTCGGTAAAAATGGTGCCTCACTTGTGTGGGAGGCCCAAGTACCCGTGGCAGGCAAGGGCCCAAAACGCAGTGAGGCGACATCAAAATGGCCTGTCGCAAAACCACCTGGTTTTGCAAGGGGGGTCACTTAGGTTTTTGGCCCGGTGCTCGGCGGCCATCTAGGGAAACCTATCAAACCCACACATTTCTGAAAACTAGACACCCGGCGGCTTCCAGGGAGGTATGGCTTGCGTGGATCCCCCAACGTTTCCTTACCCAGAATCCCCTGCAAACCTCAATTTTTGCTGAAAAAAATCACTTTTTTCACACATTTTGGGGTGGGAAAGTAGTGGCATCACCGGGCTCACACAAATTTACCACCACCCAGCGTTCCCCCGGGTCTCCCGGTAAAAATGGTGCCTCACTTGTGTGGGAGGCCCACGTACCCGCGGCAGGCAAGGGCCCAAAACGCAGTGAGGCGACATCAAAATGGCCTGTCGCAAAACCACCTGGTTTTGCAAGAGGGGTCACTTAGGTTTTTGGCCCGGTGCTCGGCGGCCATCTAGGAAAACCTACCAAACCCACGCATTTCTGAAAACTAGACACCCGGCGGCTTCCAGGGAGGTATGGCTTGCATGGATCCCCCAACGTTTCCTTACCCAGAATCCCCTGCAAACCTCAATTTTTGCTGAAAAAATCACTTTTTTCACACATTTTGGGGTGGGAAAGTAGTGGCATCACCGGGCTCACACAAATTTACCACCACCCAGCGTTCCCCCAGGTCTCCCGGTAAAAATGGTGCCTCACTTGTGTGGGAGGCCCAAGTACCCGCGGCAGGCAAGGGCCCAAAACGCAGTGAGGCGACATCAAAATGGCCTGTCGCAAAACCACCTGGTTTTGCAAGGGGGGTCACTTAGGTTTTTGGCCCGGTGCTCGGCGGCCATCTAGGGAAACCTACCAAACCCACGCAGTTCTGAAAACTAGACACCCGGCGGCTTCCAGGGAGGTATGGCTTGCGTGGATCCCCCAACGTTTCCTTACCCAGAATCCCCTGCAAACCTCAATTTTAGCTGAAAAAATCATTTTTTTCACACATTTTGGGGTGGGAAAGAAGTGGCATCACCGGGCTCACACAAATTTCACACCTCCCAGCGTTCCCCTGGGTCTCCCGGTAAAAATGGTGCCTCACTTGTGTGGGAGGCCCAAGTACCCGCGACAGGCAAGGGCCCAAAACGTGCTGATGCGACATTTGGGATAGGCAATGTTGATGTCGCATCACTACGTTTTGAGGTTTGCAGGGGATTCTGGGTAAGGAAACGTTGGGGGATCCACGCAAGCCATACCTCCCTGGAAGCCGCCGGGGAACGCGGGGTGGGTGGAAATTTGTGGATCCACGCAGATTCCAGAACTTTCCATCCCAGAAATGTGGGGAAAATGTGTTTTTTTTGTCATTGTTTTACGTTTGCAAGGGATTCTGGGTAACAGACCATGGTGGGAGGCAGTCAAGTCACCCCATCCTGGATTCCCCTGGGTGTCTAGTTTTCAAAAATGTATAGGTTTGCTAGGTTTGCCTAGGTGCCGGCAGGGCTAGGGTTCAAAAACTACAGCTAGTCACTTTGCCAAAAAAGGGTCATTTTTCACTGCAAAATGGAGGTGTGACCACGTTGCGTTTTGCGCCGTTTCCTGTCGCGGGCACTAGGCCGACCCGCACAAGTGAGGTACCATTTTTCTCGTAAGACTTTGGGGAACGCGGGGTGGGTGGAAATTTGTGGATCCACGCAGATTCCAGAACTTTCCATCCCAGAAATGTCGGGAAAATGTGTTTTTTTTGTCATTTTTTTACGTTTGCAAGGGATTCTGGGTAACAGACCATGGTGGGAGGCAGTCAAGTCACCCCATCCTGGATTCCCCTGGGTGTCTAGTTTTTAAAAATGTATAGGTTTGCTAGGTTTCCCTAGGTGCCAACAGGGCTAGGGTTAAAAAACTACAGCTAGTCACTTTGCCAAAAAAGGGTCATTTTTCACTGCAAAATGGAGGTGTGACCACGTTGCGTTTTGCGCCGTTTCCTGTCGCGGGCACTAGGCCGACCCGCACAAGTGAGGTACCATTTTTCTCGTAGGACTTTGGGGAACGCGGGGTGGGTGGAAATTTGTGGATCCATGCAGATTCCAGAACTTTCCATCCCAGAAATGTGGAGAAAATGTGTTTTTTTTGTCATTTTTTTACGTTTGCAAGGGATTCTGGGTAACAGACCATGGTGGGAGGCAGTCAAGTCACCCCATCCTGGATTCCCCTGGGTGTCTAGTTTTCAAAAATGTATAGGTTTGCTAGGTTTCCCTAGGTGCCGGCAGGGCTAGGGTTCAAAAACTACAGCTAGTCACTTTGCCAAAAAAGGGTCATTTTTCACTCCAAAATGGAGGTGTGACCACGTTGTGTTTTGCGCCGTTTCCTGTCCCGGGCACTAGGCCGACCCGCACAAGTGAGGTACCATTTTTCTCGTAGGACTTTGGGGAACGCGGGGTGGGTGGAAATTTGTGGATCCACGCAGATTCCAGAACTTTCCATCCCAGAAATGTGGAGAAAATGTGTTTTTTTTGTCATTTTTTTACGTTTGCAAGGGATTCTGGGTAACAGACCATGGTGGGAGGCAGTCAAGTCACCCGATCCTGGATTTCCCTGGGTGTCTAGTTTTCAAAAATGTATAGGTTTGCTAGGTTTCCCTAGGTGCCGGCAGTGCTAGGGTTCAAAAACTACAGCTAGTCACTTTGCCAAAAAAGGGTCATTTTTCACTGCAAAATGGAGGTGTGACCACGTTGCGTTTTGCGCCGTTTCCTGTGGCGGGCACTAGGCCGACCCTCACAAGTGAGGTACCATTTTTCTCGTAGGACTTTGGGGAACGCGGGGTGGGTGGAAATTTGTGGATCCACGCAGAGTCCAGAACTTTCCATCCCAGAAATGTGGGGAAAATGTGTTTTATTTTTTTTACATTTTTTTACGTTTGCAAAGGATTCTGGGTAACAGACCATGGTGGGAGGCAGTCAAGTCACCCCATCCTGGATTCCCCTGGGTGTCTAGTTTTCAAAACTGTATAGGTTTGCTAGGTTTCCCTAGGTGCCGGCAGGGCTAGGGTTCAAAAACTACAGCTAGTCACTTTGCCAAAAAAGGGTAATTTTTCACTGCAAAATGGAGGTGTGACCACGTTGCGTTTTGCGCCGTTTCCTGTCGCGGGCACTAGGCCGACCCGCACAAGTGAGGTACCATTTTTCTCGTAGGACTTTGGGGAACGCGGGGTGGGTGGAAATTTGTGGATCCACGCAGATTCCAGAACTTTCCATCCCAGAAATGTGGGGAAAATGTGTTTTTTTTGTCATTTTTTTACGTTTGCAAGGGATTCTGGGTAACAGACCATGGTGGGAGGCAGTCAAGTCACCCCATCCTGGATTCCCCTGGGTGTCTAGTTTTCAAAACTGTATAGGTTTGCTAGGTTTCCCTAGGTGCCGGCAGGGCTAGGGTTCAAAAACTACAGCTAGTCACTTTGCCAAAAAAGGGTAATTTTTCACTGCAAAATGGAGGTGTGACCACGTTGCGTTTTGCGCCGTTTCCTGTCGCGGGCACTAGGCCGACCCGCACAAGTGAGGTACCATTTTTCTCGTAGGACTTTGGGGAACGCGGGGTGGGTGGAAATTTGTGGATCCACGCAGATTCCAGAACTTTCCATCCCAGAAATGTGGGGAAAATGTGTTTTTTTTGTCATTTGTTTACGTTTGCAAGGGATTCTGGGTAACAGACCATGGTGGGAGGCAGTCAAGTCACCCCATCCTGGATTCCCCTGGGTGTCTAGTTCTCAAAAATGTATAGGTTTGCTAAGTTTCCCTAGGTGCCAGCAGGGCTAGGGTTCAAAAACTACAGCTAGTCACTTTGCCAAAAAGGGGTAATTTTTCACTGCAAAATTGAGGTGTGACCATGTTGCGTTTTGCGCCGTTTCCTGTTGCGGGCACTAGGCCGACCCGCACAAGTGAGGTACCATTTTTCTCGTAGGACTTTGGGGAACGCGGGGTGGGTGGAAATTTGTGGATCCACGCAGATTCCAGAACTTTCCATCCCAGAAATGTGGGGAAAATGTGTTTTTTTTGTCATTTTTTTACGTTTGCAAGGGATTCTGGGTAACAGACCATGGTGGGAGGCAGTCAAGTCACCCCATCCTGGATTCCCCTGGGTGTCTAGTTTTCAAAAATGTATAGGTTTGCTAGGTTTCCCTAGGTGCCGGCAGGGCTAGGGTTCAAAAACTACAGCTAGTCACTTTGCCAAAAAGGGGTCATTTTTCACTGCAAAATTGAGGTGTGACCACCTTGCGTTTTGCACCGTTTCCTGTCACGGGCACTAGGCCGACCCACACAAGTGAGGTACCATTTTTCTCGTAAGACTTTGGGGAACGCGGGGTGGGTGGAAATTTGTGGATCCACACAGATTCCGGAACTTTCCACGACAGAAATGTGTGGAAAATGTGTTTTTTTTGACAATTTTTTTAGGTTTGCAAGGGATTCTGGGTAACAGACCCTGGTGGGAGGCAGTCAAGTCACCCCATCCTGGATTCCCCTGGGTGTCTAGTTTTCAAAAATGTATAGGTTTGCTAGGTTTCCCAAGGTGCCCGCAGAGCTAGGGTTCAAAAACTAGAGCTAGGCACTTTGCAAAAAAGGGTAATTTTGCATTGTGAAAATGTGGTGTGACCACGTTGCGTTTTGCGCCGTTTCCTGTCGTGGGCACTATGCCTACCCACACAAGTGAGGTACTATTTTTATCGGGAGACTTAGGGTAATTCAGATTTGTAAAGGAAATGTTATTATCTATTGACTTTCCATGCATTTCTGCTTTCCAAATGAAAGATATTGTGTAAAAAAGAAGTCATTCTAAAAAATGACTGATAATTCTCATGCTAGTATGAGTATTCCCAATTTCAGAAATGTGCAAATATCTACTGTTTCTAAACTCTATATTTTGTTCCCATTTCAGAAATACATAGGTGTCTTCCATACCGTTTTTTCCATGTACACTTTTTTACAGAATAATTACTATATACCCAGTACATAATAAAAAACCATTGCAAGTTACTACTCAGTTTTTGGCTCTGGGTTCGTCTGGTTCTTGGTGAACCTACAAGTCCTGTATATCCCCACAACCAGTATTGTCCAGCGGATGCAACGGTATATTGCTTTCAAAGAGCTGTCATAAGTAGAAGAATTTACAGGTGAAAACGTTGACACAAAAGGCTGTTTTTTTCAACTAAATTTCAATTTATCCTACATTTAACTGTTTGTTTCTATAAAAAAAAACCTTGATGGAGCTACACAAATGACCCCTTGCTGAATTCAGAATGTTGTCTTCTTTTCGAAAATGTATAGCTTTCCAGGATCCACTATTGCTTTTGTACCCATTTCTGCCACTAACTGGAAAGAGGTCAAAAGCACAAAAAATAGCAAAAATAGGCTATGTCCCAGAAAAATGCCAAAACTGTGTAAAAAATGATGGGTTTCTGACAAAAGTCAAGTATCCCCGAGAAGCTGGGAAAATGGTGATTTCAACCCCACAAACCCTTTTTTGATAACATTTGCAGGGAAAAACCCAGATGCTTTCATTTGCAGCCCGTTTTTCCAATTTTTCCAAAAAAAACCAAAATTTTGCTGTATTTTGTCTCTTTTCTGTGACCCCTCCAGGGGAATCCACAAATCCTGAGTACCTTTAGAATCCCCATGATGTTGGAAGAAAAGGACGCAAATTTGGCGTGGCTACCTAATGCGGTCAAAAAGTTACAGGGGCCTAAGCGCGCACTACCCCAAATAGCCAAAAAAAGGCCTGGCACAGGAGGGGGAAAAGGCCTGGCAGCAAAGGGGTTAAGTGCACCACCTGCAAAGCTTGTCAGCAAGGTATAAATACTAGCTCCTATTGCACTGCATTCGATAATAAAATACATTTAATTAAACAACACCTTACGTGCAAGACTGAATTTACAGTGTATGTATTGGAATGCAGTTGTAATCTCAAATACATAGGAAGCACCAAACTAGCAGTGCACAAAAGAATCCTACAACACATGAGGGCCATTACCAATAACGATGTTACATATCCTGTTGCGAGACACTTCAAAGAAATTCATGATAGCAATTTGAAAGACCTCAGATATTATGCTTTAGATTCTGTTCCATCACACAAAAGAGGCGGTGATCGGGAGGGTAAACTAAGACGATTGGAAACCAGATATATTCTAGAATTCGATTCCAAGTACCCTAGAGGACTCAATACTACTGAGGATTTGCACACATATATATGACAGTAACATTTTATCATATTTTAGCATTGAATTATGTATTATTTTATCGAGTTTAAAAAGGTTCACTAAGTAATTTATGCCGGTAGGAGTTTTTTTTTACACATATACATAAAATAGGATATTCTTTTAACAAAAGTTGGGATTCCTGTTATTTTATAATAGGTGTAGGATTATTCTTATGGTGTATATCAAATTTTATCTAGTGTTTCCCCACAATACTCGAGATCATACATGTATTTAATAATAAGGACATTTGAGGCACTGCTTATTATCATTCAGAATAGACAGATCTGTGCTCTATTTTGGTAATATGAAAGAAGACAAAAGAAGAATATAATACAGGAAATGTTGGCAAGAGAGGGGTTATTATAGGAATGGAAGGGAGAGGTGTATTTGAGTAGTGATTATAAAATTGGATTTTACAATATTTATAATTTTCTATAGATATTTATATATGCACAGTTTTGTATTGAACGTTTTTAAGGAAATTGTTTAAAACGTGTATCATATTTATTGAATTTATTTATATGTAATATTTATTAATTTTAACTACCTACAATTACACAACTATGAAGCGATATGGACAGGTATATATTAACTGTAGATAACATCCTAAACCATTAAACCATATGCTCTCATTTCTCCCCTCCCAACCTCATTTACCCATACACACAGTTTTATCCTTATCTCCAATTACATTTGCCATGATTTTAACATAGCTATCGTATTTTCAGCCAAGTATGTATATTGAAATTAGACTTTGAAAAAATACACAAATTGTTATGGTAAACATCTCATTTTAACTATATACTTACAATTGGTTGCACATATTTATTTTACTTTATTTACAACCAATATATAATATCTTGGCTATGCACAGCACTTTATTTACAAAAAATAATTTTTAATATTTAGAAATTCAGCACATTATCTCACTTTATCCTTTTTCTCTTTTTCCTTTACAATTTTATGGTTTTGCCATTTTGCACATGTACAGCTATAGACATATAAATTGGGTATACTTATCGTTTTAAGTGAGTTTGCATTTATGCATTTATTGATGATTATTTCATATATAGCGGGTATGGATTACAAAATCATTGTTTGTACTATTATGGTAGCATAAATATAACCATGGATGGTTTAAACACAAATTACTTCATGCTTGTGTTGTAATCCTGATATACGTATTTATACGTGGTACGCTATGTTTGATAGTAATTTGTCTATGTCTATCATTCACAATTGAAGCACTGGCACTTTAAAAATGGCTTTCACGGTCCAGAGCGTGTCATGTGATCAAGGCTGAGGGACGGCCGAAACGAGTCATGGCGGACTAACTGGTGGTGTGTAATCAATAAACAAATTTGAAGCACGGATTTGGGTCCACACTGGTTTTTTTCTGGAGAAATAGTGAAACGAGGAGATCAAATATATATATATATATATATATATATATATATATATATATATATATATATATATATATATATATATATTACCTACCGGCAGTCGCCAGTAGGTAGTTATAGTTAGGACCTATTTTCCATAGGAAATCCGCAACATTCTATTTGGAATAACGTTGGTGCCGATTGACGAATCTTCGCAAAATTTTCCAAACTTTTGGCCAGCTCCGGTCTGCTCCTATCCTGAAAATTTCATTGTAATTCGTCAAGCGGGGGCCGAGAAAAAAGGGGGGTCCCAAAACACGTTTTCCCCATGAATTTTCCCATAGGACCTGTTGATGCAGCTACAGCCCGAACTGCTGAACGGAATTACACCAAATTTGACAAAGAGGTAGTCCTCAGTTGAGACTCGTGCCTTTTGCTTACATGGTGTAAATCTGTTCAGTAGTTCCTGAGAAAATTAGAGTTAAAAAGATAGACATATCTGGGCGGAGCCTAACCACACATCTCATTGTGAGATCTGATTGGCTGTCAGTACTTCATCCAAGAAGTGTTGGCAGCCATCTTGGGACCAATATACATGATAGCACCTCATTAAAAAGTATTGCAGTTAATAGAAGGTTTTAAGACTTTAGTTACATTATAAATCATTTGTTGATGGTACCATACTCATTTTAGGAATTGTGGTGAGCGGGAAGCTCCTGGAACAGGCTAACATATTTTCCTACCTGGGTATCACCCTAGGCGCAAGGTTGAGCTGGTTACCTCATGTGAAGCGACTTGCACTGAAACACTCCCAGCTAGCAGGGGCTTTGTTAAAGGAACACAAGCTTTCCCAGACCAAGCCAGTAGCCCCAGTGGTCAAATTATACATACTGAAAATTATTCCGGCCATACTCTACGGCGCCGAGATTTGGGGTTGCAGCAACTTAACAGATCTAACAAAGGCCCAAAACAAGTTCCTTAGATCTATAGTGGGTCTACCCAGTTCGACCCCCCGCATCCCCCTTCTTCTTGACATGGGCTGTAACACAATCGAGGACATCGCCCAGTACAGAATGCTGGCTTTTTGGAGAAGACTCTGGACAGTTCCAGAATTAATCCCCTTTGCCAAAGCCTTAGCGGAAATAAGGGGTCTGGATCGCTCAAATAAGATCTTATGGCTATCCAGAATCAAAGCCCTACTTATAGAGATGGGGATGAGGGACTTATGGGTGTCCCCAGAGTCGGCCGTATTTCCACCAAAAGTATCATTTAGAGCAGCCTATTGGGACTTAATTTATTACAGGAGGCATATTAGCACAGGAGGCTCTCTATTGTCAAGAGCTTTTCTGGACTTTAAAGACTACCCACAGTTGGAAGGTTACTGGGATCTCATCACCAAACCCAGAGACCGCAGGTTGTTCCACCAGTTTCGAGTTGAAACTCTCCCGCTTAGGAAATTCACTCACAACTGGTAAAGGCGATAAGTGTCCATTTTGTCCTGAATCAGTCTAAACCATCGACCACCTTTTATATGTTTGCCCTGTTTACTGCTTACCTAGAAGCGTGTGGCTTAAAACTCTATGCAGAAACCTGGGCACGAACTCGGCTATGATTGCCAAAAGACTGTTAAAAAGCGGAGGCAATGCCACTATAATAACTGGGGTGGCCAAATGTCTTAGTTGGTCTTTGGCTATCCGCGAAAAGTTGGTGGGTTACGATCATTAGCTCAGGCCATTCCCCAGAGTTGAACTGCAATTAATTAAGCAGATGTATGTTCTTCTGTAAAGTGTTTTCGATTTATAAATTTAAAATATGTTTTTAAAAAGTCTATTTTATCTTCCTCTCTTGTATATTTGGACGCGTCACCTTTTATTTTTTGTATCTGTCTTTTAGGATGAACAATCGAAATAAAGACCTTTTGAATGAATGAATTGTGGTGTGTTCTAAGGTGATTTTACCATGTGAAAAAGCCTTCTGCTATGATATCATGAATCATGTTTGAGAGAAAACTATTTTCTCATGCTTTTCCCACAGATGTTTGGAAGGTGATCTATCAGCTAAACTGAGAGCATTTTTTCTGTAAATTCACATTATCTTTCTCAGTCATGTGAGAATGAAGCCTGACATTCTCAGTAAAACATGTACATCCAACAAGGGCAGAGACTGTCAGTTGATTCCTTTGTGTTCTACTGCAGCTTCCCAGAGTATTCTAAAGAGCAACTAGAGTGCCAACAGTCCTACTTATGACAAACACATTGCACACCTGAAGCCATCTTGATTGGAATAAAGTGGTAACTCTTAAAACATTTAATTTAAAAAGGAACAAAATGAGGGGGTTCATTTTGCCATAGAAAGTATGATTAGTGCTGCAGAAAGAAAAATTAGGGCACATTTTGAGTGACTTCTCAAATCCTCTTCTATTTCATAAAAAAATTCTGACATGCAGACTGAAACATGCACTTTGAATACCAGCAGCAGACTTCCCTGGTGAGCAGTAGCTTTACTACAGTGAACTAATGAGCAACTAGAGTGCTAACATTCAGAATTTATGGCAAATGTGTGACATATCTGAATACCTTCTTGATGGAATCAAAGTAAACAACTGAAAGCATTTCCTACTGAGGAGACTGCAGTAAATGAGGAAATTAGGAAACTTCATAACAAAAAAATCTCCCAAGATGGCCACCAGAGACAAACGAGCCCAAATGCAGCACAAATATCACCCAGATGTAGCCCACATGTAGCCCAATGACAGAAGTGTGCAAAACACTTATCAGAAGTGTGCAAAACACTTATTTTTTGTGTATTTGCAGTTTTATATAGTGCAGACTTGTCAGGTATTGGAGTGCTTTACATGAGCATTGGTTACATCACACAAGATCAAATTCATTTTGGTTGTAGACATGGGGAGATTAAGTGATTTGACCAGAATCACAGAATGTTGATCTGAAGCAAAAACTCCAACCTGGTTCCCCAGTTGCAAAGTCTGCAGCTCTGGAAGTAACACCACATCCTCTCCCCTAGGTGCAACATTTAATCAAGTGGTCAACTGGATAAATAAACATAAAGATTACAAATAATTTAAAAGTTCTTTGTCGCTATTTGAAAACTCAGAAAATATGTCCTCATTTTAGTTTTTTAGAGCACTAACCATGATTTTGATGCAAATAAGACCCTCTCATATATGTAATTTCTAAAGGAAATACTCTAGGTATTACAGTTTTGATTACATCAAGATGACGTCAGGCGTTCCACACTTTTGTAATACATATAGAATGTTAGCAATCTAGTTGTTCATTGGGATACTGTTGAGAGGCAGAGCCCAGGGGCACGGTCTCTGAAAATTGAAGGCAGGTAGGAGAGTGCAGGGCAACAATTTTACCACACTGGGCAGGCAGGAAGGGTAGTGGCAGCACAACAGACTATGGAGGGCAGTGGAAAGGGGGGCAGGGGCAACAAACCAACAATATAGGACTGGCAAGAGAGGCTGTGGCAATATAATAGACCATTGTGGGCAGAAAGAAGAGGCAGTGGTAGTACAACCATACATGCCAACAGACCTGTTTCAGCCAGGAAACGTCCAATGCTTTTAAGCTCAAATGGGCTTTATTTCATCTGTCTCCTGTCTACAATCTCCTCTTTTTCAATGTAACTCAAAGGGGAAAATCAATACCCCAGTTTTTTTTCAAAATCTCCCTCTTACCAAGTTCAAAATGTTCGCAAGCATGGTACATTGGATCATGGTAGGCAGGAGGAATTGGGGTAGGGACATGGACTCGGATAACAGAGGACAGGAGGGACATGGAGAGGTGCACCAAACTGACCCTACAGGGCAGGCATCAGGGTTTGCAGCAGCACAATACACCAAACAGCGCATGCCGGATGGGAGTGCAGCACAACAATCCATAGAAAGCAATAGGGAGGGGACAGGACCATGCACATGGACAACAGAGAACAGAGGGGAAAGAGGCAATGGTAGCTTGCTGACCATAATGGACAGACAGGAGAAAAAGCTGCAGCATAACGGACCATAGAGGGCAGGAGGGATGGACCAGGGGCATTACAATGGAACAGACAAGCCAGGAGGGAGGGAATAGGGGTCTGCACATGGAAACAGAGGGCTGGGGGCAAGGGGGCAGGGCAGGAGCAGCAAGATGACCATGGAGGTCAGGCAGGATGGGCACTAGAAACAAGACACACCATGGAGAGCAACAATGAGACTATGATGGCATACACACAGACCATGGAGGGAAGGTGGTAGGGGGTCAGGGGCAGCTAGCTGACCACACAGGGAAGGTGGGAGGGGCCATGGCAGCACAGAAGACCATGCATGGCAAGCAGGAGGGTTAGTGGCAGGACAATGGCTATGTTGGGCAAGAAGGAGGGTGCAGGGGCATGCACAAAGGACCATGGAGGATAGAAGGGAGGGTCAGGGGCTGGGCACAGACAAGAGAGTTCAGGGGAAGGGGCCTCACAACAGACCACGTGGGGTAGGCAGGAGGAGCAGTTGCAGCACAACAGACCAGGGAGGGCAGAAGGGTGTGGCAGTAAAATGGACCATGGAGGACAGGAGGAAGGGGATAGGGGCATGGCATGTGGACAGGCAGGGTGGAGGTGGCAGGGACAGGTTACAGTCATCTGACAATGCTAGGCAGGTGGGAGGGGAGTGGCAGCTAAACAGAACACTCAGTGTAGATAGGAGTGGTAGGTCCATGGAACATGGTGGGCAAAAAGGATGGAGCAGGGGCATGCACAAAGACATCGGAGGGCAGGGGGAAAGAGAATAGGGGCAGCAAGCTAAGCACAGAGGCTAAGCAGGAGGTCAATGATGGGCCATAGAATTGGGCAATGGAGGGCAGGAGGAGTGGACTGGTACATCATGCTAAATGGAGGGCAGTGGCTGCACATCAGACCATGCATGGCAGGAGGAAGGAGGCTAGTCCATGGATTCAGACAACAGAGCATAGGGAGGAGGTAGATGGGGCAGCAAGCTAACTGTTCAGAGAAGGTGGGTATTAGGAACTTTATTGTTTTTAAAATGTGTGTCTGTGCGAACTACTTAAAATATGAACAAGTATGCAGCATAATCTCACTTTTATTCAGGAAGAAGAGGACGTTCGTGACTGTGACTCCGGGCTCACTTGGCTGTCGGTTCCATGATGGAATATCGTTAACATAAATATCGTCAGAAATAAATATCGTCACTAAAATATCGCTTACATTAATATCGTCATCCTATACTTAAACAAGAATTCACACAAATATCGATTTTATTTTATCGACAACCCTAATATCGTTCACACTAATATCTACAACATAAATATCGACTACTACATTATCGACTTTATTTTAAATATCATTACCTTAGACATTTATATCGACTACACTAACATCGACGACCTATCTACTTATAGAAATATACAAAAAATATCGTCTTTTTTTTACCAACTCGATATGCACGATTCTTTTATTTTACTCACTTGTTTTTACTATTTTACTTTACAAAACTATTCACACATATAATTATTTAGTTTTCCTAATACTTATTGATATAAAAATATATAATATATGTTAAAAAAAATTACATTTACTGATAATATCATACACTCCGATGGCCTAAATGTGAAACACATTTCATTATTTTCTACATATAAACTATTTACATATCAAACAAAAAAACACATATAAACCTTTTTACAATGTACTTTAACAAACAAATAGTGATGCAACAAACTCTTACGAAAATAACGGTTTTCTAATTCGAAATTACGTTCTCGACCAATGATTTTGAAATTTCACTAATTGAACCAATCAAAAGCGACCATTAATTAACTCACTAATATAAAAACAATTATACACTTAACGTAATTTACCATTTTTGGCGCAAACTTGGAGAAAAACGGTTACCTTGCTGAGAGAAGAGAATACAAACCTACGACTACAACTACAAAACGTCATACTACACTTCAAGTAAGTAAAATCCCATTGCTTTTTTCATTCGAACTTAGCAAAAAGTAGATAAACTCCCTAATTTAAAAACTGTTCTTCTTTAGAGTGAAAACAAAACATGTTGAACTTATCAACAACGACCAAAAAATTAGATGTAAAAACATTTATAAACTACCTTATCCATGTCTACTTAGATAGCTGATAAAAATTATTTAAACTTGCTAAGTAAATGTACTATTTACTTCATATGTTAACAACTACTATCATCCAAATACTATAAGTAACCCAATAATTATTTTTTCCACAGACTCTACAAAATTATTCACCTATCTACAACTACACTACCAACATCTTCTACTACATCAAGTAAGTATAGTCACTGTATGTATAACAATTCTGAAAGTAAAATCAAACACCTATAACACTAAATCATGTCTTTCAATTATTCTTTAACACTACTACAGAACTTAAAAATAAGAAAATTCAGAAAGAGAAATAAGAATAAAAGAATTACCAGTGAAGCCACATAGTAAGTATATGTTCACGCTTTTTCCTGCTCTTATACACATCTCTGTAAATCGTCTTCAATGTTCTTAAAAATACATATATATATTTTCCACAGATCTACCTTAGACATGGCAACTGGAGCTACTTTCATTACTTCGCAAAAAGGGAAACTAATGCTGAACTACATGGGTTACACCTACACCCAAGAAAGAGTAAAAGCGAATAAGACCCATTGGAAATGTAGCAAATATTACTCAAGTGCATGCTATGGTAGAGCAACAACTGTTGATAACAATGTGGTAAATGTACGTGAGCATAACCACCCACCAAATGTAACAGAAGTGGAAGTTAGAGAAGCACTGGAAACATTGAAAGATGCTAGTAAAGGATCACAAGAAACAAGCACTAGTATTTTGAAAAATGTTTTAAGCAAAGTGCCAGAACATGTGACAGGACAGCTACCTTCTATTCCCAACTTAAAAAGATTAATTTCAAAAACTAAACGTGCTTCAGATCCAACTCCACCAACGCCAGAAAGTTTTAAGGATATAAAAATATATCCTGAATATACCATTACACATAATGAGGATAAATTCCTAATGTACGACAACCAGAGTCATGACAAACGAGTTTTACTTTTTGCTACTAATAGTAATTTGCAAAAACTTAAATCATGTGAAACATGGATGATGGACGGGACTTTTAAAGTTTGTCCCAAACCTTTCTATCAACTTTACACCATCCATGGGGAATACAAAGATACAAATATCCCTCTAGTTTATACTCTGCTGCCAAACAAAACAAATACTACCTACGTTGAACTTTTAACAAAGATCAAAGAATTAACAGATAATTACTATCCTCAAAGAATTATAATTGACTTTGAAATAGCCATGATTCAAGCTATCCTTAAGATATATCCCCATACCTCAATACAAGGTTGTTATTACCACTACAACCAAAGTATATGGAGGCACTTACAAAAATCTACCTTAAGCATTGAATATTGTACAAACAGTCACTTTGCTTATCAAATAAAAAAGTTTATTGCATTGGCATATGTACCAACAACAGAAGTAGCTAACTACTACAATTTATTAATTGACAGCCCTTTCTACCGCACCAATGAGAAAATACTAACTCCCTTCTTGGACTATTTTGAAGATACCTGGGTTGGAAGATTACATCGTTCAGGCCACCGTAGACAACCTAAATTTCAAATTCCATGGTGGAATGTGTATGCTAGTACAATAGCACAGAAAGCTAAAACTAACAACGCAGTTGAAGGATGGCATAATGCCTTCCAAGCCACTTTAGGAAGAAGTCAACCAACACTTCACAAACTAATCCAAAGCATTAAAAAAGAACAAAGCTACCAAGAACTCAGAATAGAGCAATCCCTTTCTAAAATTGGCCCTAAACTAAGTAAACAAACATTAAATATGTACGAATATCTCCAGCAAAAAACAAGACTGTACCCAAGTATAGAAGGTCTAGCATACTTAGACCTAATAGCTAAATCCATCCTTTAAATATAAATTTACCATGTTTAGTAATAATTTACTTTTTATTCTTAAAAAACAAATGAATATTGTAAAATATACATTAATATGTTCAATAGAATTATATATTAATTGTTTATTGTATATTAAAATATGTTTTTCATTGTTAAATATTTTTCTCAGATGTTAAAAAATGTAAATTTATGTTATGTACATATCGTGATAAAATCAATGTCATAAAAAATATGTAATATATTAAATTTTTATTAAAAATATAAAAATTTAATATACTAAAGTATGCATAATTGAAACTGTATTTATGTACAAAACTGCAATATAATTTGTTAACAAAAATTATGTTAAATGTTTTATAAAATGTTCAAAATCTTTGCAGTAACAAATTAAAATATAAATAAAAAAAAGATCTAAAAATTGTTATTTCTTAATTTAGAAACTTGTCATATGTATGTAAAAATGTTATAAAAATGTTTTTAATTTATATTGTTGAAATGAATATTACAACATGACATATATTATTCTTATTAAAAATAGTAAATAGATAATGCTGGATAATAAACCATAATAATTAACTATTCTAACTCCAATCCTACGTAAGTCAGGGTAAATGGTGGATAGTAAACCATTATAAATAACTATTCTAACTCCAAACAAAACATAAGTCAAGGAAAGTGCTGGATTGTAAACCATAATAATTTACTAATCGAACTCCAATCCAACATAAGTCAGGGAAAGTGCTGGATTGTAAACCATAATAATTTACTATTCTAACTCCAATCCAACATAAGTCAGGGAAAATGCTGGATAGTAAACCATAATAAATTACTATTCTAACTCCAAACATAACATAACTCAGGGAAAGTGCTGGATAGTAAACCATAATAAATTACTATTCTAACTCCAATCCAACATAAGTCAGGGAAAGTGCTGGATAGTAAACCATAATAAATTACTATTCTAACTCCAAACATAACATAAGTCAGGGATAGTGCTGAATAGTAAACCATAATAAATTACTATTCTAACTCCAATCCAACATAAGTCAGGGAAAGTGCTGGATTGTAAACCATAATAATTAACTATTCTAACTCTAATCCAACATAAATCAGGGAAAGTGCTGGATTGTAAACCATAATAATTTACTATTCTAAGTCCAAACATAACATAAGTCAGGGAAAGTGCTGGATAGTAAACCATAATAAATTACTATTCTAACTCCAAACATAACATAACTCAGGGAAAGTGCTGGATAGTAAACCATAATAAATTACTATTCAAACTCCAATCCAACATAAGTCAGAGAGACTGCTGGATAGTAAACCATAATAAATTACTATTCAAACTCCAATCCAACATAAGTCAGGGAAAGTGCTGGATAGTAAACCATAATAAATTACTATTCTAACTCCAAACATAACATAAGTCAGAGAGAGTGCTGGATAGTAAACCATAATAAATTACTATTCAAACTCCAATCCAACATAAGTCAGAGAAAGTGCTGGATAGTAAATCATAATAAATTACTATTCTAACTCCAAACATAACATAAGTCAGGGAGAGTGCTGGATAGTAAACCATAATAAATTACTATTCTAACTCCAATCCAACATAAGTCAGGAAAGTGCTGGATAGTAAACCATAAAAAATTACTATTCTAACTCCAATCCAACATAAGTCAGGAAATGTGCAGGTTAGTAAACAATATAAATTTTTCTATCTAAATTATTTTTTATACCCTATTACCCTATAATACCAAAATAACGCTTATTCAATATTAATTAAATATTTTTTATTAATATAACAAAATACATTTCATGTAAAATTTTAAATTTCGAAGTTAAATTTTGATTTCATGATAAATTTCTAATTTATTAATATTTTCTACACTTTTAAAAAACAACATTTTTAAATTACTACCCACCCGAATCCCCTACAATACCAAAAACCCGCTCCTACAATTTTTTGTTGGAAGCTTAAAATTTAATTACAAATTTAATTTGGTGAACAATTCGAAATTTCTAATTAAAATTTGGATTTCTTAATTATTTTCTAATATTTTTATATTTTAGCAATTTTGTAAAAACCAAATTTTAAATTACTACCCACCCTTATCCCCTATAATACCAATAACCCGCTCCTAAAATTTTTTGGGGGAATTTTAAAATTTAATTACAAATTTAATTTCGTGAACAAATCGAAATTTCTAATTAAAATTTCGATTTCTTATTTATTTTCTAATATTTTTATAGTTTAGAAATTTTGTAAAAACCAAATTTTAAATTACTACCCACCCTTATCCCCTATAATACCAATAACCCGCTGCTAAACATTTTTTTTTTAATTTTAAAATTTAATTACAAATTTAATTTCGTGAACAAATCGAAATTTCTAATTAAAATTTCTATTTCTTAATTATTTTTTACTAATTTTATATTTTAGAAATTTTGTAAAAACCAAATTTTAAATTACTACCCACCCTTATCCCCTATAATACCAATAACCCGCTACTAAAATTTTAACAATTCTTTTGTAGAAAATATTTTTTAACACATATTATTACTAGTAGGAGTTTTGTAAGTTTTTTAAAAACATAATACATATTTTTTTATAAATTTTATAACAACTTATATTTTTCTGTCGATATTATATGAAACGACATTTTGATCAACGATATTCTGTTCATCGATATTTTTTCTTGACGATATTTTTGTCATTCTCAAGAAACGATATTTTTAACAAAGATATTTTCTATTACGATATTTTTCACAGTCGATATTCTTACCACGATATTATTGCTAGTCGATATTTTCCCGTCGAAATTCTATCTTTATACCTGGCAGAAACACCCCCTGACCCTCCACCCCCCATCGCAACATGTAATGCCCGTGAAAAGGATAGGTGGACGCAGTGTTATATAGAACATAGTCCTGAGAGCACGATTGAAAATGAAAACTAGATATAGTATATGGTATAAACTGTGCACCAAAAAGTGTGATATAAGATGAACCGGGCGTGAAATATAATATGCAATACATTGTGTGCAATGACAGATTCATTGGAGAGCACGAGATAGCACAGGCACTAGCGCGTGCTATGCGATCTGCGCCTTGGAGTGTAATATGCACAGGGCAGTGTTGTGTAACCTAACTTGTAATATAAAATATGTGCTGGGGAGTGTAACGTTGCATATGCACTGTGACAAAGATATGGATCCCAGATTGTAATATGTATGGCATAGCGCTGTGCGTTATAACATAGGCATCGAGGGAGGCACGTTAGATGGGGCAATATAACCCGTGCGAAGGCAAGTGTGGCATGACATATTCACGGGGTGGTGTTACAGTGCACATGGGCTAGAGAGTGTCATAGCATACGCACTAGCTGGTGGAATACAAAACAGGTGTGTGGCACTAGGCGGGCACTGGTGGGTGTAACACAGCATTGGGCTCAGCCAGGAGCACGCTGTGACTCTCAAGTGAGGTTCGTCTCCTTTCCAGAGAGTAAAATAAAAAGTATTACACATCCGGTGGTGGAAGTGTGTTTTATTAACCGTGAGGGGGGTTTCTTGCATAGTTTGGTCAAATTTTGTCGAATCCCCTTTGAATGGTCTTTACTATACTAAGCGGATTGAGTGTGCCAGCAACAATTCAAAAGAAATCTTTTCGATTGTTCAGAGTTTTATGGCCCCAGAAGCCACGGCCACGAAACTTCCAGTTTCTGCATCCTGGTGCGAAAAGCTCTCTGATTTCTTTATTGCTAAAATTCGGACCATTCAGGCGTCATTTACTTCTAATGGTGAGCCTTCGGTCGGCAGTTCTGCCCCGGTGGTATCATTTTCTGCTTTTTCCTCGGTGACACTATCTGACTCCCTAAAGCTACTACAATCCTTAAAGTCAGGCTCTCCGTCTGACCCCTGTCCGGCCAGGCTCCTGGCCTCTATTGCCGAGACAGTTAATCTTGAGGTAAATACACTTGTTAATCTGTCCCTCACTGAGGCTGTTGTTCCACAGGAATGGAAACAAGCTAAAATCATCCCGCTGTTAAAAAAGCCATCTCTTGATGCCGGAAATCCTGCCAACTATCGACCGATTTCTTTACTTCCGTGCTTGGCCAAAATTTGTGAAAAGGTAGTTAACAAACAACTGACTGCTTTTGTTGAGAATGCGAAGCTTCTCCATCCGGCTCAATCGGGTTTTAGAGCTTCTTATAGCACAGAGTCTGCCTTAGTTGAGGTTTCGGAGGCTATCTGTGAATGCTTAGATTCGGGGGGGAGTGCAGCCCTTATCCTTTTGGATTTGTCGGCTGCATTCAACACCGTTCCCCATGCTCTGTTATTGACTCGGCTAGCCGCTATCGGCATAACTGGTCAGGCCTGGAAGTGGCTGGAATCTTTTCTCACTCTTCGGTCACAACAGGTCTGGCTTCCTCCTTTTGCGTCTCCTCCTCAGCCTGTTACTACTGGAGTTCCTCAAGGTTCTTCGTTAAGCCCTCTGCTTTTTAATATATACGTTACTCCTTTAGTTCAATTGGCAGAGGAAGGGGGGCCAAGGTGGTTGCATATGCCGACGATACTCAGCTCCTGTTTACTTGGGACAGGACTGACTATTCTACCTCCAGAGTGCAGAGCTGCCTGGCTGCCGTCTTTCATTGGCTTTCTGTCGCCCAATTGAAATGTAACGAGGAAAAGACGGAAATTTTACTCTATGGTAAATTTCCCCCTCATTTTAGGGATTCTCTTTGGCTCTCAGTATTTCCTTCTCCATCCTGCACGGGTCTTCCAGTCAAAAACTTGGGTATCTGGTTCGACGAGCAGCTATCCTTTCTAACTCAGATATAAAAACTAACAGGTTGTTGCTTCGGTATACTTAGATCTCTGAGAAAGTTTTTACCTCTGCTACCTAGACCAGCGAAGGAGACAGTGGTCCGGGCTCTGATCCTCTCCCGCCTAGACTACGCCAATGGTCTTTACATTGGCTTACCCGATTACTTGCTGAGAAAACTGCAGGTGATCCAGAATGCTGCAGCCCGGCTGGTGGTTAACCTCCCCATCAGAAACTGTATTTCTCCTTCGCTTCGTCTGCTGCACTGGCTCACTGTCAGAAAACGTGTGGAATTCAAGGCTTTGGTCCTTGCACATTGCGCCCTTTATGATGGAGGCCCTTCCTATCTCAAAAAGCGTTTTCTTTTTACCAACCTACCAGGCTTTTAAGATCTTCATCGCAGCTTCTTGCCTCTACCCCCTTCTTCCGTATTCAACGTATGGGGGGTAGATCTCTTGCTTTTAAGGCCTCTAGGTTGTGGAATGCATTGCCACTATCTTTGCGTGCGATTCAGGACTCCAATCTGTTCAGGAAACACCTCAAAACCCATCTGTTTTAATCTGTGTATTGTTTTACTGTCCTCTTAGCTCGCGCCGGGACACTCCTAGGAGTAGCTGAGCGCGTTATAAAACACAGTAACATAACATAACATGGCTTGGTGTGCGTGTGTATTAAATGTGCCCGTCAATAGCTATCCATGTTTGTATAAATAAACGACAAGGGTGTCTACTTGTAGAGTACCCACCGGCGGGGGCGCCGGGATTAGGCTCGGTAGGGCGTCAGACACGTCAGAGCTTCACTAGCGGTGTAAATAAATACACATGGATTCATTGTATGCATAGTCGCCTTTTAATGAATATCACGCAAATCGTCATGGTGATAAGTACATACGGTTTGTCCAGCATATCCTAGGTGTTTCTATAAATAAATATTTTTTTACACCTCTATGCAACGCAGCTCTGTGGCGCTTATTGGAGGTACCTAGTGGGCTAGTTTGACCCTAGGGACCCTTAGGATTCAAGGGGACTTAATCTCTCAACTTAGAACGGCCACAGGGCGTGTTTACACAGTGGTGAAGGGAAGGGATGGGGCCTGAGGTGACGTGTGCAAACACGCCCTATGGCGCATTTTAAGTTGGGGAAATAATTCCCCTTTAATCCTGAGGGCCCCTGGGGGCTAACTAGCCCTCCAGGTGCTTCCAGTAAGTGCCACTGAGCTGCGTTGCAGAGAGGTGGTTCAGGCCGTGCCACTTTTTACACTTCTCTGCAATGCAGCTCTGCGGTGCTTACTGGAGGTACCTAGTGGGCTATTTGGACCCTAGGGACCCTCAGGATTCAAATGAACTTAATCTCCCAACTCAAAACGGCCACAGGGCGTGTTTACACAGTGGTGAAGGGAGGGGACGGGGCCTGAGTTAACGTGTGCAAACAAGCCCTGTGGCGCGTTTTAAGTTAGGGAAATAATTCCCCTTCAATCCTGAGGGATCCTGGGGGCAAACTAGCCCACCAGGTGCTTCCAGTAAGCGCCACTGTGCTGCGTTGCAGAGATGTGGTCTAGGCCGTGCCCCTTTTTACATCTCTCTGCAACGCAGCTCTGTGGTGCTTACTGGAGGTACCTAGTGTTCTAGTTGGACCCTAGGGACCCTCAGGATTCAAGGGGACTTAATCTCCCAACTTAAAACGGCCACAGGGCGTGTTTACACAGTGTGGAAGGGAGGGGACGGGGCCTGAGGGGACGTGTGCAAACATGCCCTGTGGCGCGTTTTAAGAGGTAGTTTTAATCCCCTGCCCTATTATATACTAGGGGCTTACAGAGGAGGTCATGCTAATCACAGGGGGACCCCAACGCATAGCGTTCCCTAGTGTATGTAGGTGTTTTCACTGTATTCTGAGTATCACCAGTGATGTCATCAGTG